>NW_016803680.1:1336781-1348317 GCF_001698545.2 Rhinopithecus bieti | reverse complement strand
ATCTTTGTTGGTTTAAAGTCTGTTTTATCAAAGACCAGGATTGCAACCCCTGCCTTTTTTTGTTTTCCATTTGTTTGGTAGATTTTCCTCCATCCCTTTATTTTGAGCCTATGTATGTCTCTGCACGTGAGATGGGTCTCCTGAATACAGCACACTGATGGGTCTTGACTCTATCCAATTTGCCAGTCTGTGTCTTTTAATTGTAGCATTTAGCCCATTTACATTTAAGGTTAATATTGTTATGTGTGAATTTGATTCTGTCATTATGATGTTAGCTGGCTATTTTGCTCGTTAGTTGATGCAGTTTCTTCCTAGCATCGATGGTCTTTATAATTTGGCATGTTTTTGCAGTGGCTGGTACCGGTTGTTCCTTTCCATGTTTAGTGCTTCCTTCAGGAGTTCTTGCAGGGCAGGCCTGGTGGTGACAAAATCTCTCAGCATTTGCTTGTCAGTAAAGGATTTTATTTCTCCTTCACTTAGTTTGGCTGATATGAAATTCTGGGTTGAAAATTATTTTCTTTAAGAATGTTGAATATTGGCCCCCACTCTCTTCTGGCTTGTAGAGTTTCCGCCAAGAGATCTGCTGTTAGTCTGATGGGCTTCCCTGAAACCTGACCTTTCTCTCTGGTTGCCCTTAACATATTTTCCTTCATTTCAACTTTGGTGAATCTGACAATTATGTGCCTCGAGGTTTCTCTTCTCGAGGAGTATCTTTGTGGCATTCTCTAAATTTCCTGAATTTGAATGTTGGCCTGCCTTGCTAGGTTGGGGAAGTTCTCCTGGATAATATCTTGCAGAGTGTTTTCCAACTTGGTTCCATTCTCCCCGTCACTTTTGGGTACACCAAACAAACATAGATTTGGTCTTTTCACACAGTCCCATATTTCTTGGAGGCTTTGTCCATTTCTTTTTAATCTTTTTTCTCTAAACTTCTCTTCTCACTTCATTTCATTCATTTGATTTTCAATCACTGATACCCTTTCTTCCAGTTGATCGAATCAGCTACCGAAGCTTGTGCATTTGTCATGTAGTTCTCTTGCCATAGTTTTCAGCTCTGTCAGGTCAATTAAGGACTTCTCTACACTGGTTATTCTAGTTAGCCATTCGTCTAATATTTTTTCAACATTTTTAGCTTCTTTGCAATGGGTTCGAACTTCCTCCTTTAGCTCAGAGAAGTTTGATCTTCTGAAGCCTTTTTCTCTCAACTTGTCAAAGCCATTCTCCATCCCTCTTTGTTCCATTGCTGGCGAGGTGCTGTGTTCCTTTGAAGGGGAGAGGCACTCTGATTTTAGAATTTTCAGCTTTTCTGCTCTGTTTTTTCCCCATCTTTGTGGTTTTATCTACCTTTGATCTTTGATGATGGTGATGTACAGATCTGGTTTTGGTGTGGATGTCCTTTCTGTTTGTCCATTTCTTTTTAATCTTTTTTCTCTAAACTTCTCTTCTCACTTCATTTCATTCATTTGATTTTCAATCACTGATACCCTTTCTTCCAGTTGATCGAATCAGCTACCGAAGCTTGTGCATTTGTCATGTAGTTCTCTTGCCATAGTTTTCAGCTCTGTCAGGTCAATTAAGGACTTCTCTACACTGGTTATTCTAGTTAGCAATTCGTCTAATATTTTTTCAACATTTTAGCTTCTTTGCAATGGGTTCGAACTTCCTCCTTTAGCTCAGAGAAGTTTGATCTTCTGAAGCCTTTTCTCTCAACTTGTCAAAGCCATTCTCCATCCCTCTTTGTTCCATTGCTGGCGAGGTGCTGTGTTCCTTTGAAGGGGAGAGGCACTCTGATTTTAGAATTTTCAGCTTTTCTGCTCTGTTTTTTCCCCATCTTTGTGGTTTTATCTACCTTTGATCTTTGATGATGGTGATGTACAGATGGGGTTTTGGTGTGGATGTCCTTTCTGTTTGTTAGTTTTCCTTCTAAGAGTCAGGACCCTCAGCTGCAGGTCTGTTGGAGCTCGCTGGAGGTCACTCCAGACCCTGTTTGCCTGGGTATCAGCAGCAGAGGCTGCAGAACAGCGAATATTGCTGAACATCAAATGTTGCTGCCTGATCATTCCTCTAGAAGCTTCGTCTCAGAGGGGTACCTGGCCATGTGAGGTGTCAGTCTGCCCATGCTAGGGGATGCCTACCAGTTAGGCTACTCAGGGGTTAGGGACCCACTTCAGGAGTCAGTCTGTCCATTATCAGATCTCAAACTCTATGCTGAGAGAACCACTACTCTCTTCAAAGCTGTCAGACAGGGACATTTAAGTCTGCAGAGGTTTCTGCTGCCTTTTGTTTGGCTATACCCTGCTCCCAGAGGTGGAGGCTACAGAGGCAGGCAGGCCTCCTTGAGCTGCGATGGGCTCCACCCAATTGGAGCTTCCAGGCTGCTTTGTTTATCTACTCAAGCCTCAACAATGGCGGGTGCCCCTCCCCCAGCCTTGCTGCCATCTTGCAGTTCGATCTCAGACTGCTGTGCTAGCAATGAGTGAGGCTCTGTGGATGTTGGACCCTCTGATCCAGGTGCGGGATATAATCTCCTGGTGTGCTGTTTGCTAAGACCATTGGAAAAGCACAGTATTAGGGTGGGAGTGACCCAGTTTTCCAGTTGCCATCTGTCACAGTTTCCCTTGGCTAGGAAAAGGAATTCCCTGACCCCTTGCACTTTCCAGGTGTGGTGATGCCTTGCCCTGCTTTGGCTCACACTTGGTGGGCTGCACCTACTGTCCTGCACCCACTGTCTGATAAACCCCATTGAGATGAACATGGTACCTCAGTTGGAAATGTAGAAATCACCCGTCTTCTGCATCGCTCATGCTGGGAGCTGTAGACTGGAGCTGCTCCTATTCGGTCATCTACACTATGTACATTTTTAAATTCCCTTTTCCACAGAGGAGGTCTATAGAAAAATAAAATAAAGTCCCTTTTAGTCTCCTAAGTAAAAGGATTCAACAGCTTTTAGTAAGCCAAAAATATAAAAGAACCATTAAATTAGAGAATAATAGACAAATAATGAGGTTAGCTGATCAGACTGAAGGATGGACACTTATACCGACAAGAAAAAAACAGGCTTCCATGAGTCATGACTGAGTCTGAAAGCAGCTATTTTTAAGCACATGTTGACTGAACAGTGGCTGAGAGCTAAGCACTTGTCATGCCTGATCTTACTGGATTTTCCTAATAACCCATGATGTGAGTATTATTATTTCCATTATTGTTATTATTTTTAAATCTAACAGGGAACCTAAAACTTGGCTTGGGTAACTTACTCAGGGTTTCACAGCCAGGTCATGGCCAAAGCAGAATTTGAACTTGGTTTGACTTTAGAACCTGGGCTCTTAATCATACATGATACCTACTCTGAAGGCAGCAGATATTGGGAATTAAGTCAGAAGGAGACTGGGATTCAGTGCCAGGACATCCATTCCCTAAAGATGCTGGGTAGCAAGAGAATAAGGCAGGAAGTGTGGTTGGGGAGCAAGGTCAGAACAGGAGGAGTGTCTAAGAGCATCTCCTACCTGGATTCTGTACTGAACTTCAGGGACAGTAACTTTGAAGGTTAGAAAGAGAAAGGGAAAGGGAATCTAGAATGTGTCACACCATTCCCCCCTTGCTTGGCTATGAGGCCTTCTGAATATCTGAAGCAAATAGGTTAATTAAAACAAAAGGTAACTTCCTCAGATCACCTTCATCTACTCTACATGGTGCCACAAGGTGCCAAGTGGTCTCTTCTTATTTATTTATTTGTTTATTTATTTATTTATTTATTTTGAGACAGAGTCTTGCTATTTCGCCCAGGCTGGAATGCAGTGGCACGATTTCAGCTCACGGCAACCTCTGTCCCCCAGGTTCAAGCAACTCTCATGTACAGCCTCTCAAATAGCTGGGATTACAGGCATGCACCACCATTCCCGGCTAATTTTTGTATTTTCAGTAGAGATGCGGTTTTGCCATGTTACCCAGGCTGGTCTTGAACTGGTCTCAAGTGATCTACCCTCCTTGGCCTCCCAAAGTGCTGGGATTACAAGTGTTAGTCACCGTGCCTGGCCCTAAGTGGTCCCTTCTAAGAGAGGTTTTCAAGTGACAAAGTCCTTGGTGTCTAAGTATAGACACCAGGCCATTGTCCATGTCTGGGAGGTAACCTGAGGAGGTGAAAGTTCACACAGCCATGAAATAATAGATGTAGTCATAAAGAATAAGCAAAAAAGAACAAAGAAGAATAATAAGGAATAAATGAAGGTTGAGTTATTTAGAGCTGGGCAAGGGCCTAGTTCAGAAGAGGAAGTAAGTGGACGCAGCTGCCACAGGATGAGGGTGTGATTTAGATAATTCTAACATTTAGACTGAGAGCTACAGGATTGCATATTATTCTCACTTCATTGGATATTCTCAGCATAGTCAACAACCATGAAATACAATAAACTTTAAAAAAACTTTAGATGAATTAAATTTAACAGAATTAAATTGCACAAGAAACAATTCTCAAATCAGGCAGGCCCCTGACCCACCAACCAGATTAGGTTTAGAGACATCCAGGTGCTGCCACATGGTCAGAGATGACTTATGGACATAAAAAGAAAAGTGAGGTACAGGAAACGGAAGTAAGGTACAGAAGCAGCCCAGTAGGTTACAACTCAGTATTTGCCTTATTTAAACATGGTTTGGCCAGGCACGGTGGCTCATGCCTGTAATCCCAGTGCTTTGGGAGGCCGAAGTGGGCAGATCACTTGAGGTCAGGAGTGTGAGATCAGCCTGGTCAATGTGGTGAAACCCCCTATCTACTAATATACAAAAATTAGTTGGCCATGGTGGCATGCACCTGTAATCCCAGCTATTTGGGAGGCTGAAGCAGGAGAATCACTTGAACCCAGGTTGCAGTGAGCCGAGATTGTGCCAGTGCACTCCATCCTGGGTGACAGTGAGATTCTGTCTCAAAAAACATAAAAATAAAAAACATGATTTGAACAATCAGCCACCTGTGAGTAGTTAAGCATGGCTTCTGTGATTGAGATTTGGCTACTTGTTACAAGAGCAGTTACAGTCTGTTTACACATCCAATTAGGTTATAGTTCACTACGTATGGAGAAACCTGTAGGCCAGGGATGTCCAATCTTTTGGCTTCCTTGGAAGAATAATCCTCTTGGACCACCCATAAAATACACTAATGCTAACAATAGCAGATGCATTTTTTAAAATTGCAGATAAATCTTACAATGTTTTAAGAAAGTTTATGAATTTGTGTTGGGTTAGTTGAATTTCAAAAGCGGTCCTGGGCCACACGTGAACTGCGGGCCAACAGGTTGGACAAGCTTGATTTACACTAAACTTAAATTTAGCCTAAAGCTGCCTCCTCACGTATTTCAACAAAACTGAGTTTCGGTTTTTCAAGTTTGCCTCCATGTAGTACTCAGATATGCTTGGGACTTGAAATATATATATTTTAACTTGTTATCTGTATGCTAATATTTAATATCCTAAGGACAGGTGGCAGAGTGTAGGCAACTGAAATCCAGCCAGCAGAACAGAGAGAGATTTGGGGGAACGCCAATGCCAGTGTCATGACACTGCTCTTCAGAAACAACTGAGGAGTTCTAGAAATCTCTGCTGTGCAGTCTTCACCAAAGAAATTCTGAAAAGTGAATACCGTATTGAATACATAGGTAAAAGCAGATAGTAAGATGATAAAATTTTTGGACATAGTGGTAGATCTGGGGTTAGAACCTAGGGTTGTTGACTGTGAATTCAGCATCCCTTTCAAAATATCAGATTACACCTTTTAGGGGTTTGTAGGAACTCAAATCTGCTAATAGGTTTGTACCTGAAGAGTAATATGAGAAACACGTGTTTTTAAAACACATTCTTCAAAAGTGGCATCTTTTCAATGATTTTTAAAAAGATAGTAACATGATAGTTGCCAAGACTATGGATAAAAGGCTGCAGAGAAAGCAGCATGAAACACTTAACACTAGCCAACATCCTTGGTTGTAAGTGAAATAGAAACATAGTCTGAAATGTAATTTACTGGAAGCCTTTTGAGTAACTGTTCTGTGTGGGAAATGTGCGAGGGGAAAAGACAAACATACGGCTGGGTGCGGTGGCTCACGCCTGTAATCCCAGCACTTTGGGAGGCCCACGCCTGTAATCCCAGCACTTTGGGAGGCCCACGCCTGTAATCCCAGCACTTTGGGAGGCCAAGGCGGGCGGATCACGAGGTCAGGAGATCGAGACCATCCTGGCTAACACGGTGAAACCCCGTCTCTACTAAAAATACAAAAAAAATTAGCTGGGCGTGGTGGCGGGCGCCTGTAGTCCCAGCTACTTGGGAGGCTGAGGCAGGAGAATGGCATGAACCCGGGAGGCAGAGCTTGCAGTGAGCCGAGATCACGCCACTGAACTCCAGCCTGGGTGACAGAGCAAGACTCCCTCAAAAAAAAAAAAAAAAAAAAGAAAAGACAAACATACAATACCTTTGGGGTAAACAACCTTTATCCCACGTAAATGGCAATGCAGATATAATAAGCAAATTGCAATGGGAAGGGGAGAAGGGGAAAAATATATATATACATATATATATGCACCAGACTATGGAGGATTCATCACCATACCGGAAAGCAACAGCCTGGGCTCCAGTCAGCCACTTGTCCGTGCACAGAGGAGGAGAGGTCTCATGAAGCTTTAGTGTGGACTGGGACCCCGGCTCATTTTTTTTTTTTTTTTTTTGAGACAGAGCCTCTCTCTGTCACCAGGCTGGAGTGCAACGGCACAATCTCTGCTCACTGCAACCTCCGCCACCAGAGTTGGAGTGATTCCCCTGACTCAGCCTCCCGAGTAGTTGGGACTACAGGTGCGTGCCACCACGCCTGGCTAATTTTTTGCATTTCAGTAGAGACGGGGTTTCACCATGTTGGTCAGGCTGGTCTCCATCTCCTGACCTCCTGATCTGCCCGCTTTGGCTTCCCAAAGTGCTGTGATTACAGGTGTGAGCCACTACGCCTGGCCACCTTGGCTCTTTTTGTAATGTGTGGATTGGCATGACGCCCAGTCACGAGGGCCCTTCGCGACTGGCTCAAGGACCACATAAAGGTCAACTTGTTTTTGCGATTGTCTTTCAATAACTCAAGTACAGGCACAGAGTTATCTGTAACAGTGCTGGATGAATGAATGCCTCAAGGGGCTGATACAACCTGTTCTGGGACTTGATGACCATTGTGTTCACGTTCAATTGAGTTCAAATTTAACATTTTACTTTTCCTCCACAGTAACTGGCAGAATTATAGGGAAGGCTGGAGGAACACGTACCAAGGTTGGGTGGAGGAAGCTATGAGGCTGGAGCCAGCTTCAAGGGTGGGGAGCCACTGACACCACGTCCAGAATAGCTGCCATGCTGCCTCTACCGGATTCAGGTTGCAGTTGGGAGGCGGGGAAGGAGGCGGGGTTTGGGCGGGTATCACTCCACCCCTTTGTCGGTTACAGACCGGCCTTAGGACCCGGCGCAGCACGGCATGAGGCTTGGAAGCGGGCTAGGGGAGGCCGTCGCTCATATCTGACGTCACCAACTCGCGCTGGCGGTAGGTGAGGACGCCAACAGCAGCCGAGAAACGTTTCTTTTTACTCTCAGCTTGCGCACACCATGGCGGCCCCAGTCCAGTCGACTACGCAGCCTGGCGGCGGGAAGCGCAAAGGCAAGGCTCAGTATGTGCTGGCCAAGCGCGCTAGGCGCTGCGACGCTGGCGGGCCCCGTCAGCTAGAGCCCGGGCTACAGGGCATCCTCATCACCTGCAACATGAACGAGCGCAAGTGCGTGGAGGAGGCCTACAGCCTGCTCAACGAATACGGCGACGACATGTATGGGCCAGAAAAGGTACCGGTACTGGGGCGGGCGGGCTGCCAGGCCTTGCGGGAGGTGGGAAGGCTGTAGGGTTGGCTGTCGGTATGGGCATGCGCGCTTTGGGTCGTCGGCGTGACGGCTGTAGGGGCGTGGTCTCGCCGGCGTTTCCGTCCCTAGCCCTGAGACGTTCGCAGACTTCGGCGCTATGGTTTTTGTGCTTGAAGTGCTTGCACCTTTTCTTTCCCTCATTAACCACGTTAGCTCCCATTACTTTTATGTTTATTTTTGTGAGACAGGGTCTCGCTCTGTTGCCCAGGCTGGAGTGCAGTGGCGGGATCATAGTTCAGGGGAGCCTCGACTTCCCGGGCTCCAGCGATTCTCTTGCCTCAGCCTCCGGAGTAGCTGGGACTACAGGTGCGCGCCACCACTCTCGGCTAATTTTTGTAATTGGTAGATAAGGGGTCTTACTGTTTTGGTCAGGGTAGTCCTGAACCCTACACTCCAGCGATTCTCCCGTCTCTGCCTCTCAAAGTGCTGAGATTACAGGCGTGAGCCACTGAGCCCGGCCTAGCTCCCACCGAGGGCCAGGCGGTGTGCTGAAGGTCTTTCAGAAACACATTTCTCATGACAGCCTTGTGAAGTTGGAGTGATAATGTGTTTACCTGAAGCAATAATATCTTTGAAATAATAGCTTTACTACTAACGCCAGTTATTGCACTTACAATACATTTTAGAAAGTATAAACACTTTTTTACCATTATCACCTAAAGTCTTACTGTTTGGAACTCATATTACTGTCTTAGAATCTGGACCAATGCCCACATGCACACTGTGAGGGATTAAATGAAGAAGGGTAATAATACAGAGGGAATTTAAATTCACGGCTCGTCCTTTACCAGCTGGGGACTCGGACATGGGCACGTTATTTGATGCTGCTGAGCTAGATAAAAAGGAGAATACTTTAAGACTGGCTAATGAGTTGCTTATGTACATAAAGTACATACTGGTATGTAATAAAGTTTCAGTAAATGTGGACAATTATTGTGCCTGATTGGCGATTTCATTGGGCACTGGGGGGCAGAGAAATGGGCAGCAAGTACATATCCTGTCTACTCCTGTACTTTGAGCAAATTCTTTTTTTGGAAGCGGTCTTGCTCTGTCACCCAAGGTGGAGGCTGGAGTACAGTGGCATGATCTTGCTCACTGTAACCTCCACCTCCGAGGCTCAAGCGATCCTCGTGCCTCAGCCCCCGAGTAGCAGGGACTGCAGGCATGTGCCACCACACCTGACTAATTTTTTGTATTTTTTGTAGAGAGGGGTTCTCAGGCCATGTTGTCCAGGCTGGTCTCAAATACCTAGGCTCAAGGGATCCGCCCTTCTCTGACCCCCAAAGTACTGTGATTACAGGTGTGAGCCACCATGCTTGGCCAAAATTATTGAACAAGTATTTCTGTGCCTTGTTCCTTAATAGAGCAAGAGTAAGGGTTTTTAATTCCACAAGTATTTGGTCTAATCTCACCAAAAGGACAGTGTCATGTCAGTCACACAGATACCTGGTCAAGGTGTTAAGGTCCACCCTGAAATGATTGATCTGGTCAGCACATTTCTCTCTGTCTCAAACTGTCAGAATGCTTTTGAAAACATTTTCAAATTTTACATACTATATCTGCGGGAATTCCTCTTCCTCCACATTTTTTTTTTTAATTTTTTTGAGACAGAGTCTTGCTCTGTCGCCCAGGCTGGAGTGCAGTGGTGCAGTCTCAGCTCACTGCAACATTGCCTTCTAGGTTCAAGCCATTCTCCTGCCTCAGCCTCCTGAGTAGCTGGGATTATAGGTACCTGCCACCACACCGGGCTAGTTTTTGTATTTTTAGTAGAGACAGGGTGTCACCATGTTGGCTAGGCTGGTCTTGAACTCCTGACCTCAGGTGATCTGCTTGCCTCAGCCTCCCAAAATGCTGGGATTACAGGTGTGAGCGACCACTTCCGGCCTTGCTCCATGTTTTGAAGGGTATGGTGTCCCAGTTTCGTAATAAAAAGCTGTATTATCAATACTGAGTCAGCTGGGCATGGTGCCTCACGCCTGTAATCCCAGCACTTTGAGAGGCTGAGGCAAGTGGATCACCTGAGGAGTTCAAGACCAGCCTGACTGACATGGCGAAAGCGCATCTCTACTAAAAATACAAAAATTAGCTGGGCGTGGTGGCATGCGCCTGTAATCACAGTTATTCGGGAGGCTGAGGCAGGAGAATTGGTTGAACCCAGGAGGCGGAGGTTGCAGCGAGCCAAGATCGCACCACTACACTCCAGCCTGGGAGACAAAGCAAGACTCCATCTTAAATACTGAGCCGCCTGCCACAAGGGATTTCACATAAATGATTACTTATGGTGTTTAAATAAGCTGTTGTGTCATTTCTGCTCATTAGTTTTATGCAAACAGTTTACAGACAAGGATCAGCAGCCCTCTGGAAGTGAGGGAGAGGATGATGATGTGGAGGCTGCCTTGAAGAAAGAAGTTGGTGACATTAAAGCATCTACAGAGTTGAGGCTAAGAAGATTCCAGTCAGTGGAAAGTGGAGCAAATAACGTCGTCTTCATCAGGACACTTGGGATAGGTGTGACGAATACTTGTTAAGATTATTGATCTTATAACATCTGGGTATATTCCTCTCTCAGGGAATACTGCTTACAAAATGGCTTCTTGGGCATGACTCAATCATTTGATGGCAGCTTCTGTACACTATATTAGCAGTTGGCCTGTGGAGAGGTAGAATGGGGTGGTGGATGTAGCATTGGCTTAAGAGTGGAAACCTGGCTTTGCTGCTTCCTTCGTATATAGCAAAGCAGAACTAGAGTGCCTGTTCTGTCTAAAAGGGGCAGCTGCTACTCAGCTCCAGCCAGTTGTAGCTCTTTGGGAATGCAGGACCAGGTATTCGAATTTCTCAAAATAAGTTGGAAATCTGGAGTTTTTAAATTTGTCAATGTGGTCAACTAATTTAAAAATTTTCAGAGCAGCCCCAAATAGACTTGTATGTAGGCAGATTGCAGCCTGAGGACCTCCCTTTCATGATCTCATGCCCAACATGGTTCTGGGATTCCTCCTGGGTCTGAGATTTAGACTTCTGTGCTAACTTTAGCTAATGGATTAATTACATCTTTTAAAGTGACTCACAGATTTTTTTTTTTTTTTTTTTTTTTTGGTAAAAAACTATGTACTGTTTAATGTACTCTGATAGTTGTTACAGGAAAACAGCATGGTGTTAAGGTTGAATAACTCAGGACGTCACAAAAATGTTAACAACAGTGTCTAAACAGTCATTTCTAGTGCAAGCAGTAATGATGAAAAGTTAAAATATTAGGTACATTATAGTACATATTAGGCACTGAAGAAATACTAGTTGGAAAAACGACTAGGTAGATTCATTTAAATTCATTATCAGAATTTCTTCTGTCAACTTATGTCATTGCCAGTGAAAATTCATTTTAGAGTTCAGTCTTTAGGATGTCTGAGAAATTACATTCTTAACTTTTTTTACTGTTTTTTTTTTTTTTTTTTTTTTTTTTTTTTCTTAAGAACCTGAGAAATTGGTGCATCATATTCTCCAGGATATGTACAAAACCAAGAAGAAGAAGACTCGAGTTATTCTACGAATGTTACCCATCTCAGGCACATGCAAGGCTTTTTTAGAAGATATGAAAAAATATGCACAAACATTTTT
>NW_016803680.1:1252421-1333744 GCF_001698545.2 Rhinopithecus bieti | reverse complement strand
TTTTTTTTTTTTTTTTTTTTCTTAAGAACCTGAGAAATTGGTGCATCATATTCTCCAGGATATGTACAAAACCAAGAAGAAGAAGACTCGAGTTATTCTACGAATGTTACCCATCTCAGGCACATGCAAGGCTTTTTTAGAAGATATGAAAAAATATGCACAAACATTTTTGGAACCCTGGTTTAAAACTCCTAACAAAGGGACATTTCAGATTGTGTACAAATCTCGAAATAACAGTCACGTGAATAGAGAAGAAGTTATCAGAGAATTGGCAGGTATGTTTCTCTTAGTGATTTTCCATAGGCGTTCAATGGTAAATACTTGTTTTAAAGGATTTTTTTTTCATTTTAAAGATTTAAGGCTTACATTTTGAGTGTAGAACAAATGTATTAAAATGTTCTTAAAGTAATATTAAATCAACTGATTTCAGTATGTTGGATATGAGATTTTCTGGTAGTTAGATAAAGTCTTTTTTAACTCAAAATTGAATTTTGTTTGGAAAAAAATATTCTTACTAAATATTGTAGGGTTTCATTTATATTTATTTATTGTAAGGGTTCAGGGTATTTGAAGTCCACATAGAGGAGTGTATTACTGTATGTCTTATTTTAACAAGAAACAGAGACAAAAGATTTTTTGTATCTGTCAAACATAATGGTATCCTCCTCAGCTACGTGTTTTTCTCTTTTTGTTACAGGAATAGTGTGCACCCTCAATTCAGAAAATAAAGTGGATCTCACCAATCCACAGTACACAGTGGTTGTAGAAATCATCAAAGCTGTCTGTTGCCTGAGTGTTGTGAAAGATTACATGTTGTTTAGAAAATACAATCTCCAGGAGGTGGTGAAGAGCCCTAAGGATCCATCACAGCTTAACTCAAAGCAGGGAAATGGGAAAGAAGCTAAATTGGAATCTGCTGACAAATCAGACCAAAGCAACACAGCAGAAGGAAAAAATAACCAGCAGGTACCAGAGAATACTGAGGAGCTGGGGCAGACAAAACCAACGTCTAATCCGCAGGTGGTAAATGAGGGAGGAGCCAAACCTGAACTTGCAAGTCAAGCCACAGAAGGATCCAAGTCAAATGAAAATGACCTCTCATAGGAAGTCATTCGGTGTTGGAGGTGGGTTTCTCACTTGGGGCTCTGTGAGATGTTGCTGGGGTTTCACCTTAAATTGTGACTTAAAAACAGTTTTTTATTTGTGTGCTGCATTATGCTATTCTCACAGTAGTGAACAATGATTGTGCAGCCCTGTTAACAGTTTTGTTAGGGATCTTTCAGCCCTTATGGTATTATGTAGAGGCAGACCCATGTGCTGCTATTGCAAAGAGGGGAGGATAGGAGGAGGCGGATGTTGACCTCTCCCAGGCTCCTCTTCTGCAGTGCCAGCTGACTTATGGGAGTGAACTGACTGAAGTAGAAAATCAGAGGGAAGTTTTCATTCTAAGGAAGGTGTTTTTACATGCCACAGCTCAGCTGTCTTGCTGCCACTTTGTTGTAAACATTGCAAAAATGTGGATCATGTAGGTTAGAAGTGAATTGTTTAGTGAAGTTTTGTACTTTTGTGATTTTCTTGTTTATGTCTGTTTTTATTTTTTTATTTTTATTTTTTAACATTTGTGTGTAACAAAGTTGACAGTCCAGTGCCGCAATTTTGGAAGGCAAGATGTGAGAGATAAGAGAACCATTTAGGCATAGAGCTACAGACATTTCTGAAAAGGTTGGTGATGAAGAATTTCAGTCTTCTGAGTATACTTCAGTATACTAGTGCAACAAGGGACACAACGAAATTCTGTCTTTATAATGAAAGCTACTTCTCAAGGGTTTTATATGGACTCAGTCCAAGCTGTCCTATCCTATTGTGCACTGTCTGTGGCATGCAACTTATAAAACTAGCAATTGTAACTAAATCACAGCCACTTGACAAGAAAGGATATTCGTTATTTTCAAATGGCTTTTGGACTATCAAAACAAAAACAGTAAGGCTTTTGTTCAGAAATCACATTTAGTCAAAAGGTTTAAGAAGCAAATTATTTAGTAGCAGAACTTACCTCAGGAAAGGAAAATATGCATAGTTGGTGAGAATCTAATAACATTAAAATGCTGGGGCAAGATGCAGTACAAAATTGAAAAGACTTTATTTTCTCAGTAAGTTGATTTACTGATGATATCTCATATGATGCAAAAAAGGTTTTGTGTCATTAACTGAAAAGTGGCAGCTTCTCTATCCAGGATGATGAGTCAACAGGTTTCACTAATACTTGTCATGCTGTAGCATTTGTAAGATTTATAAATGATGAAATTCAAAGAAAACTTGTTCTTTTGCTAGGAGCCTGCCAAAACAAAGGCCAATATATAATGTTGTGACATCATATCTGATAACCAGAGGTCTGTTATCTACACTTCTGGTGCCCCATCAGTGGTTGTCTCCAGAAGTCGTTTTGCATTATTAAAAAAGAAATCCTGATGTTGACATTATAGCACACTGCTTTCTTCACAGAGATGCTGATATCAAAAACTTGAAGATACAGTGATGTTCTGAATAATGTTACAAAACTGGTTACCTGTGTCAAAGACCCATTTATGCAAAATGTTTAAAAAAAAAAACACCCAAAAGAAAATCCTGGACGAATAGCACATAAACCTCCCGCACCATACAGACATCCATTAGCTTATCAGAGGAAGAGTTCTCTACAGGATATTTGAATTGAAAGGTGAATTACCAGAGTACTTACAAGAAAACAGTCAGCTTTTGCTGAGTGCTTTGGAAATGAAAAATGGCTACAGAAACTAGCCTATTTTGCAGACTTTTTTCATCACATGAACACATGGACAAGTCTCTGAAAGGTTCAGGGGAAAATTTTTTTTCTTAAAGTGACAAGAGTCTTAGATCTAAAAGGAAACTGACTTGCCGCCTTGCCAGAGGAATCCTTGAAATGTTTCTGCAGCTACTTGGACTTGAAAATGAAGGGTACAACTCTCAAATCTTCTCTAACCCAACTGGAGGAACCACAAGACCCAATGAAATAGCATTTTCTGTCTTTTTCCCAGCACTAGTATATAACTGTATGAGGAACCCTTGTCTATGAATCTGCTCAGCTTGAAATTTTGTCTCTGAAGGAAGAGAATGAACTCATCCCTAGTCTGACAGTCCTAAATTTCTGTGAAATAAGAGTATTCTTCAAGTTAATGCTCACACTCACATACCATGAGGGTTCTCTGCAGGAGTTTCCTGAATTTGAAAGTTTTTTCAAGGCCTATTTTTGGGTAAAACAATTGAAAAGGCAGACACCAACAAAGTCTGCAAAGTAAACTGTCCAGATTAAGAATATTAAGAAGCTGTAAAGTTAGCTTGTAGAAATGGGCTTATCCTTAAGTTTTAAAGTTAGGAATTGCTAAAAATGTTAGGGTTCCTGCACAAGTGGCTATGTTTATTTAATGGCTAGTGAACATGGGAATATATTTTTATCCTAGCTAGTGGTTCTATTTGGCAAGCTAGACTAGAATGATTTGAGAGGGGTAAAGAGAATAGGCAGGACCTTCCTTCTGTAGCTTTACGTATTTCGAATGTTAATTCTTAATGACATTGAAGTTACTTTGAAATGATTGATAAGAGGATTATTAATATCATTTAGGGGAATAGGGAGGATAGGATTTTGGTGCCTTCTTCAGCAGACTTGCTCCAAGACAAAGATTCTATTTTGATAGTGCAAGACAAAAGGACTCGGAAAAAAACTGGCCATATGCCTACAGAACATACAACTCTGTGGAACTAAATTTGTTTTACTTTGTGAAAGCTGCTACTTTACGGAAAGACTTTGATTTTATAGTTTTGTTTTTAATTGCCTTTTATATTTATTTGTATTTGGTAAGACTCAGTTGTTATACAAACTATTCTTTCCCAGTTACAAAATCCTGTGTTGGGTTGTAACCTGAACTCATTAAAATACTTGTTTTCAGGTTTATCAACTGTTTATTTTCACTGACATTTGAGCATGTTATTTTATAAATGACGAGATTCCAGAATAGGAAGTAAGTGCTTTTATTTCCCTTTTGTTTTTTCTTTTAAAAAATTACGTCAGTTAAAAAAAGTAAAACTGCAGTCTTGTCGTTTAGAAAACGTTTAGCTCCATAGAGGAAAGAATGTTAAACTTTGTATTTTAAAACATGATTCTCTAAGGTTAAACATAGTTTTCAAATGTTATTTTACTTGTATTTTGCTTTTGGTACAGCTAAATATCAAGCTTGTTTTCATAGTTCTGGTATTTTCAGAAAATCAAAATAAATTTGTTCCCTAAAATTGGTGTTCTGTACTTTTCTTTCTTTCTGACTCTTAGTAAATCTGTTGCTTTATAGTATATATATATATAGTGTATATATATATCATGAAAGATGTTTATATGTCAAATTATAAAAGTCATGGACATGAACCTAAAAAGTATAGAAAATTTATTAATTACCCTTGATCCTTAAATCCAAGTTTCAGATATTTTACAGTTAATTTGCTTCAAAATGAGCCACAGTAATACAGTACTTACTTTCATTAAATTCACTTACTGATTTTTGAATTATACTCCTCATTTTAACAGTATTTTAAATGTCTTAAAGTTTGGTCTCATAAAGTTGTTAAGCAGAAGAAATTGTCTTGAACATTTAGGGGGTGTCTTTATTTTGAATTAATCAGGCACAAAATACAGATTCATTGTGCACTTTCTTTTTCTAAGTAATCATTTGACTCCTATTTTAAACACTAGAAACCATTATTACCTTTGTCAGTTTGGTTATTAAAACAATTTTCATCCATATATTTTTAGACTTTTATTTTTTAATTTTTTAGCTAAGTAGAAAATAAAAACTTCAACCAGGAAGGATCTTAAACATTTTAAGAGAGTAGTCACGGAATTATCAGGAACCAATAATGAGAGAAAGCAATCATATTACTACTTAACCTTTTTAAGTCTTTTTTTTATCAAGCTATGTTCGTCCCCATTCTTGGTCTCTTAAAACATTGTGTTTGATTTTCCCAGTGATTGTCTTTGGGAGTTCTTGAACAAATTCCACCTAATTGACAGAAAAACATTATGAGACATTTGATTCCATTCTTCCAGTTAGTGCAATAGGAGAGAGCTTGCTTGAAATTCTTTGAGACTGAATTTTAAAGTCTAGATTTTCTTGATAATAAGCCTAAGCCTATTGAATCTCATGGACACTAGAAACTGTTCTGTTTATATAAGAAGGGTGACAGTGTAGCTCCATCTTAGGGGTTTTTAGTGCAAATTCACTTAAATGCTTTGCCACAAGAAAGTAATAATCCCTTTACCCCATTGCTTTCTCCTAGTTCAAACTAGTCGTAGGTCTCTACTCTTCCTGGAAAATGGAGACTACACCTAAATGCAAAAAGAACACTTAGTTCTTGTCTTTTCAGAGCTGGATCCTGGACATTGAAGAAGATTTTTTAGGGATAATTTGGAATATATACAGTTTTCTGCCCTGGCTTGACCATAAAAATCCTCTTTTCTGTTCTCTCAAAATAAGACTACTACTGTATTTTAAAATGCCCTCAAATAGCCTTTCTGAAAGTCAAAGTTCATTAATTTAGTGAATGTAATGGAGAAAATGTGAGTAGTTCTTAGGTTGAAATTAACTACATTTTGGCTGAAATGATGCTAACTGAAATAGAAATTTCATGCAGACGATCAGTCAGTATCAACCAATTCCACGGTTAGAAGGAAACTACAGGGCCATCTTCATGTCTTTATGTAGTATTGTTCTTAAATCCTTATTTGATGAAAGTTTCTGGTTTCTTTGGATATTGTCTTCTTTCTGAATATTAAATGGGGCCCCTTGATATGTACAGTCATGTTCTTTGAATTTATAGGGGTATTAGGGCCAAGAGTCCTAGGATAGATGTCAAGTGCTGTCCCTAAAAACAAGGCAGTTACTCATCCTTGGCCACTGTGCTTTTCTCATACAGAATGGGACAAAAGATTTCTAGAAAGATTCTTAGTAGTGATTCAGTATTGCAGAGTTGATTAAAGGCTCTAGTTCATCATGCGTTTATACTGTTCTAACAAAACATTTTCAGGTTCTTAGGGCTAAACAAAAAAAGGTGCCTTCTACCTATATAATGAGCTACTATATGGTCAACATAGTGAGACCCCATCTCTACAAAGACTAAAAAGAAAAAATTAGGCAGGGCACGATGGTGCACACGTGTAGTCCTAGCGACTCAGGAGGCTGAGGTGGGAGGATCGCTTGAACCCAGCAGTTTGCGGTTGCATTGAGCTATAACTGCACCACTGAACTCCTGCTTTTGCCTGGGTAACACAGCAAGTGTCCATCTCAAAACAAAACAAAATGAAGCAAAAAACTCTCAGGAAAGATTGATCTATCTCTACAAGGTCGTTTCTTGCCTCATGTTGTTTGCTTCTCTTTGTAATACTGTTTAAAACCTACCAATTAGATAATTACTGAGGTTAGCATAATTTATATTATTCATTGTTCATACATTGATTCTAATTGGTGGTTACTTCTGTTCAGCTGAAATCATTTATATTGAGAGAATGAGAACATGGCAGCAAAAGGAAACTTTCTGAGAATAGAATAAATGGGGAGTAGAGGGGGTATAAGAGGTAAGAGTAGGGGACCCGTAGTGTCACTGCAGAGGCTCACTGGTGTGTGAGAGGGAGAGGTACAGATGTGGGAAGATGCTGACAAACTTTTGAAATTTTGTCACTTGCTGTGTCCGTAGGAAATGTCCATGAGGAAAGGAAATTAGGAAAATAGGGCTTCTTCCTAGAAGTAAGACTATTATTGTCATTGCCAGAGTTTCCTTTCCATTGGTCCTAAACAGTCTCATGAGACTTGTTTGAGAAACTGGCCACAATTTTCTGTTTGCCTTGTTTCTGTGAGAAAATAGATTCTGAGTTCCATGGTAGTTGTCCATTTGGTGAAATCTGCCTATCCAGTGAAATCTGCGTATGCTTATACAGTATCTGTTCCCCCTTTTTAGTAGCTACTGTAGTTTTTCCTATAAAGTATTACCCTAACTTCTCTCTGGTGGGATTGACACCAACCCCTATCTCCAATGATAGACATATTGAGAGGTGACAGCGTGCTGGCAACCCTGGCTCACTCTCAGTGCCTCCTCGGCCTCCGCGTCTGCTTTGGCCACGCTTGAGGAGCCCTTCAGCCCGCCACTGCACTGTGGGAGCCCCTCTCTGGGCTGGCCAAGGCCAGAGCTGGCTCCCTCTGCTTGCAGGGAGGTATGGAGGGAGAGGCGCGGGTGGGAGGCTTAGCACCTGGGCCAGCAGCTGTGGAGGGTGCGCTGGGTCACCCAGCACTGCCAGCCTGCCGGGCTCGAACTCTCACTGGTCCCCCAGCACTGCAGCCCACCATGCCCATGCTGGAGCCTCCCCTAGAGGTGCCGCCCCCCCTGCTCTGCAGAACCAGGTCCCATCAACCACCCAACGGCTGAGGAGTGCAGGTGCCGGACAGGACTGGCCGGCAGCTCCGCCCACGGCCCTGGTGCGGGATCCACTAGGCTAGCCAGCTGGGCTCCTGAGTCGGGTGGGGACTTGGAGAACTTTTATATCTAGCCAGAAGATTGTATATGCACCAATCAGCACTCTGTGTCTAGCTTGGGGTTCATGGTTGCACCAATGAGCACTCTGTATCTAGCTAATCTGGTGGGGACCTGGAGAACCTTTATGTCTAGCTAAAGGTTTGTAAACACACCAATCTGTACCCTGTGTCTAGCTCAAGGTTTGCAAATGCACCAGTCAGTGCTCTGTGTCTAGTTAAGCTGGTGAGGACTTGGAGAACTTTTATGTCTAGCTAGAGGATTGTATACACACCAATCAGCACCCTGTCAAAATGGACCAATCAGCTCTCTGTAAAATGGACCAATCAGCAGGATGTGGGTGGGGTCAGATAAGGGAATAAAAGCAGGATGCCTGAGCCCTCAGTGGCGGCGGCTGTCATCCCATTTCACTCTGTGGAAGGTTTGTCCTTTCCCTCTTTTCAATAAATCTTGCTGCTGCTCACTTTTTGTGTCCATGCCTCGTTCATGAGTTGTAATACCACAAAGGTCTGCAGCTTCACTCCTGAAGCCAGCGAGACAATGAACCCGCCGGGAGGAATGAACAACTCCAGATGCCACCGCCTTTAAGAGCTGTAACATTCACCGCGACTGTCCCTGGCTTCATTCTTGAAGTCAGCAAGACCAAGAACCCACCAATTCCGGACACAATATGATCCAAGTCTGGCCGATCAGCATATACGATTACCCTGAACTACACTGGTGAGAGATGTGATCTAGGGTAGGCAAATGCAGTCCTGAGAGTTACTTGAAATGATTGAAAACAGAGCTCTGTCCTTTCCTGGAGGGATGGAGGGTTGCTAACCTGTGTAAGTCTGGAGTTGATTGCTATCAAATAGGAAGAACCCGCTCAAATAGAGCCAGCATGAAGAACAGCAGAGCCAAAAATGGAGAGAGACTAAGTCTTGCCAACCTTACATGAACCCTTGGATGTGGCTATACTTGAATACTTGTCACTTACCATGAGCCAAATGTCTTTTTTTTTTTTTTTTTTTTAACTTAGGACAGTTTGAGTTGAGTTTCTGTCACTTGCCTTCAAAAGAATCCTAATAGCTCACCTTTGGGACACAACTTATTGTGAAGTTGGTTGCCTGGTTTATATTTTGGCCAAATGCATGCCTCATAGTGAAAATTAAATGACCACTTTTGGTTCAGCCTTTACTATAGTCAAATGGACAGAACTCGAAAATATAAAGTTGCTACTTTAATTAATGACATTCATCTACCTCTCCGCAAATTGGATCTGGACTACTGACAACAGCCGATTCGACAACTGCTCCACTTCAAATGGCCCAATATGTTACCTGAAAAGGAAAAGAAGCCTTTGACCACCACATCCTCCAGTAGGAGATCTCCCTTCCTGTCAATCCTTGCCTCTTAAGAGTGGCAAATCTACAAGCTCAGAGGAAATAATGACATCATCAGCTCTGCTGGCAAACCAGAAATCCCCATCGCTGTCCATCATTCCTCTGTCTCCAGTGACATAAAAATCTCCCTTTACCATGGCAGCAGTTTGGACTGTCCTAGGAATCAAAGATGACATTTGGGGATTAGTTTGGTCAGAACAGAGACGGGTATGGCACTCATTAAGTGACAAATTGTACTTCTAAAGGAAATTATTTATATTTTGAGGCAGAGTCTGTTGCCCATCCTGGACTGCAATGGCTTGATCATAGCTCACTGCAGCCTTGACCTCCCAGGCTGTAGCCATCCTGTCGTCTCAGCATTCTGAGTAGCTGGGACCACATCTGGCTAATGTTTTATGTTTCTGTAGAGATGGGGTCTCGCTGTATTTCTCAGGCTGGTCTTGAATTCTTGGGCTCAAGTCACTCTCCCACCTCGGCCTCTCAAAATGTTGTGATTACAGGCATGAGCCACTGTCCCTGGCTGGAAATAATTTTTTTTTTTTTTTTTTTGCTTTTTTTATTTTATTTTTTGGAAATTAATTTTTTAAAAAAGGTAGTTCCTAGTGTAAAATACAAAAGGTCCCAAAGAGTATAATCAAAAGCCGCTCTTCTGCCTCTAGCACCCCCAACTGCACCCCCATCCTCCCCTGTCCAGTTGTCCTTTCTGAGGATAACCACTGCAACTAGTTGGTTACATTTGAAATTTCATCTTTATAATACTCAGATGATAGATGATAGTCTCCGCATTTTACTGCTGATGAAATAGATTTTGTTGCTTGCCCAAGGTTACATAGCAAGACATGGTGGAAATGAAATGTGGACCGAGGTCTGTATTAAGGCATGACTAGCACTTTCTATCCTCATACCACATAGTCAGAGAAGAAACAGAAGGGCAGTGTAGACTTTAGTCTGAGGGCAATTTCCGCTTCTTTGCCAGGTGGTAGAACATTGTCATTTTCATCTATAATCTAGAATGAAAGACAGTTGATGTTCTTAAAATTTTCTTTTCACAAAATGACAGCAGGTTGTGAATAGTTGTACGGTGAATAGCAGAAAACTGTAAAACGTTCTTTCTGCTTGATCGAAGCAGTCAGATATTTTCTCAACCTCCTGGACATCACAGTGCAGCATTCTTTTCCCCATTGAGCCTGGTTTAATTTGTTTTCCTTTCTGATCAGCACAAATTATTCCCTATTGAAAGGACAAACTTTGCATAAGTAGACAAAAATTTATTTTCTGAAATGATATCATGACAATGAAGCAAGATTCAATTTGGACTGATTTTCCCAGTATTTAAGCACACCTTCTGAAATATGCTATTTGAGACCAGGAGTTCTCAAACATGGGTGTGCTTTAGAATCTAATTGGAGATTCTGGAGCATTGTTGAAACACAGATTTATGGGCCTCATCCCAGAGTTTCTAATGCATTAGGTGTGGAGTGGGGTCCAAGAATTTGCATTTCTACCAAATTCCCAGATGATGCTGATGTTGCTGGTTTGAGAACCACACTTTGAAAACTTCTCCTCAGACTCCATTAAGTGCACCTTGGAATAAATTCCCCACAGAGGCTCTCAGATGATTCTTCCCAGCACAGTTGGAAAGATGAGCTGCTCAGTTCTGAGCCTCACCCACCTACTAAAGCCCTTAAGATTTCTCCTGCATGAAGGGGAGGCGGGTATGATGGAATAATAATCATCACCCCTTTAGCAAAACCTAACTGAACAATTTGCCAGTTTTGGTAACTACTGGCAAGATGAGGTGTACTAGGAACTCTGTAAAAATTTAGAGTGGGATGGAGGCACTTCAGGGGCTCAGGTTGAAAATCCTGGGGCAGAAAGGCCCCCACATATATTAAACATAAATGTTGCTCTTTAAATATACCACTTCTGGCTGTCCATAGCCCTCATGTAGCTCCAGCCCTGTTTGCGCCCTCCACTGCTCCAGCACCTCTGGGGTGAGTGCCTCCCCTCCTGTCAAGCAGTCCCGCAGCCTCTTGAATTATCTGGAGAGACAGAGTTGCATGGGGCCTTTTTGAGAGTAACCTGAGTGCTTTCCCTGCAGGATAATTAGGACATTCAAGCAGCAAGCCTAGAAGCTAGGAGAGGCAAGTCTTAGGAAAGTTCCTTCAACAAATACTTGTTGAACACCTACTGTATTGCCAGACATTATTCTAGGCATATGGGGCACATTAGTGATTATAACAAAAATTTCTGACAGCTTACGTTTCAACAGATGGAGGAGAACTTAGCTATTAAAGATGTTAAAAGGTGGGACAAAATGCTATTAATGGTACTAAGTGCTTATTACGAGCCACATGATATAACAGCTAATATTGATTGAGCAGTTGTTAGGTTATAAGGGCTTTAGAAGCATTTTTGACTCCTCTCAACCCCTACTTTACACATGAGTACACTGAGGCTCAGAGAGTTTAAAGAACTTGCCCAAGGCCTTCCAAGTAATAAAGGGCTGAGTTGACACTCATGATACTGTGTACCAGGCATCTCCCACTTGTCAGGGTGATCTCACCAAGCAAGTCACTTACATTAAATTCTCACCACAGCCTTGTGAGGTGGCTCTTAATCTTTTCTTATAGATGGAGTTGATGGAGGTTTAGCAAGGTTATCTTGAGTGTCTGAGGCCACACTATTAGTAAGTAGCACGGCCCTGCCTGTTTGATTTGGAGCTAAGCTTTTAACCACTGGCCTTACTGAAGACAGGTGAGAAAGCCTAGAACAGCTTGCTTCTCAAACACTGAGGCCCCAAATGAACCAGAGGGTGTGGGTAGAACACAAACCATATGCATTCAGAATAATCATTGAATAGTCCCTGAATTACTATTGAAACATGAGCAACATGCTCACATAGGACCAAAGGCATTGACACTGACTAGGAAAAGAGAAAATTTGTATTTGCATTATTCTGTCTTGCGTAGCACTTTCCCTCTTGGGCATCCACACTTTGGTGACAAAACAGGGTGGACAAGCCTGCACTTCTTAAATTGCTCCTCTCTTCCTTTCTCTCCTCATGTATTGAGTTTGAATGAAACAAATATACATTGTAACTCTACTGGATGCTCATGTGGTGTGGCTAAACTGAATGTAACCTTCAAGTCAAACTTTGTTAGCTTCTCTTCAAGGCAGTATAAATATGCTTTTCTTTCTTTTTTGAGGGCTGGTTCTAAATGACAGTGTTTCTAAAAAAGTAGTACTAGAGGATAAATTTTTTGAGTGGGAGTTCTGGGATTGTAGAGCTCTGGTTGTCCCTGGAAAAGTGTCCAGTTGTCCTAGAGGATATACCAGTGGTTTATAGACTAGGGGACAATTTTGTCCCCCAGGAGACATTAGGCAGTATCTAGGGACTTTTTTTTTTTTTTAAATGGAGTCTTGCTCTATTGCCCAGGCTGGAGTGCAGTGGCGCGATCTTGGCTCACTGCAACCTCCACCTCCTGGATTCAAGCGATTCTCCTGCCTCAGCCTGCGAAGTAACTGGGATTACAGGCATGTGCCACCACGCCTGGCTAATTTTTGTATTTTTAGTAGAGACAGGGTTTTGTCATGTTGGCCAGGCTGGTCTTGAACTCCTGACCTCAGGTGCTCTGCCCGCCTCAGCCTTCCAAAGTGTCGGGATTACAGGTGTGAGCCACTGAGCCCAGCCTAGGGACATTTTTGATTGTCACAAATGGTGGGGAGGAGGTGCTACTGGCATCGAGTAGAGCCTTGGGATGCTGCTCAATATCCTGTAATGCATACTTTCAGGAGTTTGGGCCCATGGCACAAGCAGGTCATGGGTCGCTGGCCTCCTGTGACCTTTACCCTCCTTGCCAAGGGAAAATGTGACCCTCCAAAGTGAGAAACTTGAGGGCGTGGGTCGCCCCAGACTTGGCATCGACCCAGAGCCTGAGAAGGAGGGAACGATGATCCTCCAGCTACCTCATAGGGCTGGCATAGGTGGTCACTGCCCTGAGGATCATCCAATTGTGTTGGGCAACCTGGAGCCCATCTGCAGGAATATGAGGAAGAGAATACAAAAGTCTTTACATGGGCACTGAGAAGCCAGATGCAGAAGAAACCTCCAGGCCTTAACTACCCAGTCTTGGACCTTGGGTGCAGAAAAGAGCATAGTTGGTGATCATGTGCACTTACACACTAGGGTCAGCAGGTGGCACTCGTCCGTGGCTCTGAAAATAGAGATTTGGAAGGAGATCATCACAGTTAATATTTAACAAGCCCCTGTTGTGTGCAAAGTCATTCACCCTTCACAACAACCTAATAAGCTAGGGATTCTTATATATATTTTATAGAGAAGGAAATGCAGACATAAAGAGGTTAATTATCTTACCCAGATTACATAGCTAGTAAGTGGTGGAGGCAGAATAGAATCTAAACAGTGTGGCTCCGGAGTGCACATGCATTGATTCGACAAGTGTTTATTGAGCACCTGCCATGTACAAGGCCTTGTGTGACTAAAAAGGGTTATAATTAATTAAAATGACAAATCACTAGCACTTTTTAGAGTTAACTTTTTTTTTTCCCCAGACGGAGTCTTATTCTGTCGCCCAGGCTGGAGTGCAGTGGCGTGATCTGGGCTCATTGCAAGCTCTGCCTCCTGGGTTCATGCCATTCTCCTGCCTCAGCCTCCAGAGTAGCTGGGACTACAGGTGCCCGCCACCACGCCGAGCTAATTCTTTGCATTTTTAGTAGAGATGAGGTTTCACTGTGTTAGCCAGGATGGTGTCGATTTCCTGACCTTGTGATCCGCCTGCCTCGGCCTCCCAAAGTGCTAGGATTAGAGGCGTGAGCCATGGTGTCTGGCTGAGTTAACTTTTTTTCTTTTCTTTTTTTTTTAATTGAGACAGAGTCTCACTCTGTCACCCAGGCTGGAGTGCAATGGCATGATCTTGGCTCACTGTAACCTCCACCTCCCAGGTTCAAGTGATTCTCCTGCCTCAGTCTCCAGAGTAGCTGGGATTACAGGTGCCTGCCACCACATCCGGCTAATTTTTATATTTTTAGTAGAGATGGATTTCACCATGTTGGCCAGGCTCATCTCAAACTCCTGACCTTAGCTGATCCACCCACCTCAGCCTCCCAATGTGCTGGGATTACAGGTGTGAGCCATTGTGCCTGGCCAACATTTTCTTTCTTTGTAGGTTTCAGGCACAGAACTGTATATACAGTAATAGTGAAATTGATCCCACTGTTGCAGAAAATCAGGAAGGCATGAGAGACCTTGGGGTTTATACAGGAGAATCTTTATTGAGTGCACTCAGACCCAGTGGACTCAGCATCCAAAATCTGGACCCAGAACAAAGATGAACAAAGACAGCACTTGACTTTTATAGGCACTTCAAAAAGGGGAGTGGGCTAGCCTGAAGCAAGCTTACAGTGGCACAAAGCATAGTGGCATAAAAGCAAGGAGGCAGAGGCAGAACAACGGCAGTTATTTAAATTATAACAGGTTCATAACTCAGGATTACACTTGGCCATGGCCGTTGCTATGCAACCCAGATGTCTGTTATCCAGGTTTGCCTAGGCACTGTCTTATCCTATAACCTTCAGTATGGTACCCAGGTGGCCGTAACTCAGGTCTGCTCAGATGGCTCATGACCTTCGCTGTGCTACTTAGATAAAACAGAATACTTGAAGTCACTAACAGAGAACAGGAATCTATACACTCATACCACAAAACAAAGGAAAAATTGTTTTTTTTTCTTGCTATGTTGAGGGAGTGCTGGGAGAGTCTTCAGAGCACATTAGATAGTATTATCAAGGCTTTTTCTGGGTCTGGGCTCTGCTTGTTGCTGCCTCTGGGAAAAGTCAGCCTAATATAGGGAAGCTTATTTCTGTTTCTTTTCATTTTATTTTCTTTAATTTCCCACCTCACTGCTACTAATTATGAGAGGAATGATTATACATTTAAATGAATTGGATGTTTTATATGTATTATCTCATGAAATCTTGACAGAAACTGAATGAGGAATGAAACTTCATTGTTCCATTTCACACAGGAGGAAACTGAGGTTAAGAGGGGTAAAGTAATTTTGCATGGCATGAAGCACACATTCAAAGTACAGGGATTTGAACTTGGTCCTGTTTTTTCTGAAGCGCTCATGCTCTGTGACCACTACAGACTCCAACATCACCTTTTTTTCCCACTAATTTGACAAACGTTTTCTCTTAAAACTATATAATAGATTGGCACTCATCATGAGCCCCTGTTCTCATTCTGCAGGTGGTGAAGCTCTTCATTGTCCTGATTCCACAGTTCTTGTCCCATGACCAGGGCCAGCTCACCAAGGAGCTGCAGCAGCATGTAAAGTCAGTGACATACCCATGCGAGTACCTGAGGAAGGTGAGTGAGTACAGAGAGATGGGGTCCGGTGCTCTTGAACAGTCAGTGACATCCCCCATGCGAGTACATGAGGAAGGTAAGTGAGTGCAGACAGATGGGACCTGGTGCCCTTGAGCAGTTCCCAGTTCTTGGGTGTCCCACGTCTCATAGCATGGCCATGCTTGGGGAAGCTTTGGCAGTCACAGTACTGGCTTTTTATTCTATCTGAGTGGCTTGGGGATGGGGTGAAGTAGTTGACTTATTTGGATGAAAACTGCTATCTTGTGTCAGAAACCCAAAAGGAATTATTGCTGACATGTTAAGCTAAAAAAAAAAACAACCAGATAAGGGCCCAGCAATACTTAAAAAGGTTATTTATAATCCTGCAAAATTTGAAAAGGAAATCCAAATCAGCAGCTTCTAAACTATTTTTTAATATAACTTATAATAAGAAATGCATTCTGTATTACATATATATGTCCTATACATATGAATAAAAGAATTAACAAAATCATATTAATTTTACAATATGTAATACGTTCTTATTTTTTATTCTTCTTCAGTTGTTTTAAATGCTGTGTGCAACCTACAAAATCCAATAATAATAATTAAATTATTCACTAAAGTGAACACTATCATGTAATTTAAAATGATAATCTCAAAAAATCTTTTAGTTTTGAGATAAAATATTTTAACAATATACTATTAAGAGAAAACACTGGCTATGAAAAATATACATAGTTTTATCCTATCTGTTTGAAAATAAAGTTTGAAGAAATACATATGCAAAAAAGTTTACATTTCCTTCTTTGTAATACTTGGTTGCATTATTTGAGTACTGACAGTACACATTATGAAGCTACATGGCTGACATTGCGTACTCACTGTGCGTGCCAGGCCATGGGCTCAATGCTCTACATGCATTTTTACTTCACTTAATGCCCTCTACAACCTGAGATAGTATAGCCCGCTTCACAGAGTGTGGAGTAGATGGTGCGTGTCTGCTAGGATGGGCTAGGTATCACTGTAGGTAACAAACAGCCCCAAACAATGGAAATGTACAACACTGAAAGCTCTTTCCCGCTCATGCTGCACGTCCTCCATGGCTCTCCTGGCCCCTGTGCTCTATATCCCCTCATTCTGCCACCAGAATAAAGGAGCAGCCTCCATGTGGGACCTGCCAGCTGCTCTAAGAGATGAAGGAGAGGGTGGTCAGTCTCAATGGCTCCCAACTCTTTTGCCTCAAGGTTATGTGCTTCACTTCCACTCACATCTCCTGGGTCAAAGCAAATCCCATGGCTACACCCACCTTCAAAGGGTCCAGGGAAGAGCCTGAAATACTCAGGGACTCCATTAAGGCCAACATATGGTGTCAGCCTGCATGGGAGACTGTGGACGGACAGAGGAGGAGAGTGGGGAATTGATGGGAAATGAGAGCAGGACTAAGTCACCGTGGATTTGCTTTATCCTTAACCAGGTGGAGTTTGTCCCAGAGCTGCATAAAATCATCACCAGCAAGATTAAATGGAGTGAAGTTTGGAAAAAGGAGATTGGTCAGACGTAATCAGCAGTGAACTTAGAATTGACTGAGTGACGTTAAGTCAGTAAATCCCTGACTGCCCCAGTTACTCATATGATAGTGGTAAGGATGGGAGCATTGAAAGAGTTGACTTGGAAGGGTATAAGGAGTGTAAAAATTCCAACGTTTTAGTTCCTTTAAGTTAAACTCAGACACTGTCTTTCCTGAAAGTCTCCTGTTTCTTTCAGATTGCACAGGTGAGAGTGCTCAGATTAGGGCTGGAGTTCGTAAAATATTAGCTCCCAAAATATCAGTGCCCCTGTGTCGTGCATGTATTCTGTGCTTTGCTGAACACTTTCCCAAAACATCTTGGGGTCTGTTCCAATAGCCCTGAGTGACTCAAGTGCCCATTTAATGACTGGGACACAGAGGCCTCAGAGGGATGCTCCATGAGTCTCCAGGTGCCAGCCTCTGCCCTGCTGGAGTGTGAGGCAAGGGACAGGGTATCTTCTGTGGGAGGTAGTGGTCAGCCAGGCTTGGTGACACTACTTGCTTACCAGACCATCCCAAACCTGCCACCTCTGTTGGATCCACTGCCTCTGTGCCTGCCTGTACTGCTGATGCTCCCGTGGCTGCCTCAACATCCTGGCCTAGGCCCAATGCCATTGAAGATGGACTGCCCCAGGAGACCTATGAGCCCTACAGGACTCACTCAGCTGTCTCCAGGAGTGTCCAGACACTCATTCCTATCCAGAACATAGAAGCCCTACCCCTTGGCTCTCCCTCATCTTATCATCATCACTGCCTTTAGTGTCTAAGGACCTTCCAAGGCATGAGTTCTGGAAGGAAAGATGCCCTTGGGGGTGACAATACTCAGGTGCACAGGTGCTCAACAGATTGCTACCTCCTATCCTCAGACAGTCTTTGCATGCAGCCACTGGCACTCTCATTGTATGGAATGAAATCAGTCCAGGGTCACACAGCTGGTCTCAGATCTAAGGTGCCTGGCTCTGCCTCCATAAGGGACCTGCCTGCAAAGGAGGTTGACCCTGGCTTTTGGGAACCTTTCCTGGGCTGCATGAATAACCTCCCCTGTTTGAGGCCTCAAACTCTGCTCACATCTCCTTTCTTTCCCTGTCTCTGCTTGGGCTATAATCAAGACGACCCTGGCAAACTTTCATGGACATCATGGTACTCTGTACCATTCACTTTTGGGCTAATCTGACTTCAACCCCTCTTCACCTGATCTCTTCTTTTACAACTAAGGCAACGCAAATCTGGGGCTCTTTATGCAGGCAACAGCATACAGGTAGAATTTCATTCCAGTGTTTTGTTATACCTGTTTTGTTTTTGTTTTGCTTGTTTCTTAGGGTTTCTTTCTATTTTTGGTAAAGGCATTGACTATTTGTAGCATCAATAGAATATCTCCTGTTTACAATAACTTTATGTTCTAGTAAATGGTAAAGGGATTTCAAGCAGTGGTTTTAAGCTGCCAGAGGCCTGAGTAAGTTTAAGCACACTCTGTGCGATCAGGTAGAAGAAGGCCTTTGGGAAATTTAGCTGAGGACAGGGCCAGAAAAGGTGATGGACAGTGGGGGTCTGTTCTCATCACCAGGCCCCTGGGTTCTGTCTACCTGTCTGACACTCCCCACCCATCACTCATGAGGCAGCCAAACCCTCTGGGTATTGTGGCCAAATGGCCCAGGAGAGAAGCTGAAGATCTTTGTCTCTTGAAAAGCACAGAATCCTTGGACATCCCTGGGAGGTCAGCCTTGGGAATCAATTTGGTTTTCTTCCCCTTATTAGGGTTCAAAATTTAAAGTCCACACTCACAGGCAGTAAGATGACACAGATTAGTGACATCATCACTCTATTTCAGATGTTAAAATGCCTAGGTGGGTTGGGGTGATTTGAGACCACACAACCTTGTGCCACAAAGTGGATTACCCAGGCCAGAGAGAAACATTTTATTGTCATATTATGATCCTATCATTGAGTGCAAAGGCAGTTTTGTTTCATTTTGGAATCTTTCTCATGTTTATATCTTACTTATAAGGGCACTTTAATTTCCAAGCATATAAAAGTTTTGCTTATCTTTTATCATTGCTTCTCGCACAATTATATGATCAGAAATACGCTATGTGATTTGACTTATCTTAAATATATTGAGATTTGCTTGATTAACAAAACAAGTCCGGTTAATTTTTCTAAATGTACCACATTTGCTTAAAATGAATGTATCTCCAACATTTGTTCCCAAGATACAAGGATGATAGATGGATGGTACATGTGTGTGCTGGAGAGGGTTCGCTATTCAGACCTTCTGCATCCTACTGATGTTTTGTTGCTTGTAAATAGCTGAGAGGGGGCTATGGAGTCTTGCGCTCTGCTTGCACGTGAGGTTCTTCCTGCCATCCTGCCATCATTTGTTTTTTATGTTTTGCACCCAAGCTCAGGAAGGAAGGAGTGGACCAGAAGTAGGAATAGGGAGCTGGGTTGGGGAGGACCAGAAATCTGAAGGTCTGAGAAGGTTCCAGAGAGGATCTGTCCTTGGGATGGTGCTTGAGTTCTCAGGTTGGGGAGGGGGTGTGGAAGAATTCAGGCACCACATGGAATGTCCACTGTAAGGCACCACATTCTGGAGCCAGGGATTGATGGAGAGGAGGTATAATGCCCCAGGGTTGCTAAGGCAGCACCAGACAGGAGAAGGTTTGGCGGAAGCCAGAGCCCTGGTCTTCCTCCCACTGCTCCTGAGCCTCCCACTCTCCTGCCCCGCGTGTCCCATTGCCTTGCTGATCGACTTTCTCACTGACTTGTAGCTGGTCCTCCAACCAGTGCTTGAGGGCTTAGTTTGAACTGGATACTTTCCCAGAGCCCCTTCTCCTCCTCCTCCTCCAGGTGCCCAACAGCCACCCTTCCCTTCCCTCCTTTTCCCTTCACTTCTCTTTCCACCTCAACTGTGATCCCACTCTCATCCGCATTCCTTTCCCTTCCCCAGCCCTAAGCCACCCCCACCTTTGTCCTGACCACCTCAGGGTGCCCTGAGAGGACTAAGACATGCGGGTGTGGTGGGTGCTGTTTTGGCTTCTCTTGCTGGGGTTTTCCAGCCATCAGTCCACCCATGTGAATAGATAATGGACCCACAGGGTTTCTTCTTTTTCGTTGGGCTGTGTCATGAGGCATGAAATTACACAGCTCATACCTATAATCCCAGCACTTTAAGGCCCGAAAGGTGTGCAGATCGCTTGCGTCCGGGGTTCAAGACCAGTCTGGGCATCATAGCAAACCCCGTATCTACAAAAATATTCCAAAAAAAAATCAGTTGGGCCTGGTGATGCATGCCTGTAGTCCCAGCTACTGGAGAGGCTGAGGTGGGAGGATTGCTTGAGCCCAGGAAATAGAGGTTGCAGTGAGCCAAGATCACCCTATTGCACTCCAGTCTGGGTGACAGGGTGAGACCTTGTCTCAGACAAAACAAAAACAAAGTGAAATGTCACTTGAGTCTGTGTCATCGGGTTTGATAACTTTTTAGGAACTTCTGATTCATCCATGTCTTCTGCTCTTGGGAGCTGCCTCCAGGGAGTCTGTGTGAAATTAGTGTGATGGGAACCTGAGAAGCCCATCAGGTGACAGAATAAAGGGCTGTATTCTTTGGGTATGTTTGCAGTATGGGAGTCACTAGGAGGGACATGAGCAGGATGTGAATGAGAACTCTATTGTCCTTTGTTTTGTAAATGTGTCAAGTGCAGATCATTGATTTACTCAAATCAGAAATGTTTTTAAAATCCTTATGGTTGTCCAAATATAAAGAAATTACAGATTTTCATTTTGAAAGTGTTCACCCTCACATTATAAAACTTCACTGCTACCCTCAGGAAAGGTGACCTTATAGAGATGAGAGTATTTCTTCTGACCGGCATCCACCAGATTCTTAGGGAGGGATCTGGAAAACTCTAGTGATGGGGAGCAACCACTGCATTGAGGCAGAATCACCTCACATGAGTACCTCCAATCAAAGAAGAATCTATTCTTTTGAGCTTATGAAGGAGGAAATGTCTTGATAATCTTTGTTGGAATTTTTTTCTCTTTACCTGACTGCATTTTCATAGATCAGTTAAACTCTCTTTCCCTACCTCACCTCTGAAGACTTTATGAATTTCCCTCATTGCATTTTGCACCTTCACCCTTGCTCATGGCCATTGACTGTCAGAACGTAAGCTTTATCAGCCCCATTGGATCTAATCTAGGTAGAAGCCCGTGACTGATAAGCTGCATCCAGATAGTTGTCAGATGTGACAAAAGTGCCCAAGATGGGGGAGGTTTTCCTGGTCAATGACAAGATGGCCTTTGTCCTTCTCATGCATTTGATTCACATCTTTAACCATTGTCTCCAGAGCTCCTCGTCCCTTTCAGACAGAGGCTACTCAGAAAGAGTGTGTCCCTCCCAGGAGCCCAGGCTGAACTCACCTCCACTGTGAGGCTGAAGATGAAAGTGCTACAGAGCTCCGAGGCTGCTTTTTAGAGAGGTTTTGTTTGCACAAAACTGAGTCTTGGTGTGTGGATTGGTCTGAATTACATTTGTATTCATTTTCTCCCCCAATACTTGTAAATCTAATGTTTGTAAAATAATATGTGTGCCTTTTGTGGCAGTGGCTATACATTCCCAAAAGTTTTTATTGCTTTCCATATGGCTTTCCAAGGTTGCTACTGATTGCTTTAGGTGCAATGCTCTAAAATATGAAGGGGAACTCTTGTTATTGGTGTCTTGGTATTGCGTTTTTAACTAACTTCAATTCTCTCAGTTTGAATTATAATTCCAGGAAGACTATGTTACGCAAATCTTTGTGGACTTTGAAAATGTGACATGAAGTTCAGCTGTTTCAGCAGCAAAGTGAACATTAATTTTCAAAAGTTAACATTTTAATAAACTTGGGCTAAACAACAGTCTGTGTTTATTTTTGTTGAAATATAACCCAGGTATTATTATTACAGCAGCTGTCCTCTCTCAGTTTTGTGTATATATAAACATGTCTTTATGTCATATTTTCATCTATAACCTTAAGACTTTTTTCTTATATTTTCTCATTCTTCCATACAGTGTGCACATATTTTTGGATATATTACAAATAGTGTAATGCAAATTTATAAATATTTTTAAAAAGATCTTGGCTTCCCGACCCATTGTGAGTTTGTATTTTTTATCCACATTTTAATTTGAATTATAAATTTCTAGGTAAAGTTCCGTAATTATTTTTTAAAATATTTGCAATGTTTTTGTCACAGAAGGGAGCGTGAACCCTGAATAGAGCAAGCCTCTAAGACAGCCTCTCAGCCAGGCAGCCTCTCAGCCATCCTCTCAGGCAGCCACCCTCTCAAACAGATTCTTAGAAGTCTCTCAGCCAGCCATCCTCTCAACAGGCCTCTAAACTGGTCTCTCAGCCAGGTCGATTCTCAGCCAGACTTCTGCTCAACCAGTCTCTGGAACAGCCAGACAGCCAGCCTCTCAGCCAGCCTGCCTGCTGGCTTCTTGGTCAGCCTCCTCAGCCAGCCTCCCAAACAGCTTCATGGCCAGCCTCTCAGCAAGACAGTTAGCCAGCCATTGTCTCAGCAAACATCTCAGCCAGCCTCTCAGTCAGGCAGATTCTCAGCCTGCCATTTTCTCAGCCTGCTTCTCAGCCAATCAGCCAACCAGCCAACCAGCCTCTCAGCTGGTTTCCTCAGCCAGCCTGTTAAACAGCCTCCCAGACAGCCTCTAGGCCAGACTCCCAGCCTGCTTTTTCCCCAGCCTCCCTTGCAGCTACATCTGGACCAGGCTATGAGTCACTCTCTCAGCCAGCAGGACAGCCAGCTTCTGAGCCCGTCTCTCAGCTGGCCTCTTGACTGGCCTCCTAAGTGGCCTCTATACCAGTGAGTCAGTTAGCCTCTTGGCAAGCCTCCCAGCTGCACCATTGGCTGACTGAGATGCCAATGGTGCCTCAGCCAGGCAGCCTCTCAGCCAGACACCCAGTCAGACAGACCACCTCTCAGCCAGAGAGCCTGTCATCCAGCCTCACAAGCTACTTGGCCAGCCTTTAAGATAGCCAACCAACCAAACTCTCAGCCAACCGACCAGCCTGCCAGCTAGCTTCTAAGCAAGTAAACCTCTCAACCCATCTCTCAGCTGGCCTTTAAGTGAGCCTCTCTGCCAGGCAGCCTGTGAGCCAGCCTGTCAAGCAGCCATCCTCTGTAACATACCACCAGGCTCTCGGAAAGCCTCTCAGCCAGCCAACCTCTCAGCAAACCTCTAAGCCAGCCTTTTAGTCAGGCAGAAATACAGCTAGACATCCTCTCAGTGATCCTCTTGGCCAGCCTCCAAGACACCCCCTTGACCAGTGTCTCAACCAGCTAGCCTGCTTACCAGCCCTTCGGCAAGCCTCTCAGCAAACCAGTATCTCAGCAAGCCACTAAGCCAGCCTCTCAACAACGTGGTCTCTGAGCTAGCCTCTCAGGCAGCCAACCTCTCAACCTCCCAACAAGCCTCTCAGCCAGCCAGCGTCTCAACAAGCCTCTAACCCAGCCTCTCAGCCAGGCAGATTCTCCGTCACCATTCTTAATTCCATCCTCTCGGCTAACCACAAAGCCTGCACTCAGCCAGACTCCCCAGACAGCCTCTAAAACAACCTCTAAACAGCCTGACGTCCAGCCCCCCAGCCTGCCTCTTCACCAGCCTCCCATGCAGCCATCCTCTGGACCAACCTATCAGCCAGCCTCTCAACCATAAAGAGAGCCAGCCTCTCAACCAACCTCCCAGCGAGCCTCTTGACCAGTGAGCCAGCTGGCCCTTCAACCATCGTTCAAGTCGCCCCCTTGACTTGCCTCAGCCAGCTAGCCTGCTAGTCAGGCTCTCGAAAAGCCAGCAAGCCCCTCAGCAAGCCACTAAGCTAGCCTTTCTGCAAGGAGGTCTCAGAGCCAGCCTCTCAGACAGCCAGCCTCTCAAACAGCCTCCAAGCCAGCCTCTCATAAAGCCTCTAAGCTGGTCCCTCAGCCATGCAGATTCAGAGCCAGCCTCCCATCTGTCCTCTCACCCAGCTTCCAGGTAGCTTCTCACCCGACTTTCCAACCAGCCTCTCGGCAAGCCTCCCAGCTGGACTGTCTGTCAACCTCCCAGGTGTCCTCTAGGCCAGCATCCTGGCCTGGCATTGGCCGACCTCTCGGCGAGCCAACTAACCAACCAGCCAACTTCTTAGCAAGCTTCTCAGCCAGCCAGCCTCTCAATAAGATTCTAACCCAGCCTGTAAGCCAGGCAGCTTCTCAGCCAGTCAACCAGCTGGCCTCTCTGCTGGCCTCCCCAGCCAGTCTCTCAAATAGCCTCCCAGCCAGCCTCCTCTGGACCAGCCTTTCAGCATACCTCTACACTGGCAAGGCAGCCAGCCTCTCAACCAGCCTCTTAGCCATCTACTCGGCCAGTCACCCAGCAAGTCTCTTGGCCAGCCTGCCAGCCTGCCAGCGTATCAGCTAGAAGACCTGTCATGCAGCCTCACAACCAGCCCCTCTACCAGACTCCCAGCAAGCCACACAGCCAGCCTTTAGTACAGCTAGTCAGCCAGACTCTCAGCAAGCAAGCCTCTCAGGCAGCCACCCTTAGCCAGCCTCTCTGCTACCTTCTCAGCCAGCCTCTGGTTGGCCAGCCTCCCAGGTGGCCCCTTGGCCAGTTCCCTAGTCAACCACCCTCCCATCCAGACTCTTTCCCAGGTTCTAAGCCAGTCATACTCTCAGCAAGCCTCTCAGCCTGGCAACCTCACAGCCAGGCTCTCAGGCAAGCCATCCACTCAGCCTGCTAACTCTGCTGTCACCCAGCCCAGTCCGTTTGGCCATTGCAGGCCAGTCCCAGTCTTTCATTTAGCCTTCCAGTCAACCTCTCGGCCAGCCAGACTGCCATCCTCTTGGCCAGAATCACAGCTGTTCTTTTTGTCAGCCTCTCGGCCAGCCAGCCTGCCAGCCAGCCTCTCAGCAAGCAAGCCTCTCAGGTAGCCTCTCAACTGACCTTTTGGGCAGCCAGCCTCTCAGCCAGGCTGTCTGACATCCTGCCTCTCAGCAAGCCTCTCAGCCAGCCAGCCTCTCAGTAAGCCTCTAACTCAGCCAGTCAGTCAGACAGCCTTTGAAACAGTCATCTTCTCACCCAGCCTCTCAAACAGCCTCCCAGCCAGCCTCTCAGTCAATCTCTAAGTCAGCCTCTCAGCCAGGCAGCCTCTGAACAAGCCTCTCAGGCAGCCAGCCTCTCTCATCCAGGCAGATTCTCAGTCAGCCATTCTCTCGGCCAGTTGCTAGCCCATTCAGCCAGCCAGCCTGTCACACAGCCTCCCATACAGCCCTCTAAGCCGTCCTCCCAGCCTGCCTCTTTGGAAGCCTCTGATGCAGCCATCCTCTGGACCAGCCTGTCAGCCAGCTTCTCAGTCAGCAAGACTGCTAGCCTTTCAAGGAGTCTCCCGGCTGACCTCTCAGCCAGGCTTCCAGCCGGCTTCTCGACTGGCCTCCCATTTGGCCTCTCAGCAAGCCTCCCAGCCACACCCTTGGGTGGCCTCTCAGCCAGTCAACCTGCCAGCCAGCATCTGAGCAAGGCTCTAAGCCAGCTAGCCTCTTAGCAAGCCTCTAAGCCAGCCTCTCAACCAGGCAGCTTCTGAGCCAGCCTCTCAGGCAACAAGCCTCTCAAACAGCCTCCAAGTCAGCCTCTCAGCCAGCCTCTCAAGTGTCCTCTTGGCTATCCAGGCAGCTGGCTTCTTGGCCAGCTTCCAAGACCCCCTTAACTGGCCTCTCAGCCAGCCAGCCTTCCAGCCAACCTGTCCATAAGCCTCTCAGTCAGTCACCCTCTCAGCCGCCTCTAAGCCAGCCTCTCAACCAAGTCAACCTCTGAGGCAGCCAGCCTCTCATACAACCTCTCAGCCAGCCTCTTGTCTGGCTCTTAAGCCAGACAGCCTCTCAGCCAGTCTCTCAGAGAGGTCTGAGTGCCAGCCTCTCAGACTTCCTCTCGACCAGCCTCCTAGCTGCCCCCTTAGCCAGCCTTTCATCCAGTCAGCCTGCCAGCTCTTACTGAAGGGCTGCAGGGTGTCTTGTCTGCACATGGCTTCCATTACCATTGAAGGAACATTTACTAGGAGAATAGCAATTGTTTAGAAGATCAGTTTTACTAGCCTTTAAAATAAGCACAATAGCACATTAAAAAATCCAAGAAATCAACACTTAAAACATTTGTGTTTTTGGACTCAGAATTAACATAATAACAAACAATCAGATTTGAGGGGAAAGAACTATTATCACAAATTAATAACTCATCCAATGCCTATTAATTAAACAACTACTATATGCTCAAAATTGTTTTACATGGTCTTTGCCCTCATGGATAAAGAGCACAAAAGTAAAAAACAAAACAAAACAAAAAAACAAACAAAAAAACTTACTTTTGACCAAAAGCTCTGTTGACATCCTACTAAACAAACACAAACCTATTTAATTGTCATAATGTAAATGACAGCTATTTTTATAATTCTTATGCTAAGAAATCATTTTCTTTCTGATTTTTTTTTGGTCAAACCCGATATTCATAATGAAGTCCAGAACCATGAATTGTTTAAAATAATTTCTTCTTATTTATGATTACAAGTATACCTCTACAGGAAGTCAGCATACTCACATCAAGGCTAGTATTCCAGAAGAAAATGGCAAATGCAATGATTCCCAGGAACACAAAAACAATGATAAGCATCTAAGGAATTAAAAAAAAAAAGTCAGGCCCAGGATGAAAATGGTCAGGCAGAAAATTGATGACCTGGAATAATAACAGTTGAAAGAATGAGGAGGGTCGATGACATTTACAATATTTCAGTCACAAATAATTATCCTTAGAAGCCTTCAGCCTCTTCCAAGAAGTAAGCAGACCCTCAGATATCACCAGGGGATTCCATTGTTTCAAGAAAGATTGGAAGTTCCCAGTCTCATGCTTCTTGCATGGCTGGTAGTCTTCTTAGGCTTTGGCAATGTGGTGTGTCTTTTTTCTTGGTCTAAAGCAGGGATGTCCAATCTTTTGGCTTCCTTGGGCTATATTAGAAGAAGGAGAATTTTCTTCAGCTTGGGCCACACATAAAATATACTGACACTATCAATAGCTGATGAGCTAAAAAAACACACACAAAAACTCATAATGTTTTAAGAAAGTTTACACATTTGTTTTAGGTTGTATTCAAAGCTGTCCTGGGCCACATGTGGCCTGTCACCTGTGGGTTAGACAAGCTAGGTGTAAAGTAATTATCTTTTCTTTAAAGTTATTTACTTATATTTACTCATTTACTTATATTTACTTATTTTTTAAATTGAATATGACATTGTATTTATTTGTCATGTATTGTATGATAAAAGAATCCCTCTGAATCACACTTCTTTCTTACATTACATGAATCTTTGCCATTTAAAGATCAGCGTAAGTAAAAAAAATACAATAAAGAGATGATTTCATTCAGAAATAAGTATCAAATTTTAGTGCTTAAAAATAACCAAGGTAGAGATCATAAAAATGGCATGAATAGTGGGAGATTTCTCTAAGATTCTTGATATTAATTCCATTAGACTCTTACATCAATTAAGACAGACTTCACCTGAGTAAGTTCCAACACCTTCTGATAACAGTCCTACATTGATTCCTCAGATTTAACTGTATATTCTTGGAAAACATCTTAATTTTAAATGTTTCAAGATGGTGAATTAAACGGAGATAGCCATTCAACCGGTTGAACTCGGAATATGCTGAGTCCAAAATGGAAAGGCTTGAATTAGAGATCTGTGCAACAATGGGAATGATTTCAGAAACATTGTGTTGAGCAGAATAAGGCAGACACAAAAGAGTACCTATGGCATGGCATGCATCTATATATGCGAAATTCCAGCATAAGCAAAATTAACCCACCATGAGAAAGGGATTGTCTAGGAAGAGGGAGAGTTCGCTTTCTGCGGTGACATAATAGTGTAGATCTTGAAAACGGGGTGGGTTACGCTGGTGTATGTACTTTTCAAAGTTAGTAAACTTACACTTAAGATTTGCATATTTTCTTCTATGTCACTCTTCTTTAGAAGAAAATTTTATAAATAAATATTGAATTATAGTTAATATTAGTCTTGCTAAACTATTCAGCAGGAAGTATGTTGATGCCTCCAATTCAGTTGGAAATACATCTAAAATAAGATGGGCTGAGGGATGAGTTGAGGAATGGAAAGACGGGTAGATATGTGTTAAGTCATGTTCATTAAAATTTCAACAAATCAAAGCTGTATGTATGAGCATTTTTATAATAAAATGTTGACAGTAATTGCCAAAAGTCACTTGTCTCATGTCAGTGAGTTTTCCTTTGAACAAGAGTTTGAAAATAATTATTATTCATGTTCTATATGTTTGAACAATTTGAGACAATCTATCAATTGGATCTTTTCCCTGTCAATTGATCATGGAGTTGCAAAAGTGCAAGGATACACAGGGAAATCTTGCAGAGGTGCTGCTTTCTGGGTTTTTGTTTTCAGGACAAAGACTAAATGGGAAAAACAAGTCTCATATCTCTTTCCAAGCGAGAGGATTGACACACTGTCATATGTCCATACAAAGGCATTTTACTCAGCAATAAAAAAGAACAAAGTATTAATATTTAAAACAGTATGGATCAATGTGAAAATGATTCTGCTGACTTTATAGAATCTGGAACAAGAATGCCTGTCCTGTATGACTCCATGACGTGAAACGGCAGTTCACAGGGAGGATAGTAGGATGGAGGGAGAAGGACAGGCATATTAAAAAGGAGAGGAGGAAACTTTGAAGAGGAAGGAATGTGTTGAATCTGGAATGTGGTGATGCTTTAATTGCTGTATCCATATGTAAAAGTAATCAAATTGTATTCTTTAAAAAAATGCTATTTACTATATGGGACTTTAGAACACTTAAACTGTAGGAAGGAAATATGAGACACAAACTCAATCCTCTCCCTTGGAAAGTTTCCATTTATCTGACAAAAACATTGCAAATATTTTAAAATAGTTACAGAACTTTACCTAGAAATTTTAACTCAATTTAAAATGGAGGTAAGAAAATACAAAGTTACAATGGTCAAGAAGTGAAGGTCTTCTTTTAAATATTTAGAAATTTGTATCACATTATTTGTGATATATCCAAAAATATGCCCACACTGTATGAAAGAATAAGAAAAATATAGGAAAAAAGTCTTAAAGTTATAGATGAAAATATTACATAAAGATATGTTTATATATACATAAAACTGAGAGTAGACAGCTGTTATATTAATAATACCTGGGTTATATTCCAACAAAATAATCACAGATTGTTGTTTAGCCCAAGTTTGTAAAAACATTAACTTTTGAAAATCAATGTTCACTTTGCTGTTGAAACAGGGCACTTCGTGTCAGATTTTCAAAGTCCATAAAGATTTGCATAACATATGTTCTTAATTATGACTAAAACTGTGAGAATTGAAGTTAGTTAAAAACACAATACCAAGTAACCAATAACAACAGTTCACTTTCATATGTTAGAGTATTGCGCCTAAAGCAATCAGTAGCAACCTTGGAAATCCATATGGAAAGCAATAAAAACTTTTGGGAATGTGTGACCACCACCACAAAAGGCACATATATTATTTTACAAACACTAGGGATTTACAAGTATTGGGGGAGAAAATACATTCAAAATGTAATTCACACCAATCCACACACCAAGACAAAGTTTTGTGCAAACAAAACCTCTCTAAAAAACAGCATCTGAGCTCTGTAGCACCTTCGTCTTCATCCTCACAGTGGAGGTGAGTGCAGCCTGGGCTCCTGGGAGGGACACACTCTTTCTGAGTAGCCTCTGTCTGAAAGGGACGAGGAGCTCTGGACACAATGGTTAAAAATGTGGATGAAATGCATGAGAAGGACAAAGGCCATCTTGTCATTAACCAGAAAAACCTCCCCCGTCTTGGGCACTCTTGTCACATCTGACAACTATCTGGATGCAGCTTATCAGTCGTGGGCTTCTACCTAGATGAGGTCCAAAGGGGCCAGGAAAGCTTAGGTTCTGACAGTCGACGGCCATGAGCAAGGGTGAAGGTGGAAAATGCAATGAGGGAAATTTATAAAGTCTTCAGAGGTGAGGTAGGGAAAGAGTTTAACTGATCTATGAAAATGCAGCCAGGTAAAGGGAAAAAAATTCCAACAAAGATTATCAAGACATTTCCTCCTTCATTACCTCAAAAGAAACAACAAATTCTTCTTTGATTGGAGGTTCTCATGTGAGGTGATTCTGCCTCAATGCAGTGGTTGCTCCCCATCACTAGATCTTTCCAGATCCTTCTCTAGGAATCTGGTGGATGCCGGTCGGAACAAATACTCTCATCTCTATAAGGTGCCCTCTCCTGAGGGTAGTGGTGAGGCTTATAATGTGAGGGTGGAAACTTTCAAAGTAAAAACCTGTCATTTCTTTTTATTTGGACAATCATAGGACTTTAAGACTCTTTATGCTTTGGGTAAATCAATGATCTGCACAAGATGTATTTTACAAAACAAAGGACAATAGAGTTCTCATTCACATCCTGGCCATGTCACTCCTCGTGATTCCCATATTGCAAACATCCCAGCAGGGTGCAACCCTTTCCTCTCCCATCTGATTGGCTTCTCAGGCTCCCTTCACTCTGATTGGACACAGACTCCCTGGAGGCAGCTCCAAAGAGGAGAACACATGGATGACTCAGAAGTTTCTAAAAAATCATCAAAGCAGGTGACACAAAGCTCACAAAGTACTGGGATTACAGGCTGTGTAGTTTTACGCCGCCTGACACAACCCAACGAAAAGGAAGAAACCCCGTGGGTCCAAACGTCTACTTACAAGGGTGAATTGATGGCTAGAAAACCCCTGCAAGAGGAGCCAAAACAGCAGCCACCACACAGGTAAGTCCTGGTCCTCTCAGGGCACCCTGAGGTGGCCAGGACAGAGGTGGGCGTGGCTTAGGACTGGGGGAATGAAGGGGATAGGGATGGGAGTGGGATCACAGTGGAGGAGGATGGGGAGGGCAGGGAAAAGGAGGGAAGGGAAGGGATGGCTGTTGGGCACCTGGAGGAGGAGGAGGATAAGGGGCTCTGGGAAAGGGTTCGGTTCAAACTAAGTCCTCAAGCGCTGGTGGGAGATTCAGCTACAGATCATAGAGAAAGGCCATCAGCTATCAGTGAAGCAGCAGGACACGTGGGGCAGGGGAGCGGGAGGCTCAGGAGCAGAACTGTGGTTTCTGCCAAACCTTCTCCTGTCTGGAAGCTACCTTAGCATACCCTGAGGCTTTATACTCCCTCTCCACAAATCCTTGGCCCAGTACTTGGGGCCTCACAGTGGGCAATCCACAAGAAGCCCGTGTTCTTCCAAGGTCCCCTCCCCGACCTGATCCCCCCATCCCCAACCCAAGGACAGGTCCTCTCTGTAACCTTCGCAGTCTTTCTGATTCCTAGGTGCCAGCCCACTCTGGCCCAGGGTAGGGTCCTGGGGGGCACACCTCTCTTTCTCTCTTGACTTCTAGATCTGCTAAGCGCCATGCAACACCGCCCTGTCTAAACATACCCACACAGGGTCCCAGGCTCAACCTTGTGCCCCTGTCCCCACAGTCACCCAACTCTGGCCTCTCTGGCATTTCGGGGTCCAGGAACAGCCCTTCTGAAGGCCCGGAAAGGGGCACACACCCAGCTCTGGGTTTGGAACCTGGAACATACGCCCTTCCAAGAGAGCTTGGGAGGGCCAGGTCATGTCTGGGTCTATTCTCTCCACTGCCTTAGGAGTGCCCTGTGGAGTGCCATCACCGTGTGGTTGTCCTGTGGGCTGGGGTCTGGGAGTGTGTGCATGTCTGGATGTGTAAATCTGCACGTATGCACCTGTGTGTCTGAGTATTGTGAGTATGTCACCGTGTAGCTGTCTCTGGACAGCTCTGTTTTTCTCTATCTTTGTATATATTTGTGTGTCTTCCTGAATGAGTGTGTGTTGGTTGTGCAAATCTGTGTGTTTGTGACTGTGTAATGTGTCTGTGGGCATGTGTGCCCCTGCGAGAGTGTCTGTGTATGTCTGTGTTCTGTATCTGTGTGTATGTGTGTTGTTTGGTGTGTGTGTGTATGTGTGTGTGTGAACTCGCCTCTCCTTTGGATGTCCCTGATTGTGTCTGTATTTGTGTGTTTATGTTTCTCTTAATGTCTGTGTTCTGTGTCTGTTTCTCTGCCTGTAGGTCTGTGACTGTGTGTGTGTGTGTGTGCATGCACGAGTGTCCATTGTGTGTGGGATCTGCCCTGTGGGGCTGTGTCTCATGGCCTTGTGTGTCTGTGATCTCCTGGTGTGTGTGTGTGTGTGTGTGTGTAAGCCTGTCTGTGGGCCATACCCGTTTGTGCTCAAGTGAAGCTGGAGCGGTTCTGTGCCTTAGTGTCTCTGTGCTTGTGGTGTCTGTTTATTTCCCTGTGAGTCCCTGGGTTTGTGCACCTAAGAAATTGGCAGTCACAGAGGGCCCTCTGTGGGTGAGAAGGGGACGATATGTGCTCCTCTCATTCCCGGGCTGGGCCCTTTCTGTCCCTGCTCTTCCGAGTTTCTGGTGACCCCCTGGTAGTCCCCTCTTAGGCCCCAAGGAGGGATGGATAAAAGGGTCAGGTTATAGAATTCCAGGCCAGGGATGTGAGGAGGGCTCTAGATGCCTGGAGAGGGTAATATTCAAAGAAGGAAAATTGTCTGCGGTCAAGGGATTCTGGGTTGGAGGGACCCTGGGTCCTGGGAGGGTGAATGAGGGGGGTCCTCTGGGAAGGGCTGGGGGACAGAGCTCCTGGGTCACTGGGAAGGTCTGATATGTAGGTTCCTACTGGGGAAAGCTAGAGGCAGGGCTCCTAGGCCCATGGCAGGGCTACAGGAGTCCTGGGTCCCTAGAGGTTGGGGCTCTCACTCACGCATGCCAGGTTTAGGTTGGGATGCATGTGCACATGGCCATTATTGGGGGACACAAAGGCAGAAGACCACTGGGTAGAAGCCCATTGGGTGGAAGACCACTGGGTGGAATCCCATTGGGTGGGGCGGCAGAGGTGGTCTGGCAGGCAAGTGTAGTCCCCAAGCCAACGCTGACCACCCTGGACATGCATCCTGCCCGGCCTTGCTGGGGCCTCACCCAGGCCACGGGCAGGTGCCTGAAGCCACATGGGCATCCCTCCTGGACCCCTGTGTCCTGGCTGTTGAAGGGTGCTTAGGGCTACCTTGAGATGCGGGTGCCAGGAGGGAGAATCTGGTCCCAAGATATCTCAGGTTGGAGATTAGGGAGAATTACAGAGGGAGGGCATTTAACATAAGTTAATTCCCAGAATAAATGCTCAACACAGGGTATTGTTGATATCAGTATTTTATTACTTGCCATCTGAGTGCTCACCTGGGAAATTCTAAAGATACAGAGGACTTGGAGGAAGCAGAGTAACTGAATTTAACTTGAAAGAACAAAAACATTGGAATTGTGGCACTCCTGATACTTTCCCAAATCGACACTCTCAATGCCCCACCCTCGTCTTCACCATAGCGGGGAGACTAGAGTGGCCAGGGATTTGCCTTAGGTGCACAGTGGGTTGTGAGTTCACTGCCGATTACATCTGACCCATCTCCTTTTTCTGAAGTTCTTTCCGTTTAATCTTGCCAGTGATGGTTTTTGGCAAATCTGGGACAAACTCCACCTGGTTGAGGATAAAGCAAATCCACAGTGACTCAGTCCTGCTGCCATTTCCCACCAATTCTCCACTCTCCTCCCCTGTCCCTCTGCAGCCTCCCATGTAGGCTGACACCATATGTTGGCCTTAATGGAGTCCCCAAGTATTTCAGGTTCTCCCCCTGACCCCTAGAAGGTGGATGTAGCCATGGGATTTGCTTTGACCCAGGAGATGTGAGTGGAAGTGAAGCATATAACCTTGAGGCAAAAGAGTTGGGAGCCATCGAGACTGACCACCCTCTCCTTCATCTCTTAGAGCAGCTGGCAGGTCTCATATGGAGGCTGCTCCTTTATTCTGGTGGCAGAATGAAGGGATGTGGAGGACAGGTCCCAGGAGAGCCATGGAGGACATGAGGCATGAGCAGAAAAAGAGCCTTCAGTGTTGTAAACCTTCATTGTTTGGGGCTGTTTGTTACCTACAGTGATACCTAACCCGTCCTAGCAGGGAACTCTTCGGGGCACTAGATCCCTTCCATCTGCCCTCACTCACCTTCCTTGGGTACTTGTATGGGGCGGTCACTGACTTGACATGATCCTGCAGTTCCTTGGTCAACTGATCCTTGTCATGAGACAGGAACTGTGGGGTCAGGACAATAAAGGCCTTCACCACCTGCAGAATGAAGGCATGGGCTCACAGTGAGTGCCAACCTACTCCATAGCTTAAAAAGTCAATGTTTATTGAATGAGTGGTAAAACAAGGTGACATTGAACCCTACAGTGGTTTTTGGAAAAGGAGAGGACCAGGTGTAAATCCCTGTACTTCCAATTCCCACTCCATGCCTTGAAAAGTTATTTGACCTCTCCTTAACCTCAGTTTCCTTTTCTGTGAAATGGGGACAATAAAGGCTCCATTCTTCATTTGGTTTCTTTAAAGCTTCCAGGAGATAATACATATAAAACATCCAGCTAGTTTACATTTATTGCTCCTGTCATCAATATTTTCATCATCATTTTTACTGTTATTATATATGTAATTCTGCACCAGAAACCCAATGGGCATTTCATAATTACTGGCAATTTATTATTTTTCTATTAGCAGCGTTATCCATATTTTATTGCACAAGGCCTCACATATAGAAGGTGATCAATAAAGACTTTTTTTTTTTTTTTGGAGATGGAGTTTCATTCTTGTCGCCCAGACTGGAGTGCAATGGTGCGATCTTGGCTCGCTGCAACCTTGGCCTTCCAGGTTCAAGCGATTCTCCTCCCTCAGTCTCCCAAGTAGCTGGGACTACAGGTGTCCACCCTCAGTTCCACCCACCCGGCCCCACCACGGCTGGCTAAGTTTTTGGTATTTTTAGTATTAATTAGTATTAGAGATGGAGTTTCACCATGTTGGCCAGCCTGGTCTTGAACTTCTGACCTCAGGTGATCGGTCCGCCTCGGCCTCCCAAAATGTTGGGATTACAGGCATGAGCCACTGTGCCTGGCCTAATAACACTTTTCAATATACAAATGCATGTATGTTCTCGAGCCACATTGCTGAGATGCCATTCTGCCTCCACCCCTTACTAGCTGCGTGATGTGGACAGGTTACTTAACCTCCTTCTGCTTCTCTTTCCTCATCTGTAAAAAGCGTAAGTGTTCTTAGATTACTACATTGTGTGAGAGTTAAGTGATTTGGTATATATAAGTGCTTATTAAATAGTATCTAGCATCCTTTTATTCAGAGCCACAGAGAGTCCACAGTGCCCCCTGGTGACCATACCATGTAAGTGCACATGCACACTATGCCCTCCACCAAGCCTGCACAGATAAAGCCTGGATGTTTCCCCTGCACCTGCTTTCCTAGTGCCCACGCGCAGACATGATGATCTCTGTGTTCTCCTCACCTCTCCTCGAATAGGGTCTGGGCTGCTCACCACGGCTGACTCCGCCACCGCTGGGTGCTCCATCAGAGCGCTCTCAACCTCTGCGGGCCCGATGCGATACCTGGAGGATGAAGGGTTCTGAGGCAGATGCCGGGGCTGGGGTGAACCAAATCCCCAGATCTCCTGCTTTGGAGTCGCAGCTTCCTTTGGCACAGAGGGTGGAGGTCATAGGAAGCCAGAGACCCCTGACTTGTCTGTGTCATGGGCCCAAAGTGTAAAGACCTGGACATTATAGGCTGAGAAATACAAGACTCTGGTGCTCCCGGCTTCTTGCCTCACTGCCTGTATTGATGGAGGAGGGATAATGTTTTGTCTCCTCCGGGCTTGGCCTAAGCAGCTTCCCCCCAGTACGAAATCTCTTGGAAGCCTCAAACTTGGTATTAAACATTCATGCAAATTCTGCATTCTAGTTCCCATTGTATCAGCAGGATTTTCGTCTTTTGTTATATATATTTAAGGCTTACAACATGATGTTTTGATGTACATATACATAGTAACGTGATTAAAACACTGAAGCACACTAGCATATCCATCATCTCACATAATTGCCTTCTTTTTTTCTTTTGTGGTAAGAGCATTTAAAATCTACTCTCTGTGCAAATTTCCAGTACATCATGTTTTAGAAATTAAAAAAACAAAAATCCCATCCAGGCTGGGCGTGGTGGCTCACACCTGTAAATTTAGCACTGTGGGAGGCTGAAACAGGAGGATCACTTGAGGTCAGGAGTTCGAGACCAGCCTGGCCAAGATGGTGAAACCCCATCTCGACTAAAAGTATAAAAATTAGCTGGACCTGCTCGCTTGAAGCCAGGAGGCAGAGGTTGCAGTGAGCCAAGATCAGGCCACTGCACTCCAGCCTGGGTGACAGTGTGAGACGCTGTCTCGAAAAAAGAAAAGAAAAAAAAAAATCCCATCAATTTCTTTAAAATATCCAAGAAAATTGTTACTGTAGTGTAATGTGCCTTTTTAAAAATCATGTAGGGGTTAGGGACAGGGGCTCAGAGCCAGACTACCTCAGTTCAAATCTGGATTGCATCCTGTGCTTTCTTTGAGTCTTTAGGCAAATTTTCTCACTGGTCAGTGACCCACTTTCCTCGTTAGTAAAACAGGGATAATAATCACATCTCCCATCTAGCGTTGAGAGGTGGGTTATATAAAGCATTAAGGACAGTGTTTTCACATAGTAAGTACTCCAGGTTAGCTAAATAGTTATAATGAATAATATATTTATACTAATAAATAATTTTATAATAGATTTATTAATCTATTCCTAATAGATTTATTATGCTCATAGATTAATAACAAATATATTCATAATAATAATAATGAACAATAACTAAAGGTTAGCTATTATTATTACTACGTTTGCCCTGTGACATTTGGTGCTGCATTAGAGGGGCACAAACATGAAATAGGCTCCCTGAACCTATGGAGACCAAGATAGTCTCCCTTCTCAATTCCATTCCCTACACCCCACTTTAAATTGCAATGTCTTCTTATGGCTCCTCGTCCAGACCCTCTTGAATTTCATTTTGCAATCAGGGCACCATAGACACGGCTCTATTCAGATTTAGGCTGAGGGTCCCATCACCAATGCAAGAAAAAATGTCTAGGTAAGCAAGATTCCATGAGGCATGTGACAGCAACAACAGCCAGCCCAGCATCAACCACACCTACCCAGAGGCATTAATGATGTCATCACTCCTCCCCAGGAAACAAATGTAGCCCTCTTCATCCATCATTCCTGTGTCTCCAGTGTTGAAGAAGTCCCCACATTCCACTTCAGCTGTCTTCTCTGGGTTACCCTGCAAAAAGAAGAGAGATCCTTTGTTGAAGGCAGTGAATTTGGAGGTGATGAGTCACAACTTCGGGTTCCAATCTGGGTTTGAATTCTGCCTCTGTTTCTGCTTGGTACCTGGGCAAGTTTTGCCATCTCTCTGAGTCTATTTTCATTACACGTAGTGCATGGTGCATGCCACTGCTCTATGAGTGGTTGTGATTAAACCGCTTTCAATGACAATGTTTAAAAATATCAATTCGGCCTGGTATGGTGGCTCACGCCTGTAATCCCAACACTCTGGGAGGCTGAGGTGGGTGGATCATGAGGTCAGGAGTTCAAAGCCAGTCTGGCCAACATAGTGAAACCCCATCTCTACTAAAAATACAAAAATCAGCCGGGTATGGTGGTGCATGCCTGTAATCCCAGCTACTCAGGAGGCTGAGGCAGGAGAATCACTTGAACCCGGGAGGTGGAGGTTGCAGTAAGCCAAGATCACACCACTGCAATCCAGCTTGGGCAACACAGTGAGACTTCATCACTCTCTCTCTCTCTCTCTCTCTCTCTCTCTCTCTCTCTCTCTCCATATATATATAGTGTGACACTACACTAGAATGAAATTTCATTATAGTGTGAACCTTGTTTACTGCTATAAGCTCAGCATTCACAGAGTCTGGACAGATAAGAGGGGTCAACAAACATTTGCTGAGTGAATTTTCTTCCCTAAATACTATCTCATTTGATCTTCACAGAAAGCCTATGGGTCTAGTATGTTTTTAAGTTAACTTTTCGTTTTAAGATAAATGTGGACTGGCATGTAGTTATAAAAAATAATATGGATTGATGCTCTGTACTCGTCACTAGTTTTCCGCAGTGGTACCATCTTACAAAACTATAGATGAGTATCTCAGGCAGAATACTGACCTTGATACAATCCACCAGCCTTCAGATCTCCCATTTCACTTGTGTGTGTGTGTATTTAGTTTTATGCAGCTTTATCGCATATTTAGGACTGTGCCTTCCCCACCTCATCAGGAAGGTTTTTGATGTTGCTCTTTTAAAACCACATCCACCTCCCTCTCATTCCCTCTTCCTCTCCTCTCCACGTCCCTGACCCTTTGCTAACAACTAATTTGTTCTCCATTTTTATAATTTTGTTGTTTCAAGCATGTTATATAAATAGACTCATATAGCATGTAACTGTTTGGGACTGTTTTTTTTTTTTTCCTCAGCATAATTCCCTAGAGATTCATCCAAGTTGTGTGCACAAATGGTTTGATCCTTTTTATTGCTGAACAGTATTCCATGTTATGGATGTAGCTCAGTTTTTGTTTAACCATTTACCTGTTGAAAGGCATCTGGGTTGTTGTCTTCAGGTTTTGACGATTTTGAGTAAAGCTGCTATGTACATTTACATACCTGTTTTTGTGTGAAGCTTGCACTTTCTTTGTAGCCCATTTTAAATAAGAAAAAACCTAGGCTTGAGGGAGGCACCTTTGCCTGCTCAAAGTCACTCAGCTGCTCACTGAGAGGGTTGATATTTGAATTTAATTCTTGCTTCATGACCGATTCACTTGATCCCTAAGCAATACCTCTTGTGGAACATGAAATGGTTTTAAGAGCTACCTGAAAAAAACATTTTAAAAACGTCAAATTACATCCCTTTTTGGATTCACTTCTGATTGTTCTGAGTATATCAAGTTGATTCTTACTTTAGTGCTGATATGCTTTGAACTCTCTGGAAGTCTCAAGAGGGAGACATGCTTCAGGATCAGAGCTTTCAATGAGAATAGGATTTAGGTAGACTATGAGAAAATTGTTTTTTTTTTTTTTTAAGCCTATAGTTATGGTTATAAATGCCTTCTGTTTATGACAAGTAATACTGTTTTCCACTTGTGATATTAGATCAATGTGAGTGCCTTTGTGGACTGAGTTGAGAGGTACAAGGTGACATCAACAACATAAATGGAAGACAGAACCGTACAGGAGTAGAGTTTTTTTTTATGCAATTGAAGTTAGGCAGGTGTTAATTCAAATTAGATTGTTACAATCTTAGGATGTTGTATGTAATACAGTAATCATAAAGAAAATATCTATAGAATATAAACAAAAGAAAATCAGAAGGGAAAAAAATGTGTCCCTACAAAAAGGAAACTAAATGTAAAAGAAGGCAGTTATAAAGGAAATGAGGGCCAGAAAATATTAAGCCACACAGAAGACAAATAGCAAAATGGTAGAAGTCCTTCCATATCAGTAATTACTTTAAATGTAAGTGGAGTAAACTTTCTAATCCAAAGACAGGAACTGGCTAAATGGATAATAAAACATGATCCAAATATACACTATCTACAAGAGACTCATTTTAGATTTAAAGACACGAATTCCACTGGGTGCGGTGGCTCACAACTGTAATCTCAGCATTTTGGGAGGCTGAGGCAGGTGGATCACGAGGTCAGGAGATGGAGACCATCCTGGCCAACGTGGTGAAACCCCGTCTCTGCTAAAAATACAAAAATTGGCTGGGTATGGTGGTGCCTGCCTGTAATCTCAGCTACTGGGGAGGCTGAGGCAGGAGAATCACTTGAACCAGAACCAGAGTTGGAGGTTGCAGTGAGCTGAGATTGCGCCACTGCACTCCAGCCTGGCAACAGAGGGAGACTCCATCAAAAAAAAAAAAAAAAAAACAACAACAAAGACCAAAATACGTTGAAAGTTAAAAGATGGAAAAAAATATATTCCCTGTGAATAGTAACCAAAAGAGAGCTTGGGTTGTGGGTTGTTATACCAATATTCGACAAAAAAAAATTTTTTTTGTAGTCAGAGTTTCACTCTTATTGACCAGGCTGGAGTGCAAAGGCACGATCTCAGATCACCGCAACCTCCGCCTCCAGTAGCTGGGATTACAGGTGCCTACAACCATGCCTGGCTAATCTTTTGTATTTTTAGTAGAGACAGGATTTCTCCATGTTGATCAGGCTGGTCTCGAACTCCTGACCTCAAATGATCCACCTGCCTCAGCCTCCCAAAGTGCTGGGATTACAGGCATGAGCCACCATGCCCAGCCAAAATAAAGTTTAAGTCAAAAACAATTGCAAAAGATAAAAAATGATACTATATATTAATGGAAGGATCAATTCACCAGGAAGATATGATAGTCATAAACATATAGGCAATAAACTTCAGAGCCCCAAAATACATGAAGCAAACATTGACAGAATTTAAAGAAGAAGTGTGCAGTTCTACAGCAATAGCTGGAGAATTTAATATACCACTTTCAATAATGAGTAGAAAAACCAGACAGAAGATCAATAAGAGAATAGAGGACTTGAACAACACCATAAATTAATTGGACCTAGCAGACATATACAGGAAACTCCATCTAATGGCAGAAAAACACACATTTTTCTCAAGTGCACATGGAACATTCTCAAGGATGGACCAGAAGATAACTATTAACTAACTTTAAAAGACAGAAATTATACAAAGCATCTTATCAAGTCACATGAAAGGAATTAGCAGAAGGAAAACTTTTAAAAAATCACAAATTTTCCAGTGTTTGAAAATCAAACAACATACTCTTAACTAACAAAGAAGACATCACAAGGAAATTTAGAAATTATCTTGAGACAAATGAAATAAAAAACAACATATTAAAATGTACAGGTTGTAGCAAACACAGTGCTAAGAAGGTAATTTACACACATACTGTCTTAGCCTATTCAGGCTGCTATAACAAAACGCCATACACTGGGTGGGTTATAAACAATAGATATTATCTCTTAGAGCTCTGGAGGCTGGGAATCCAAGATCAAGTTACCAACCAACTTGGTGTCTGGTGAGGGTTCATAGACGGCTGTCTTCTTGATGTGGCCTCACATGAAGAATGGGACTCTTCTGGAGAACCCTACCAGAGTTGCTTTTTAAAGAGCACTAATATCATTAATCATCAAGGAAATTCAGGTTAAAACCACAATGAGATATTACCTTACTCCTGCAAAAATTGCCATAGTTGAAAAATCAGAAAACAATAGATTTTGGCATGGTTGTGGGAACACTTTAACACTGCTGGTGGGAACGTAAATTAGTACAGCTGCTATAGAAAACAGTTTAGAGATTCCTTCAAGAACTAAAAGGAGAACTACCATTCAATCCAGCAATCCCACTATTGGGTGTCTACCCAAAGAAAAAGTCATTATATGAAAAAGACATATGCACATGCATGTTTATAGCACAATTTGCAATTGCAAAGATATGGAACCAACCAAAGTGCCCATCAACCAAGGAGTGGATACAGAAAATGTTGTATATATACACCATGGGATACTACTCAGTCATAAAAAGCAGTGAAATAATGTCTTTTGTGGCAACTTGGAAGGAGCTGGAGGCCATTATTCTAAGTGAAGTAACTCAGGAATGGAAAACAAAATATCGTATGTTCTCACTTGTAAGTGGGAGCTAAGCTATGAAGGCACAAAGGCAAAGAATGATATAATGGACTTTGGGGACTAGAGGGGAAGGTTGGCAGGGAGGTAAGGGATAAAAGACCACACTGTTCAGGTGATGGATGCACTAAAATTTCAGAAATCACCACTAAAGAACTTATCCATGTAGCCAACAACCACTTGTACCACCAAAACTACTAAAATAAAAAATAAAAAGGAAACTAACACCATTCATGAGGACTCCATGCTCATGATATAATCATCTCCAAATATTACATTGGGGGTTAGGATTTCAACATATGAATTTAGGGGAGACACAAACATTCAGTCTTTAGCACGTATGTTAAAAAAGAAGATCTCAAACTGAAAACCTTACACTTTAAGGAACCAGAACAAGGACAACAAACTAAACCCAAGCACAGCAGAAGCAGGAAATAAAGATTAGAGTTCATATAAATAAAATGGCAAATAGAAAAACAACAAAGAAAACTTAATCAAAAGTTATTTCTTTTGAAGAGATAACAAGTCTTCAGCTAGATTGATTAATAAAAAAGTGAAGATTAAAATTACTAAGATTTTCCAGAAATGAAAAGAATTATAAGAGGATACTATGAACAATTGTATGCTAAAAGGTTTGATAACCTAGATAAAATGGAAAAACTACTGGAAACACACAATCTACCAAAAACATGAATCACAAAGAAATAGAACTCTGAATACATCTGTAACTCGTAAGGAGGTACAATTAGTAAACAAAACCCTCCAGCAGAGAAAAGGCCTAGGCCAGATGGCTTCACTGATGAGTTCTGACAAGTATTTAAAGGAGAATTAAGACCAATCCTCTTCCAACTCTTTTAAAAAAATAAAGAAAAGGAAAAATTTTATAAGTCAATCTATGAGGCCAGCATTACCCTGACACCAAAGCCAGACAAACACTACAAGAGAAGAAAACTACAGACCAATAACTCTTATGAATATTGATGCAAAAACTTCAGCAAAACACTAGCAAACCGAATCCAGAAACACACTAAAAGGATTATACATCATGACCAAGTGGGATTTATTCCTGTTTCAACATACAAAACTCAACAAATATAATAAACCACATTAATAGGATGAAAAGAAAATAACCACATGGTTTTCTCTCAATTGAGGCAGAGAAAGCACTTGAGGAAACTCAATACCCTTTCATGGTAAAAACACTAAATAAACTAGGACACTTCCTCAACATGATGAGGCCACATATGAAAAATCGGCAGCTAATATTATTCTCAATGGTGAAAACTGGAAAGATTTTCTCCTAAGACCAAAAATACAAGGATGCCCGCTTTCACCACTTCTGTTCTACATAGTCCTGGAAGTTCTAGCCAAATCAATTAGGCAAGAAAGAGAAATAAGAGGCATCTGAATTGGAAAGATGAAGTAAAATTATCTCTGTATGCAGATGGCATGACCATATATAGAAAACCCTAAGAATTTTACACACTCAAAAAAAAGGTTAAAGCTAATAAATAAATTCAGTAAAGTTGTAAAAAACAGAATCCATACACACACAAAAACTCAACTGTGCTTCTGTGCACTAAAAATTAAAACTCCAAAAGGAAACTAATAAAGCAATTCTATTTACAGTAGCATCAAAAAGAATACAAGACAGTAGTGCTAGTAATAAATTTAATCAGGGAGGCAAAAGACTTGTACCCTAAAAACTACAAAACGTTACTACAGAAAATTAAAGAACAGATAAGCAAATGAAAAGACATATGATACTCATTTATTGGAGACTTAATATTAAGATGACAATACTGCCTAAAGCTATCTACAGATTCAACACAATTCCTATGAAAATCCCAATGGCTTTTTTGTTCTTGCAGAACTAGAAATACCTATCCTAAAATGCCTAGAGAATCTCAAAGGACCCCAAACAGTCAAAACAATCTTTAAAAAGGTAAATAAAGGCCAGGCGTGGTGACTCACATCTATAATTCCAGCACTTTGGGAAGCCTAAGGCAGGTGAATTGCTGGAGGCCAGGAGTTCAAGACCAGCCTGGGCAATATGGAGAAACCTGTCTCTAATAAAAATACAAAATTAGCCAGTCTCATAATCTGGTCTCAAAAAAATAAGTAAATAAAAAATTTTAAAAAAGGATAATAAAGTTGGAAAACTCACACTGATCTCAAAACTTACTATAACACTACAGTACTAAAAACTGTGTGGTATTGGCATAAAGATAGACAGACCATTGCAATAGAATAGAGAGTCCTGAAAGAAAATTTCCCATATATCGTCAATTGATTTAAGTATACGTGCCAAAACCAGTCCATGGAGAAAAGTCAGTCGTCAACAAATAGTGTTGGGAAACTTCAATGTCCACTTGCAAAATAATGAAGCTGCCTTACAACACATACAAAAGTTAACTCAAAATGGATAAAAAATTTTCTGGTGGGAATGTAAAATGGTGGAGCCATTGTGAAAGTGGTTTGGTAATTTTTTTCAAAAAGTTCAACACAGAATTACCATGGAACCCAGCAATTCCACATCTAGGTCTATACTCCCAAGAAATGGAAGAAGGAACTTGAACAGATACTTAAACAATAGCGTTCATAGCAGCAATACTCTCAATAAGCAAAATATGGAAATAACCAAAATGCCCATTAGGAGACGACTGGGTACACAAAATGTATTGTATACATACAGTGGACTTTTATTCAGACTTATAGGGGAATGATATTTTGTTACATGCTAAGACATAGATGAAACTTGAAAACGTTATGCTAAGTGAAATAAGCCAGATGCAAAAGGGCAAATGATGTATAATTTCACTTATATGAGGAACCTAAAATAGGCAAATTCATGTATTTTAAAAAGTAGGTTAGAGGTTATCACATACTGGAGACTGGGGCAGTGAGATGTTGTTTATTGAGCAGAATTTCTGTTTAGGATGGTAAACATTTTCTGGAGATGGGTAATCGTGACGGCTGTACAACACTGTGACTTTATTTGATACTACTGAATTGTACACTCAAAAATGGTGAAAAGAGTAATTTTATGTTATATTTTACATAAATAAAATATAAAGTAAAAAATAAAGTATCTGTTCAAGTTCCTGCTTCCACTTCTTGGGAGTATATAGCCTTAGAAGTGGAATTGCTGGGTCTCATGGTAAATCTGTAATACTTTTACATAAATAACAAGGGATAAAAACCCAAAGAAGTCTCAATGGAGGAAACCTAACATTTCATGGACATGTAGGTGTGGGTATATGTTAGGATACCTTTGGAAAATAAAATATGTCATGCTCAATCAAAAAAAAAAAAAGTTAGCTGGGTGCAATAGCTCATGCTTGTAATCCCAGAACTTTGGGAGGCTGAGGCAGGGGGTTTACTTGTGCCCAGGAGTTTGAAACTAGTCTGGGCAACATAGTGAGACCTTATCTCTACAAAAAATCAAAAAACTAACTGGACATGGTGGTACCTGCCCGTGGTCCCAGCTAATTGGGAGGCTGAGCTGGGAATATCACTTGAGTTCAGGAGGTCCAGGCTACAGTGAACTTTAATCACGCTCCTGCACTCCAGCTCGGGTGACAGAGCAAGACCTTGTTTTGTTTTGTTTTTTCTCTAAATATTGCTTTGGATTATCCCCATTTCAGTTCAACCATAATCTCTGGTTGGATCCAAGTACTACTATTTTAAAAAATCTCCTGGAATTATTGTAATAAGGAGATATATATCTGTGGTTCTCAAAGTTGCCTGGACATTGTATAATGTATATGTGTTACCCCATGTTTAATTTTTCTTCCTTTCTTTCTTTCTCTCTCTCTCTCTCTCTCTCTCTTTCTCTCTTTCTCTCTTTCTTTCTTTCCGGCGTCTAGCTCTGTCGCTCATGCTGGAGTGCAGTGGTGCAATCTTGACTCACTGCAACCTCTGCCTCCCAGGTTCAAGTGATTCTCCTGCCTCAGCCTCCCAAGTAACTGGGAGTACAGGTGCATGCCACCATGCCTAGCTAATCTTTTGTATTTTTAGTAGAGATAGGGTTTCACTGTGTCACCCAGGCTGGTCTCGAACTCCTGACCTTGTGATCCACCTGCCTAGGCCTCCCAAAGTGCTGGGATTATAGCGTGAGCCATCCTGCCTGGCCTAATTTTTCTTTTATCCAAACTTTAAGTTGTGCTGCTGAGAATCAAGGCTAATTAAGGCCTGTATGTCCCCTTTTGGTCAACAGTATCAAAAGGAACCATCGCTGCCTTGAAACCGCAGTGTGAGGATGGCAGTGACACCAGGACAGCTGCCAGTGAAGTGTCTTTGGAGAAAGGAGATGAAGTCTGAAATCAATTTCAGGGTCTGGTCATCCTTCCACGGCCAATATTGGAAGCTAAGATTTTCCTCTTTGTAGCCATTCCTATCCTGGGAGGGCCATTGCTTATTTGATCAGGAGTTTCAGCAGGTTTCCTTATAATCCATCTCAGTGTTCTATAATCTCTGGGTTACTAATCTTTTAAAATCCTAAACCTACTATGTATTTGATGTGCAGAGGAAGTGCGATGCTTTTTATCTACAGCTTTTCTCTCTGTAAAATTGGATAATAGAGTTCCCTGGAGACTCAGCAAGGATAAGTGATTTGTTTACACCATGTTGTTGGTAAGTGAGATGATATTATTTGAATCCAGTCAAAGCCTATATTCTTGACTACAGTAGATCATTGGAACGCAAGTCTGATGGTTCTGAAGCCAGTCTTCATTCTACCCCGTCAGCCCAAAAGTCCCAGGTGGGTTAGGACAGGAAAGGATGGGGAAATGCACTGTGAGCTTCGAGTTGAATGAAAACTCATTCATTTCATTGAGTTGGAGCAAATAAAAGAAGACTTGAAGAAGCCTCAGGATGCAGAGTTCCCTGTCAGGATCCTTGGGGTCATGATGGTGGCAGATGGGGGGTCATTACCTCATAGCCCATGAAGAGGGTTACAGGCCTGGCAGGTTTGATTCTGATGCCAATGTTTCCTTCTGTGTTGGGTGGCAGGATGTTGCCCTTGTCATCAATGACCTGTAGCAAGAGGCCTGTGAATCGTACCCTGCAGGAGGCCCCAGCCCTTCTGTCCCACCCAAGCACTGTCTGGCTTACGCATGGAACACCAGTGTGGATAAAATAATGGAAGAAACATCAGAAAATGGAATAAAACTGTCAAAAGCCTTTCAAATAAGCAAATGTGAAACTCAAGCCCGGGGTCTGTGTTTCATGGGTTAGTAGATGTCACCAATGTGTCTTCAAGTTGGAAAACACTGATCAAGAAAAATGAAAAGCACCAGTTGCTAGAGAGGGCTGCCAGTGCAGCTTCTAGGTGTTCTTTCCTACCCACTGTGTGTGATGCCCTAGCTGCTAGGGTGAGTGGTGTTCATGCCCACAATAATGCAGTTTTCAACTGAGACCTCCATAGGAAACTGAAGGGAAAAATGAGAAGACAGGAGGAAGGATGACTGGGGCAGAGAAGTGTGGCTGGTGTTGTCACCTGGTGTCAAATTGTCCAACCCCCACTGAGCCCTAACTGCTCCCTGCCAATGCCCTTAGGACCAGACCTGGACGTCGTAGGGTGGACTGGCCTTCCCCAGGAAACCCGGCTTGATCTTCATTTCCCGGAGGGTGGCACAAATTATTCCCTGTTCACAAAAGAAAGAAGATTGGGGTTGATTAGAGAGGTCAGGCTGATCACAAAGCAGCCAGAATCATACACAGCACCTCCTGCTCAGAGATGTAGTATTCCGCTCAATGGACGCTGCACAAAGAGCCCTTGTAGGGAAGCTGGAAGGCCTGGGTCTAGGCTCAAGGTGTTGACCCAACTCTATTCCACGGTCATTTTCTGCAACCAGTGTGGTCTGGCTCTGTACTAAGTGCAGAGTCTACAGAATCCAAGGGGGAAGCAAAGAAAGAAGAAACAGGGTATTCCCCTGGCTGTGGGCATATAATGTGGGGCATGCCCACCATTGAACAGGCATGTGTCAGTTTGCTATGGGAAGGCCACTAGTCTATGTAACAAACATTTACGTGAGGCTGTTAAGTAGTGATAGGGATTCTGCCACAACTTCTTGACTGATCCTGATGCCAACTTTTCCTTCTGTGCTGGGTGGCAGGATGTTGCCTTTGTCGTCAGTGACCTGTAGGAAGAGGCCTGTGAATCTCACCCTGCAGGATGCCTCAGTGTGTGTGGAGGTTGTCTGGATTGCTTGTGCTGTTCTCTCTGTTAGCACTGCCCTATCTTCATCTGTCTTCCTGATGAACTTGATTCCTCCTTTATTGTTCTCACAAATATATTTATTTCTATAGCTGCATGCTTTACGTTCAGACCAATGAGGGTTTGAATCTTGACTCCACCACACACTAACTGCATGCCAATTAATCCCTCTTGATCTCCTCCATCAAAGGGCAATAATGATAACACTTACCTCCCAGAGTGCTTGTAAGCATATGGAAAATTCTGCATAATACAAGGCACACACCATGTGTTCAATGAATGATGACTACTGGCTATTTCTCAAGCTCCAAGAGGAGTCAGGGAAAGATTGTCTTTCTGAAGCATTTCTCCCATACTTCCATTGCAGCCCACAGGGCATTATAATTATTTTTGCTTGTCTGTTTCCTTCAGTAGATAATGAGCATCCCAAGAATAGAGATTGCCCTATTCATCCCTGAGCTTCCAACATCTGGAACAATACCCATCAAAAATAGCAAGGACCACAGCAGCTGCAATGTGAGCACATACTACAGGTTAGACACCAGCCAGAGCATTATATACTTCTTTTTATTTACCTTATCACAATCTGTTAAGATTGGCACTATAATTTCCATTTAAAGGTGGGGGAGCTGAGGTGAGAAAGCATACATAGTATCCCGATGGTCTTAAAGCTATGGCCGGGTGCGGTGGCTCAAGCCTGTAATCCCAGCACTTTGGGAGGCCAAGACGGGCAGATCACGAGGTCAGGAGATCGAGACCATCCTGGCTAACACAGTGAAACCCCGTCTCTACTAAAAAATACAAAAAACTAGCCGGGCGAGGTGGCGGGCGCCTGTGGTCCCAGCTACTCGGGAGGCTGAGGCAGGAGAATGGCGTAAACCCGGGAGGCGGAACTTGCAGTGAGCTGAGATCTGGCCACTGCACTCCAGCCTGGGCGACAGAGCGAGACTCCATCTCAAAAAAAAAAAAAAAACTATAATTGGCAGAGCTGAGACTTGGACCCAAGTCTGTGCTCCTGGGATAGGAAGATCTTTGCCCACTGCCACATCACTGTTCACACTGTAGGCATGTGAAAAACGTTGCACACATGAGTGAACAGATGTGAAAGTGTTTTGAGAAATTAAGTACCATCTAGTGCTGCAAATATTGGAGTCATGGGTGTTGTGTGTTGTCTTGGCCCACCATCCTCCTTGTCCAAATATGACCTGTGAGCCATTCAAACATAGGCCCAAAGTGTCACCATTTTTCAGGTCTGGAAGCAGACAAATTAACTGAATTGCTATTATATTTTTTTGCAAAATAATGTCAGTTGAGTATGTGAGTTGGCACTAAAATAATAATTTTGCATAGGGCCTGGGATAGCAGTCATCCTCTATGTGCTAGAGGGATAATGGAGGCAGAGGGGGAAAGTGGCTCTGTCCAACATTGGAAATGGATTGCAAATGTATTGGAAGAGATGCTCACCCACGCTGTAACTGATGAGGTCCTTGAACTTCCAGACATGCATAATACTCTAAATGTCCCACCCACCTGGCAGCTCAGTGATACTCTGGAATGACACTGTTTGTGTGTATATGTGTTTGGTATATACAGAAAGTATCTGCTCCCTTATCCACCCTGCTAGTATTCCACAGTCAAATGTGTGAGTTGTCCTCCTAAACACCAAGCAATGAACTTTTGGAGCCAGCTTCCACTTGCCTTTGCAGCCCTAGTGAGGGTTAGTGGAGCTGACAGTACTTGCTGGAGGAGGTGGTCTCCACGTTGCTGGAGAGAGTCTCCTATCCCACCCACCTTCTGGGGCTCCTTTGAGCTGATGACCACAGGGACAGTGTTAAAACAGCCTTAGACCCCTTTTTAAGGTTTTGTCCAAGAGTTGTCAGCACATTGGTCCCGTGGTAAGATGATGAGTTATACATTTTCTTTCTGCAGATAGATCTGGGACAAATTAGCCTAGAACTCTAGAGCCTCCGATTGGCACCAAACAATGCTGTGCATGCAATGGGGCTGTGTCCCGCACATGTGGCATAATTCAGCACATCTGCTGGGCTCAGTTGCTGAGCATATCATGACTATCCAGAAGGGACCTGTCCACTTTGAAAGGAAAACGAATCCCAGGACCCCAAAATCACTAAGCCAAAGGGAAAACTCAAGTTGGGAACTGCATCAGTTGAAACTGCCTCCCATTTTATTCCTAAATAAGAGCTAAAAAGATAAAAAAACAAAACAAAACCACATGCCTCCCCTGCAATTTTCCCACTAAGAAATTCCTTGTGGGCCCCAAAGATCATTACTGTAAAACAGTTCTGTTAAATTTCACCCTGACATTGATAGCTCATCTTCACAGGTATAGGACAAAGAACAGAACTCAAAATCATCCCTCTGCTCTCCTGAGACAAATGTGTACCCAATTGCTTTCTCTGACTTACGTTTATCTTATGTAAAAATGCAGATTCACTGATCTAGATGAATGCACAAGTGACTTTTCCTCTACCCTTCTCTCACATGTAAACAGCTGATCAAAGACTCACAAGAATGCAACCATTTGCCTCATATCTACCCACACCTTTAAAAAATTTCTTCCTTTTCCTCCAAATCTGCCCTTTCCCCTTTAAATATTGAAACCCTCAAAATCATCTTTGGAGAAAGGCACAAACCTGTTTCCCAGGCACGTGTCCTTAACCTTAGCAAAATAAACTTTTAAATTAATTCAGACCTGTTTCAGATACTTCCTGGTTTGCACCACCTACCGTTTCTGACTGCCCATAGATGTCATAGAGTGGAAGGCCCGTCCGTCTTTTCCACTCCTCCTGATCCTTGGGCCACAGGACCTCCCCACCAGTACAGCAGTGCTCCAGGGCAGGGAACCTGATACTTAGAGGAAGACAAGGTGCCAGGCATTGGTGAGCCACCCCGGCTCTGTGCATTCAGAGCTCTTAGATCTATCACCCAGATCATTCATCCTTCTAGTTCCTCACTTTCTTATTTGCCTTTTGGTCATTTTACAGATGACCATCGCCAAATGGATGTCACTCACTTCCTGCAGTCCCTGTGAACTATTCTGGCAGAGGGTGGTTGGGTGGTGGTGAGGCTATTGTGTTCAATTGGGAATGTTTGGATTAAATTTGAATATTAATGTAACAAGAGGGAGAACTGTGTGTTTATCAGAACTCATTTTGGGGAAGCATTCTGTATAGCTAAGAAGGACATTTTTATAATCATAATGGGGTAAAGGATGAGATCTTAAGGACATGCTAGGGTGATAATAGAACCATACATTCTTTTATGGAGCCTACACTGTGCTAACTAAAGGGCTTTTGTATTTCTGAATGGGGAATGCATGTTAGGGGTTGGAAATGAATTGCTCAGGACATCAGAGCAGATTGAGCTGAGTGTAGGGAAAGAGACAGAGAGAAGTGTTACAGAGAACAGCCCTGACAGAAGAAATTTCAGAAAAAAGAAAAGGCTGATGTGAACAGAAAAAATTAAAATATTTTACCCCAAAATATATTTCTTTGGCATATTTTGAAATGGCTGCCACTTGGCTAGCAAATAGAAGCGCCCTGGCAAAACCATCTTTTATGGGGGAAAATGTACATCTGTAGAGAATATCTATTAATGCAGCAATGCCCTGCCCTCTTTCTGTTGGGAAAAAGCTGAGTGTTGGGAAGAAAGCAGAGGCAGGACTTGCATGTCTGACATAATGTCCTCTGGAATGTGTCTAGACTTGCTGGCTCCTTGCTTCTAGCCTTCCTAGGCTCCTAGATTGATTGTATTCCCATTATCTCAAGTAGCAGAGCATGTTCCTTATAAATTCTAAACCATCACAACTGTAGATCATGCACCTGCCCTTTGAGCTCCACATTCTCACCACCTGTTTCTTTGTTGGATTACCAATAAATAGCATGGGCTCCCAGGGCTTGGGGCCTTCACAGCCTCCACAGTCACAATGGCCCCCTGGTCCCACTTTACTTCTCAAACTGTCTTTTTCTCAGTCCTTTGACACTGTCAGACTTCGTTGCCCCCACAACCTGGTGTTGGGCCTGATCACCCCAACATTCCTGGCTGCCCAACATGGGGCAATGAAGACCCTGGTGAAGGAACGCTAGAGCACGTGAAATAGGAGGACACATCGTCAAAGGACACCCAAGGACATCTAAAAGAAACTCGGCAGGAAAGCTGAGCGCTCAGAAGAACCAGTGTAACAATGGGACAAAGTGAAAGCAGACGTTCTGCTTATTTAAATTTCTCAAGGCATTTATTACAAAGAGGGGGAGTGAAAGTCAGTACTCAGAATTTGTTATCACTCTTTAGTGCACGAAAGCAGTTTTGCCCGTGGTTCCCAGAACAAGGGACTATGGAGTTGGATGAATGGGAGAGAATTGGCAGAGATTTTTTAAAAGTATATAAAGACGGAGCAAAAATTCCAGTCTCGGTTTAGTCATTGTGGGCGCTAATAAAAGCTGCTCTCGAATCATTTCAAACAGATGATGAGGCAGATTCAGATGAGGAAGAGGAGGACAAGTGTAAAATCTAACTTCAGATTCTGAATGTGAGGAACAGGAAATGGAGGAAATTAAAGAAAAGAAAGGGAAACTGAAAAAAGTATGTTTTACTAGCCCATCAGCTCCCCCTGCTGAATTAAGTGAAGAACCACCTCCTCTCTCTCCTCTTAATGGGTGAGAAGAGGAAGTAGCTACAAAACTTACTGCTCCTGTAGTTGCAACATTAAAACCCGGAGCAACTGGTGGTTCTATACAAAATTCTATTCAAAAGGCTAGAGCCAAGGGAGACCTTGAAGCATGGCAATTTCCTATAACTACAATCCAGCAGGGAGGACAGAATATAGCTAATTGGACCACCTTTCCTTTTAAGACGTTCTCCTCTCCAATTTCTACCCAGCTTATCCCCCCTGCAATACAATCTCCAAGCCTTGGATCCTTGTCCAGGGCCTTAGAATTGATAACCCAGTACTTTAACAACTGGAACTGGGTCTATGACAACATAACAGATCAGGATGAAAACGAATTGAGTAAGTTAAAGGGAGGCACATATTCCTATAGTGGAAATGGGGACATCCTTCCACTGTGTTTCCAAAATCTACCTACAAAGGAGAGAAAGAGAAAGAGATATATGAGTAATTAAAGAAAAAGCAGTGTACCTTATTCCTTTAAAACCAGGATAAATTTAAAACCTATAATTGATAATTGAAGGTCTTCTCTGTGACCCTATAACACTACAATACTACCTTGTTGTCAGTGTAAACAAGGGTGTAGTCCAAAAGCACATGACTTTGAGAGTTCTGCTCATGGCCCCAGGGTCAACCAACCTGTTGTTGGAACCCCTGAGCTGAATAGCTTTCCTCTCTGTCGACACTTGGCTCAGCCCAGAAGTACAGGAAAAGTGGAAGGTGGTTCCAGGCAAACCAATGCTCCCAACTCCGAAGAGTTGGGGGTTGTTAGAGAGCCCTTTCCCAGACTGTGTCTTTAGTCTGGCAGCCACGCCAGTTGCTTTTAACTGGCTGGCAGGTGCCTGGTATTTAGCCCCCAAATTCTAAAGAAATATAGGACAGAATAGCAAGCAAAAGGGGTTCAATGGTGCTCACCACTTGGCGATAGGTGAGCACCTATCGTAGTATCATAGTCACCAAAATGTGTCTGGAATTTATTCCTTCCAGTGGGTTCTTGGTCTCGCTGACCTCAAGAATGAAGCTGTGGACCCTTGCAGTGAGTGTTACAGCTCTTAAAGATGGTGTGTCTGGAGTTTGTTCCTTCAGATGTTTAGATGTGTCCAGAGTTTCTTCCTTCCAGTGGGTTTGTGGTCTTGCTGACTTCAGGAGTGAAGCTGCAGACCTTCGTAGTGAGTGTTACAGCTCTTAAAGGTGGTGCATCTGGAGTTGTTTGTTCCTCCTGGTGTGTTCATGGTCTCAGTGACTTCAGGAATGAAGCCACAGACCCTCGTGGAGAGTGTTACAGCTCATAAAGGTAGTGTGGACCCAAAGAGTGAGCAGCAGTAAGATTTATTGTGAAGAGCAAAAGCCCAAAGCTTCCACAGCATGGAAGGGGACCCGAGCGGGTTGCCTGGCTGGCTCCGGTAACTTTTATTCCCTTATTTAGCCCTGCCCACATCCTGCTGATTGGTCCATTTTACAGAGCACTGATTTGTCCATTTTACAGAGAGCTGATTGGTACATTTACAATCCTTTAGCTAGACACAGAGCACTAATTGGTGCATTTGCAATCCTTTAGACACAAAATCCTTTAGACACAAAAGTTCTCCAAGTCCCCACCCAATGCAGGAGTCCAGCTGGGTTCACCTCTCAAGACCATTGACAACCAGTAGCATTCCTATCAAAAATCCTAACCCAGTAACCCATGGATGGCCCAAGTGCATTCAATCTGTAGCGGCAACTGCTTTCCTAGCAGAAGAAAGTAGACAAATAACTTTCTTTTAGAAGAAACCTCATTGTGAGCACACCTCACCAGTTCAGAGCTATCCTAAGAAAAAAAAAAAGCAAAAATGTAGCTTACTAACTCAAAAATCTTAAAGTTTGGGGCTATTCTGTGAGGAAAAGGCGATTTAACATTAACCACTGAAAATTCCCTTAACCCAGCAGATTTCCTAATGAGGGAATTAAATCTTAATTACCATACAGAGGACTAACCAGACCTAGCAGGAACTCCATTCAGGACAGGACAATAGATGGCTCCTCCCATGTGATTGAGGAAACACACGCGTGCACACACACACACACACACACACACAAAATGGGTATTCAGTAATTGATAGGGAAACTCTTGTAGAAGCAGAGTTAGAAAAATTGCCTAATAATTGGTCTGTTCAAACATGCGAGCTGTTTGCACTCCGCCAAGCCTTAAAGTACAGAATCAGGAAGGAACCATCTATACCAATTCTAAGTTAATTTAGACTAAACAAGGTCTTATAGACAGCAAAGGATAATTGAAATTCCAAACTTACAAGGGTTTAAACAGAAGTAAAATTTGCTAAAAGTTAACGGTGTAACATGTATTATCCTAACTTCTAGTCTTGTGGCCTTAGATAGTTTAGTCCACAGACACAAAGGAAGTTCACTTTGGAAAAGTGGTTATCTAAAAAAAAAAACAAAACAACTCTATCTCAATCCTGACTCAAAAGGTTACCTACACTCTCTCTGAAATGAATTTGCCTAAGAACGGTTGTTTATGGGAGTGCATCTTGATGGGGTAGCTGGGTTATTATGAAATACTCAGGAACCCAGCCTAGCTCTAGAACTCACCTCCGAGTGCAAAGGTATGTTGGGCACGCTGGTAAAGGACCACTAGAATCCAGCAGCCCAGACCCCTTTCTTTGTGGTCAAGAAAGGCAGGAAAACAGGTGCAGGACTGCTACATCGGTGAGCATAACTAATCTGATAAGCAGAGGTCCATGGGTGGTTATGCATCTTGGAAAGGAATAAGTCTTATGACCATAGAGAATGCTCTAGGACTATTGCTCATCAGAAAATGACTAGGGGTGCTGTCATCCCTATGTTCTTTTTTCAGATGGGAAACTTTCCCACAAGGCAAAAACACTCCTAAGATGTATTCTGGAGAATTTGGGCCAGTCAGAGTGTATGTATCTTTTTCCCTCTCAGACTTGAAACAAATTAAAATAGACCTAGGTAAATTATCAGATAACCCTGATGGCTGTATTGATGTTTTACAAGGGTTAGGACAATCCTTTGATCTGACATGGAGAGATATAATGTTACTGCTAGATGAGACACTAACTCCAAATGAAAGAAGTGTCTCCATAACTGCAGCCTGAGAGTTTGATGACCTCTGGTATCTCAGTCAGGTCAATGATAGGATGACAACAGAGAAAAGAGAAAAATTCCCCACAGGCCAGCAGGCAGTTCCCAGTGTAGACCCTCACTGGGACACAGAATCGGAACATGGAGATTGGTGCCACAGACATTTGCTAACTTGCGTCCTGGAAGGACTAAGTAAAACTAGGAAGAAACCTATGAAATATTCAGTGATGTTCACTATAATACAAGGAAAGGAAGAAAATCCTACTGCTTTTCTGGAGAGACAAAGGGAGGCATTGAGGAGGCATACCTCTCTGTCACCTGACTCTATTAAAGGCCAACTAATCTTAAAGGATAAGTTTATCACTCAGTCAGCTGCAGACATTAGAAAAAACTTCAAAAGTCTGCCTTAGGCCCAGAGCAAAACTTAGAAACCCTATTGAACTTGGCAACCTTGGTTTTTTATAATAGAGATCAGGAGCAGGTAGAATGGGACAAACAGGAATAAAAAAAAAAAAGAAAAGGCCACCACTTTAGTCATGGCCTTCAGGCAAGTGGACTTTGGAGGCTCCGAAAAAGGGAAAGACTGGGCAAATCGAATGCCTAATAGGGTTTGTTTCCAGTGCGGTCTACAAGGACACTTTAAAAAAGATTGTCTGACTAGAAATAAACCACCCCCTTGTCCATGCCCCTTATGTCACGGGAATCACTGGAAGGCCCACTGCTCTAGGGGACGAAGGTCGTCTGAGTCAGAAGCCACTGACCAGATGATCTAGCAGCAGGACTGAGGGTGCCTGGGGCAAGCGCCAGCCCATGCCATCACCCTCCCCAGGTATGTTTGACCATTGAGGGCCAGGAGGTTAACTGTTTCCTGGACACTGGTGCAGCCTTCTCAGTCTTACCCTCCTGTCCCAGACAACTGTCCTCCAGATCTGTCACTATCCGAGGAGTCCTAGGACAGGAAGTCACTAGATACTTCTCCCAGCCCCTAAGTTGTGACTGGGGAACTTTACTCTTTTCACATACTTTTCTAATAATACCTGAAGGCTCCACTCCTTTGTTAGGGAGAGACATCCTAGCAAAAGCAGGTGCCATTATACCCTAGAATTAGGAGAAGCAAAAAGGGTAAATATATATACATATATAGGTATGCTTACCTAGTCCTCTATGCCCACACAGCAATATGGAGTGAAAGGGAATTCCTAAGTTACGAGGGAACACCTATCAAACATCAGGAAGCAATAGGCCCCCAAATTCTCCTTACCTCTGAATCTACTTCCTCCGATCCCTGCCTAAAGATAATTTTATGGGGAAGAGAATTTGCTTGTGTCTCTCCAGGTGACAATCAGGTGCCTGTGTGGGTGCCCACCAAACATCTGAAGATCTATCATAAGCCACAGCATCTAGTGGACCCACCTGTACAGTGCAAATTGAAGGTTTGCAAAGCCTCGATTTGCTTTCCCTGTGCCTTCTGTTACAAGGGGCCTGTTTCCCATTATCAGTGGCCTCCCAGCTGCAGCCACAAAAGTTTTTGCTTCTGTTTCAGTAGATTTACTAACATGGGGGTGAGGGTATGCTTGTGTTTTTGCAGTAGATGAATGAACCATGGGGATGCCCTCAAGATGTGTGTGACCATGGAATGGGAGACTGGAGGGACCCATGGATTCCAACCATGGACCGGGTTCCCCCAGTATGAGCCATGAGCCAGTTGAATCTGAATGTGAAGAAGGAACGAAGACAAACCAGAGTCACGGATGCTTAATGGACCAATGCTTTCTGACTCAGTTCCTTTCTACCCTGAATACAAGAGACCCTACTAGTTAGGCAGGAATATCATCACCTCTATTCAGCATGAAGTTACAGAAGATGGACCTTCATCCTTCTGCAACCCCTAGGATTAAGGGTCCTCTTGTAAAAGGGAAAGGGGAGATATGTGGGAAGCATTCAAACCAGAGTAACTCCAGTTTGAATAAGGGCTAAGAAAAATGAAGCTGGATCACCAACTGAAAATTAAAGGCTTCACAGCCTATAATTGCCTTGCTCAATTAAAAGAGGTCACCTTTTATACTAGTAATAATGATAGTAATAATTATAACTTCTCTTTTCAAAAAAGAGAAAGGGGGCATGTTAGGAAAAAGCTGAGTGTTGGGAAGAAAGCTGGGGCAGGGCTTGCATGTCTGACATAATGGCCTCTGGAATGTGTCTAGACTTGCTGACTCCTTGCTTCTAGCCTTCCTAGGCTCCTACATTGATTGTATTCCCATTATCTCAAGTAGCAGAACATGGTCCTCATAAATGCTAAACCATCACAGCTGTAGATCATGTGCTTGCCCTTTTGACCTCCTCATTCTCGCCACCTGTTTCTGTGTTGGATTACCAATAAATAGCATGGTCTCCCAGAGCTCAGGACCTTTGCAGCCTCCACAGTTGCGGTGGCCCCCTCGTCCCACTTTACTTCTCAAACTGTCTTTTTCTCAATCCTTTGACTCCGCCAGACTTCGTTGCCCCCACCACCTGGTGTTGGGTCTGATAACCCCAACATTTCTATGCCTTTCTCACATCCAGGAGAGACCGAGAATCTGATACCTTTAAAAGTCTGAAAAGAAACATTTACCATCTATTCTCTCTGAAGGAGTCTTCATGTATCTAACAAGGTCAGCTTTGCTAGCTAATGTCCTTCTTTTCTCTCTCTCTTAACCTTTCTTGCCACTCAACCTGATTTACCAGTATAACCTGTTTCTGGTCATGCTCTCAGTCTGCATTCTTTTCTGAAGCCTCAGGATGGTACTGTAAACCAAAACTGAAATTTTAAGCACCCCCAGCAAACTGAATGGACCCCTCCTCTCAGTCAATGGCATTCTAAAGTTAACCTGAGACAGGAGGTCAGGCCATGATGGAAATGGGTGATTGGATGTACCTCACTATACCCTCCTCCCTTTGGAATTCAGGCACAACTAACCAGCATTAACATTAAAACAGAGACCTTAAGATAATTTATTCTCTCTGAAGCCTGCTACCTGGAAGCTTCATCTGCATAATAAAAATTTTTATCTCCACAATCCCTTATCCTAACCCTCTCTTGTATTGATCCCAGGTCTTGAGATAAACTCAACCAATTGCCAATCAGAAAATCCTTCTATGACCTGGAAGCCCCTGCTTTGAGTTGTTCCACCTTTCTGGACCAAACCAATATACACCTTATGTGTAATAACTGATGTCTTATGTTTCCCTAAAACATATAAAACCAAGCTGTAAACCAATCACCTTGGGCACATGTTCTCAAGATCTCCTGAGGCTGTGTCACAGGCGTGTCCTTAACCATGGCAAAATAACCTCCAAATTGATTGAGGCCTATCTTAGTATTGGTTTACAGTATAAAAATTTCTGTAAATCATTGAGAAGCTGGGTTTTCATTCTGAAGGCTCCCATGCATACATGTTAAATAAATTTGCAATATTTGTCTCCTGTTAGTCAATCTGGCTCATGTCAGTGATTTTATAGTGAAACTTTAGGGGTCCAAGAGCCTATGGCCCTAACAATGTTGGTAGTGAGGACTAAGCTCTGGTTTTTTTTTTTTTTTTTTAATCTTGGCCAAATTCCTTGGCCAAAGGGTCTGGGGAGTCATGCTCTACAAACCATAAATTCTCACCAGATGGGTTTTATTTAACCCTTTATATCATGACTTACTTTCCAATCTGACTCTGGCATAGCATTATGAGACAAGGAAGAAAATCAAAATATTTTACCCTGGAACATATTTCTCTGCCATATCTTGAAATTGCCCAGCAAAGTCTCTTGTGGGAAAAGTCCACATTCTATAGGGAATCCCATTTCCCCTTTGTTTTCCTTCTTTCCTTTCCATATGAGATAATCAACTAAGAGCCAGGCACCCTTTTAAGTCCAGTAAGAAGCATTTTACAACCTGCTCTCTCTCTCTCTGAAGTCTGCTATCTGAGAGATTCCTCTGCACAATAAAACTTGGTCTCCACAATCCTTTATCTTAACCTGAACATTTCCTTTGATCCCAGGTCTTCAGATAAACTTAATCAGTTGTCAGTGACAAAATGTTTAAATTTCCAGGCTATAGCCTGGAAGCTTCCACTTTGAGTTGTCTTGCCTTTCTGAACCAAATCAATGTATTTTTTACATGTATTTGATTGATGTCTCATGTATCTCTCAAATATATAAAACCAAGTTACACCCTGACCACCTTGGACACATGTTCTCAGGACTTCCTGAGGGCTGTGTCACAGGCCATGGTTGCTTACATTTAGCTCAGAATAAATCTCTTAAACATATTTTACAGAGTTTCACTCTTTGTCAACAATAGTTTGGTGCCCAAACACGTGGGGCCTCAGAGAAGACTCAGGATCCTGAAGGAGTTGCCCAAACTTAGAGCTAAGGTACCAGCAGGGCCCACTGAAGCCTACCTGACTTTGAGCTTCTCCTCCAGTGGAACTGGTAAGTCCTCCTGAACCCCAGACCTCCCTTTGGTTGATGGTCCTTGATTTATTCTGAGTTGGTTTTCTCTTAGGAAGTTGTTGTGTCAGGATCCTTATTCTAGTTCAGAGCTGCATTCTACATGGAATTCTCTCTTGCTTTTTCTCCTAAAATTTATCTTGATTTGGTTCATCTGTGTGCATTTGCATAAGGAACTGAACTGTTGTTTTCATAGATAAATGAGAGACTGAATTTTTCAGCTCCAAAGAGAAAGGGCATTTGCTCCTCTTAGTCAAAAATGTGCCCTGGGTGACCAAGGGCCTCGTGGGAGTGTCTAGGGTGTTGACCCTCCCCAACGTGCAGCAGCCCTACAGGGAAATCCCCAACAAAAATTAATTTAAAATTGCTCATCCAGGAAATGCATATAAGGGCTGATCACCCAGGGTATTGAGCCCTCTCAGAAGTCATAGACCTCTGGAGAGAGAAACCCAGACACCTGGGAGGGCGGGAATGCTTCAGTGGTGATACACTGTGGAGTCCTGCCCACAAGCAGCACACATTGATCCATCACACAAAAACCCTAGGCTACAGCTCAGTTCCTCCTTTTAAGAAAAAAAAAAAAAGTGAGAAACAAATCTAAGAAGGAGAAAACAAGGAGAATGATCCTTTTCTGGGCACTCTGTAGGTTTTATGGCACCTCTACTTGCCAGAGTTTATATAAAATAGAAGTAATATGGTCTTTGTGCACATTTACATTAAGGAAAAAGATTCCTAAGGTCGACCTGCAAACTGTAGAGTACCTAGGTTCTATTTTCTTTTCTGCCTGCTTTAAATCTGCTGTTGCTTTTCTACTGAGATAAAAACCACCGTTTGGATCTAACAGTTTTTTGCAAGCTGGCAAAGTTGTATTTATCCCATGGCTAAAGTACTGAAGAAATAGCTATGGGAACTCTGTGTGTGTGTGTGTGTGTGCATTTAAAGGCCTTTATCATAGGCTTCTATGATTTCATGTTCAACTGGCAATTGAATCCATTTTAATTTCCCTCTAGCATACCAGACTTTCTCTTAGTACCTTATGATGTAAATTTTACTATCTGATTTCACCTGAGTTGCCTTTAATATGCAAATTTAAGGCTATTTAACTGACAACTGCCTAGGGTAAGATTTTTTTTAAAATGACAAAAAGAAAAAGGTCTTTATGAGTCTCTACAATGTGCTTCTACCAGCATGCCTAATACATCATATATTTATGTGTGTGTATACAATATTTTCACGACTAAAAATATATGAAGAGGCTGAGCCCAGTGGCTCATGCCTGTAATCCCAGCATTTTGGGAGGCTGAGGCGGGCGAATTACCTGAGGTCAGGAGTTCGAGACCAGTCTGGTCAACGTGGTGAAACCCCGTCTCTACTAAAAGTACAAAAATTAGCCGGGCATGTTGGCACATGCCTGTAATCCCAGCTACTCGGGAGGCTGAGGCAGGAGAATTGCTTAAGCCCGGGAGATGGGGGTTGCAGTGAGCTGAGATTGTGCCACTCCAGCCTGGCTGACTAAGCAAGATTCTGTCTCAAAAAAAATAAAAAATAAAAAATAAAATAAAATAATATCTATACACACACACATATACGAAGAGCTCTGATTAACTGGCTTTTAAAAGTGCTAAATCAGATACTAAAAAAAAAAAAAAAGACTGGTTAAATGCTTTTTCAAGTTCACGTGACTTAAGTAAAATCTTTACTTAAATAAGATTTTATTTTAGTAAAGATTTAGCTGGCTTTAAAATTATTGGTCAAATATCAGCAATGTCTTTAGAATTGTTAGCATTTTGTTTGCACCTATTGATCAAGTCATTTCATGTTTATTCCCGCAGAATATTAGAAGATTTGCTGTGTTATAAACTATAAAACCCAGCCCAAGACAGAGTGATCTTTGATTTTATATGCTTATGAAATATTGTTGGTTTAAATGAAAGCAGCTAAATACTGAGTTATTGTATAAATATCCTTAAAAGTAACCATAAGTTTTATTACTTAAGTAAACACCTGAAATTCACAGCTATAAAAATGGTTAATAGAAAAATAACTTAAAAAATATTGGCTATCACTTTTTTGCAAATAATCTAGGTAAACTACTAAATTAATCAGGTAAATGTAATGGAATAAATGCTGGTAAACAAACTTGTCATAATTTAGGATCTAAGGTTATTATTTGATATTAAGTATCTGGGTAATTTCCAATTTAAGAATTTTTTAATGTTTTTATTGAAGGTAAAATATCTTCTAATTCAAACCTTATTTAAGGGTTATATATGAAACAAGGTAAACCAGGTAATAAGGGCGATATAAAGAAAGTTACAAAATAAACAGGTATTTTGACAAAAAAATTTAAAAGGCTTAAAGAAAACATATTTTATATAAGAAAGAATTTTGTGTGGTAAATTTTGTCCAAAATAAAATGATGAGATTGTACAAGAAAGAGGGGTATTTAATATAAAACAGTCTGAACACTTGTGAATGAACTAAGTCATAATAACATTAATAAATTTTAAAGGAGCTACGTAATTCAATTGTCTATAACTAAAAATAATCATAATAATCTTTCTAGAGATGGGTCTTTAATATTTTAAGAAACGCACTAGTACAAAACCAAGTAATTGGTTAAAACAAGACTTTATTAGAAATATTGACTTTTTTTTTTGCGGGGGACGGAGTCTCACTCTGTCACCCAGGTTGAAGTGCAGTGGCATGATCTCAGCTCACTGCAGCCTCCACCTCCTGGGTTCTAGCAATTCTCCTGCCTCAGCCTTCTGAGTAGCTGGGACTATAGGTGTGCACCACCACCCCTGGCTGATTTTTCTATTTTTAGTAGAGACAGAGTTTCGCCATATTGGCCAGGCTGGTCTCGAACTCCTGACGTTGTGATCTGCCCACCTCGGCCTCCCAAAGTGCTGGGATTACAGGTGTGAGTCACCGTGCCTAGCTGACTTATTTTTAATGTAAGAAGTTTTTACATTTTAATTGTTTCTTTAACATTCTTCAGATTGATATCTTAAAAGTGCTGTTCTTTCTCTTTTGAAAAGGCCTTGAAGGATGGCTCTCTCTTTCACCTTTTGTTGGCTCCTGTAACTTTACTAGTTATGTAAAGTAAGGGAGAAAAATTGTTTTTGAAAACAGGCAAATAAAGTAACTTTTGAGCATGTCTTTTATTCTGCATGCCTGTTATATCTCCATATTTGTATGTGTCATGTGGAAGTGATATTTCACTTCAAAACTACATGAAAGAGTTCTAATCAACTAACTTTAAAAACGTAAGTGCCGGCCGGGCGCGGTGGCTCAAGCCTGTAATCCCAGCACTTTGGGAGGCCGAGACGGGCGGATCACGAGGTCAGGAGATCGAGACCATCCTGGCTAACATGGTGAAACCTCATCTCTACTAAAAAATACAAAAAACTAGCCAGGCAAGGTGGCGGGCGCCTGTAGTCCCAGATACTCGGGAGGCTGAGGCAGGAGAATGGCGTAAACCCGGGAGGCGGAGCTTGCAGCCACTGCACTGCAGCCCGGGCGACAGAGCGAGACTCCATCTCAAAAAAAAAAAAAAAAAAAAAAAGTAAGTGCCTATCAGATTGGCAAAAACTAGCTCAGATGCCCTTTTAATTTACATAACCTTGATAATCTGTGCTAAAAATTTAATTTGGTGAATTTAATCTCAAAACTCTCCAGTAACTTAAAAATCTTAAAGTCATGTTTTAACCCTCGGGTTTTGCCCCCCCCAACCCCCCAAACTGAAAATTTGGGTGACTAAAAGTTAAAATACTAGAAGCACAAAATATGCATTTGTTAACATTTTATAAACACAAAGATGTCAATTCTCAAAAAAATGTAAGTTTCTTTTTGGTTAAGAAACATTTAAGAGTTGCTTTATAATGAAGGATAGTAACTCTCGTAACTGTCAAACTATAAATGTTATTTATCCCTCCTTATTTGCTTCAAGGAAGCCAGTATCATGGTATTGTGAAGACCATATGAATCTCTCTCATTTGACATCCCATTGGGCCTGGATCTATTTCACTGCTAATGCTCTGCTTCTAAAATTATACAAGTTGCCTTCTTCTGGGCCCAGGAACTATCATGGAAGAGGTGGGAATGTAAGATTGTAAGGGCCAGTTTTGAGGGCTAAAATTAGGACAAGACCAAACCCTTCAAATCAAGAAGAAGGTACAAAAAAAAAAAAAATGCCTAAACAGCTGGAAAACAAATTTAGTTGTCTTCTAAACTATTATGTGTCACTTTTGCATACATCCCAACCACAAAACTTTTCTGCTTACTGTAAAATTTAAATATATATATATTTACTAACAGGATAAAGTACCTTGTAACAAACCCTCCTGGGTATAATATTGCCAGTTATAAGTTGTGAAGATAAATACGTCTATACATATATACATATTTTAAATTATTTTTCAGAACAATGCTTATATTTTAAATAGCTAATTGCTATAAGTCTGTAACAGAAACCAAGCTTACAGTAACTCAACACATAAAAGTTAAAAAGAAGCCAGTCTTGTAACTTTGTCTTTTGGTTCTATTGTCGGGTTTTTTGTTTGTTTGTTTGTTTTTTCAGACAGAGTCTCTCTCTTTTCACCCAGGCTGGAGTGCAGTGGCACGATCTCGGCTCACTGCAACCTCTGCCTCCTGGGTTCAAGCAATTCTCCTGCCTCAGCCTCCTGAGTAACTGGGATTACAGGAGGCCACCACCATGCTCAGCTAATTTTTGTACTTTTGGTAGAGAAAGGGTTTCACCATGTTGGCCAGGCTGGTCTCGAACTCCCGACCTCAGGTGATCCACCCACCTTGGCCTCCCAAAGTGCTGGGTTTACAGGTGTCAACCACCATGCCTAACTTTTTTTTTTAACTTAAAATAATTTTAAGAAGTAAGGAATGCCTGTCCATATCCATTCCTATCTGGCCTAGAACAATTAATTGGCTATAAGTCTTTTGACTCCTAAGGTCCTCAGCCATAGGCAGTCCTGCCAAGGAAAAAATGGCAGTGCAGAATTGACTTCTCCTGTGACAAAATCTTTTCTCTCCCAGATACCAGTATATGGTCCAATTCAAAAGTGGTGGGAAAAATAGATTCGTCTACTGTTAACAAGTCTATAACAATTTAGATACCGAGGGACAGATGTTTCTTGCATTTAATTTACACCCTCCTCAGGATGCTTTATCTATGGAAACACATTGACCAGAAAAGATATTCAATTTATTAAATTCTGATTTAATGTTGGTCCCCAATATCCAAATAAGATTTATCATAGGGTTCAAATAACTCTTAATAAGTAAGGTAACCACATTGTGAGTCTGATCAAAGAATATGATGATTCATGCAGTGTTTATTCTGGCTGATTGATTTGTTTACTGCTCTCTGATGCCACCTATAACCTTGGATGCCAAATCTTCACTATCTTTATGATAGACATTTTCTTGTAAATGTTATGCCAGATACAGCAAAAGGGAAAGGCACAATTAAAGACCCGGATCATGATAGCTCAGAACATAGATCTGATCTGGGATTTTTTTAAAAAGACTGAACCCTAAGCCTGACTCCATCTTGTCCCTTAAACTCCATGTCTTCCCCCCCATTATCCAAAACGCTAATATTTGAAACTATTGCCATCAAATCAGAGGACCAAAGTACACAAAGTGGGCAGAGTCTCAGATGGAGTCATTAGTTATGCCCTGATAAGATGTGTACTGAGTTTGGACCAAGGCCATCATCCGAGGAATGTCGCAAAACTTGGCTGTCATAAGAGCTTTGAAATACAGATGGAAACAGAGTACAGCCAGACTGAAGCTTCATGAGTAAAATCAAATTATAATTCAGAGTTAGCTCTGTAAGGGCAATCATTAAACTCTGATATTTTAACTTTTATGTCTAAAACATGTTAGCTCTGATTTTTGAAGCAGCCATTTCAATTTCAGAGTCCCTAAAAGATACATAAATTCCCATAAGTTTCAAAGAGTGTATTTTGGTTTAGCTTAAAATTAACTCTCAAACATAGGAAGATGAAAAATAACGTTGTATTAAGATAACACCACACACCCAACAGCCTGGCAAAAATTAATAAGTCTTACAATACCAAATGTTGGCAAGAACGTGGAACAATGGAAATTCTCCTGCCCTGCTTATATAAGGAAGCATAAATTGATTTGGAAGATCGTGTGGTATTGTGTTGTATCAGTGTGACCCACAATTCCTTTCCTTGAAAAACTCTACAGAAACGCATGATCAGATAAATACTAGGACACACCAGGGTGCATGTCCTAGGATTCTATGCAGCATTAATCATCAGTAGCCTCAAAGTGAAAACTACAGAAATATCCATTAATAGTAGGACTGGTATAAGAAATTGTGGTATTTTCATAAAATAGTATGCTACACAAAATGAAGACAAACTACAGTAATATGCAACAACAGGGACATGTCTTAGAAGCATAATTATTATGTAATAGTGTAGCATTACATGTGTGAAGTTCAAACACATGTAAAATAAAATTTTGGTTAGGGATAGTTCCTTAGGAGGTAAAATTATAAAGGCAAGTAAGGAAATAACAACATAAAAGTCAAGATAGTTGTTTCCTTTAAGGGAGATGGAAGTCTCTGAGGTGCTGGCAATGTTATGTTTTTTTGACTTGGGTGAGTGGTTACACAGGTATTTTCTTTTAATAATTCATTAATCTGTAAATTTCTGTCTTATGCATTTTCTGTATAATTGTTTTCACAATTCAAATATTTAAAAGGAATCAACCCACAATCATGTAAGGCTCACTGAGTTTCCTTTGGATCTCTGGATCTGCTTTAACTAATTAACTTTCGATCATTATCACCACCAATACTTAACACAAACACACACACTCCTCAAAGAACCAGAGGAAAAACAGACCATAACGTATCAGATTACTTAAAATCCTACGCAAAGATGTTGTTACAAGCCACTTCTACCATACCTGGTGAAATCTTGCTGCAGAATCATTCGAAATATAGATGGTGCCCCAAAAAACTGGTTGATGGGGTATTTCAACAATGCCTGGAAAGGGAAGAGAGAAGAAATTTTATTTTTACAGTTAAGATTAAACTAACAGCCAATTATTAGCAGTCTAGTTCTGACCTTCCCTCTAGAAGAGCCCATTTATTAATTTCTTAATCATTTAAATACACATATATTGAGCATGGATTTCATACATGTTATGCATCAGGTACTGTTGGGGAAATACAAAAAGTGAGATAATGTTCCAACTCCTATGGTGAGTAGGTGCTAATAGGATAAAACAGGACTTGAATGATAAGGCAGAAGTTGGTAGATGTCGTAAGAAATATTTGAAGTACAAAAGAGTTCTATAAGAACACAGGAGAGGGAAATACTCCTAGTTGTGTGTCCCAGGGGGCTTGATGGAAGAGGTGGAATTTAGTCAGGACATTAGCAAATACATATGGTATCTACAGGCAGAGAAACAGGGACTATCTTGGAGATAGATGAAATAACAAGAAATAGGGTCTCGGGAGCCAAAGAAGCATTTAAGTCAAGTCAAATAATATGATTTATTTAGAGCCACTAGAAAGGAGCAATAATTAAATTTAGGAAGATAAGATAAGTTGGAGTCAGGTTATTTAGACTACAAAATGTTTGGTATTCATGATTAATTAGTTGGATGTATTCTCTTTTAAAGTTTCAGATCAGCATGGAGATACACTAAGAGAGTGAAGAACAGTAAAGAGAAGAGAAAGTGGGTTTGGGTGTCTTAATTTAAATCCTCTTCCTTAATTTTTCCATAATTCTATTTCCTTATCTGTAAAATGGGAATGTCCATATATTCCATGTAGAATCATGATTAAATATAATTGTCATTTGTGGACAAATCTAGCTCTACTTCCAGTACCTCTTCATAGACCCAATCAGCTTTCAATCTCTAGCCTCTACCTCTTTAATATCTCACATTTACACATGCTTTTAAAATTTTTGTCCTACTCTCACCTTTGGCCCACTGCTCCTACCCCAACAGGTGTCTTTCCATGTCTGTGAAGGTCTCAGGCCCATGCCAGCAATGTCTGTGTCAGTAACCTCACTCCAGGCACAGAGAGTTGGATTGGTGACTTGGTGACAGACAATTACCTTAGGCTGTGTTGGTAGAAGAGCTGAGGCAGGGCTGGCTTGTCTGTTATGACGTAAAAGAGTCTTGGAACATGTCCTGGGTCCAGGGCCTAAACCCCCTCATGGCCTTTGGAACACCAAGCTCTGTGCCAAAGGGTGGAAGGCTGCCCTGCTGCACCATAATCTAAGCCCAGGGCATAAAACCCCTTGTAGCTTGGATGGAATCCAGGGCTCAGGGCATAAAACCCCTCATGCACAGATTTGTTGGTTGCTCTCCCAGGCTTGTAAACATGTTCTCCATTATCTCAGGCAGAGCATATTACATATGCATCAAAGAAAATGCTAAACTGTCACAGTTACGCTTGATGCACCGCTACCTTTCTACCCCCACGTCCTCACATCCTCACCTCTTTACCACCACATCCGCATGTCCTCACCACCTGCTTCTTTGTTTGATCACCAATAAATAGTGTGGGCTCCCAGAGCTTGGCCTTCACAGCCTCCATATCAGTGTTGGCCCCCTGGACCCACCTTATGCACTCTTGTCTTTTCTCATTCCTTTGACTCTACCGGACTTTGTAGCCCCCACAGCCTCATGTTGGGTCTGATCACCCCAACATTCAGACCACTCGGCCTCTAGTTGACCTGGACTGGTTATCTGGGAAGGGGGAATGTCAGCCCTGAAATGCTGTGATTGCTATGTTTGACTATATGCATCTAAAGTAGCAAAAGTAGTTCTACAAACAGAAAGAAGGAAGCAAACCTATACAGAAAAGCAGAGGAGACACTGAAGCTGCCTTGATTCTTAGTATCTTTCTAGTTTCTGTTTTAGATCTTTATCAAGCTCATATTGCTCTTCTACAGAATAATGAGCTATTCTAATTCCCCCTTCCATGTATTTCTTTTTCTGCTAAGCTACTTTGAAGTAGGCTTCTGTTACTGGCAGCCAAGGGAGCTCTGCTTAGTAGGTAAGAATTAGACATCATAGGTGTCTGGGGCCTTTCCCAGAACTTGGCACTAAGTAGGTGTTCACCAAATGTGGGCTCTGGCTATTATCATGTAAGTCATAATCTATGACTCCTCTTGGTGCTTTGCAGCTTTCAGTAGGGGTGTGGAACAGACAGCAGGAGACTCTTGCAATAGATTTGGCAAGAAGGACTAAGTTGACAGGGGTGGGCAGAGAGGAAATAGAAGGAATGTTTTGTTTTACTAATTTGAATAGTATTTACTTATTTATTTTTGGTCTAAATGCTCCCTTTAAAAGTCAGAGTGGTAAGATGGATAAAAATAAAAGACCCAACTGTCTTCTGTCTTCAAGAGGCCCATCTCACATGTAATGACATCCACAGGCTCAAAGCAAAGAAATGGAGAAATACCTGCCATGCAAATGAAAAACACAAAAGAGCAGAAGTCATTATTATTATATCAGATAAAACAGACTTTAAGCCAGCAATGATTAGGAAGGACAAAGGAGGGCATTATGTAATGATAAAGGGTTCAATTCAACAAGAAGACTTAACTATCCTGAATATATGCACACCAAACACTGGAACACCTAGATTCATAAGATGAGTTCTTCTTGACCTATAAAAAGACTTTGCCGGCCGGGTGCGGTGGCTCAAGCCTGTAGTCCCAGCACTTTGGGAGGCCGAGACGGGCGGATTACGAGGTCAGGAGATCGAGACCATCCTGGCTAACATGGTGAAACCCCGTCTCTACTAAAAAATACAAAAAACTAGCCGGGCGAGGTGGCAGGCACCTGTAGTCCCAGCTACTCGGGAGGCTAAGGCAGGAGAATGGTGTGAACCCGGGAGGCAGAGCTTGCAGTGAGCTGAGATCCGGCCACTGCACTCCAGCCTGGGTGACAGAGCGAGACTCCATCTCAAAAAAAAAAAAAAAAAAAAAAAAAAAAAAAAAAAAAAAAAAAAAGTTTTCAAAAAAAAAAAAAGGGGGGGGATAAAAAAAAAAAAAAAAAAAAAAAGGCTTTGCCAAACAAAAATAGTGGGGGACTTCAACAACACACTGAAAGTGTTAGACACATGATTGAGGCAGAAAACTAACAAAGAATTTATGGACTTAAACTCAACATTTGACCAATTGGACCTAATAGACATCTACAGAATAATTTACCTAACAACCACAGAATATACATTCTTCTTGTTCCCACATGGAACATATTCTAAAATTCACTGCATGTTCAGTTATAAAGCAAGTCTCAATAAATTAAAAAAATCAAAATCATACCAAGTACATTCTTAGACCACAGTGCAATAAAAACAGAAATCAATGCCAAGAAGATCACCGAAAACTATACAAAAACATGGAAATTAAACAATTTTTTCCTAAATAACTCTTGGGTGAACAAGAAATAAAAAAAAACTGAAATTAATGAAAATGAAAATAGAGATACCATCTACCAAAATCTTTGAGACGCACCTGAAGCAATGTTATGAGGAAAGTTTATAGCACTAAATGCCTTCATTAAGAAGTTAGAGAGATCTCAAATTAAGAATCTAATATCACTTCTAGAGGAACTAGGGAAAAAAAGAACAACCAACAAACACCAAAGCTATCAGAAGAAAATAAATAATTAGAATTAAAGAACTGATTGAAATTAAGATGCAAAAGTTTATACAAAATATCAATGAAACTGAGAGCTTGTTTTTCAAAAGAATAAACAATATTGATAGACAATAGCTAGATTAACAAAGAAAAAAAATAAGAAGATCAAAATAAGCCCAATCAGAAATGACATAGATGATGCTATAAATGGTCCCACAGAAATAGAAAAGATCTTAATAGACTATTATGAACACATCAATGCACATAAATTAGAAAATCTACAGGAAATGGATAAATTCTTGGAAACACACAACCTCTCAAGACTGAACCAGAAAGAAAGTGAAAACCTGAACAGACAAATAACAAGTTCTGAAATTGAATCAGTAACTACTAACTCCCCAAAACCCTGGACAAGATACATTCACAGCTGAATTCTAACAGATATACAAAGAACTGGTACCAATCCCTCCATAACTAATCCAAAAGATTGAGGAGAAGGGGCTCCTCTCTAACTCATTCTATGAAGCCAGAATCATTGTGGAACCAAAATCTGGCAGACATACAATGACAAAAGAAAACTCCAAGTCAATATTCCTGATGAACATAAATGCAAAAATCCTCAACAAAATACTAGTAAACTGAATCCTGCAGCATATCAAAAAGTTAATTCACCATGATCAAGTAGGCTTTATTCCTAGGATGCAAGGTTGGGTCAACATATGCAGATCAATAAATATGATTCACCTCATAAACAGAAGTAAAAACAAAAGTCAGATGATCCTCTTAGTAGGTGCAGAAAAAGCTTTCAAAAAATCTAATATCTCTTCATGATAAAACCCCTCAATAAATGAGGCATTGAAGGAACATACCTCTACATAATAGCCATCTATGACAAGCCCACAGCCAACATCACACTGACCAGGCAAAAGCTGGAATCATTCCCCTTGAGAACTGGAAAAAGAGTAGGATGCCCACTCTCACCACTCCTATTCAACAAAGAATTGGAAGTCCTAGCCAAAGCAATTAGGCAAGAGAAAGAAATAAAAGATATTCAAATAGAAAAAAAGTCCAACTATCTCTTTTTGCTGACGATATGATTATATACATAAAAAACCCTAAAAACTCTACCAGAAGGCTCCTGGAACTGATAAACAACTTCAGTAAAGTTCCAGGATATAAAATCAATGTACAAAAATTAGCATTTCCATACACCAACAATGTTCTAGCTGACAGCCAAATCAAGAATGCAATCCGATTTACAACAACCACTAAAAATGAAATACCTAAGAATACATCTAACCAAGGAGGTGAAAGATGGCTACAAGGAGAACTACAAAACACTGCTGAAAGAAAGCAGAGGTGACACAAACAAATGGAAAAATATTCCATGCTCATATATTGGAAAAACCAGTATTGTTAACATGACCATATTGCCTAAAGCAATTTACAGATTCAATGTTATCCTTATTAAAATACCAATGTCGTTTTCACAGAATTAGAAAAAAATGACTCTAAAACTCATATAGAACCAAAAAGTGCTTGAATGGTGAAAAGAACAAAGCCAGAGGCATCATGTTGCCCAACTTCAAACTATACCATAAGGCTACAATAACCAAAGCAGCATTACTGGTACAAAAACAGACATAGAGACCAATGGAACACAATAGAGAACTCACAGCTCTTAGTCATGTGGTCTTCAATAAAGTGAACAAAAATAAGCAAAGGAGAAAGGACTTCCTATTCAATAAATGGTGCTGGGAAAACTGGCTAGCCATATGTAGCAGAATAAACCTCGGCTCCTACCTTTCACCATATACAAAAATCAACTCAAGACGGAGTAAGGATTTAAATATAAAACCTTACACTGTAAATATCCTAGAAGATATCCTAGAAGATATCTTCTAGGATAAATATCCTAGAATAAATATCCTAGAAGATATCTAGGAAATACTCTTCTGGATATTAGCTTTGGCAAAGAATTTATGGCTAAGTCCCCAGAAGCAATTGCACCAAAATCAAAAATTAACAAGTGGGACCCAATTAAACTAAAGAGCTTCAGCACAGCAAAAGAAACTATCAAGAGAGTAAATAGCTTACAGAGTGGGAGAAAATATTTTCAAACTATGCATCTGACAATATCCAGAATCAAATATCCAGATTCTACAAAGAATTTAAGTTCTTTGTAGATTCTAATACATAATGTCTAATTAGAACTAATATCTAGAATCTTCAAAGAACATAAATCAACAAGTAAAACCCAAATAATCCAATTTAAAAAATGGGCAAAGGACATAAACAGACACTTCTCAAAAGAAGACATGCAAGCATCCAACAAACATATGAAGAAATGCTCAACGTCATTAATCAGATAAATGCAAATTAAAACCATAATGAGATACTATCTCACACCTATCAGAATGGTGATTATTAAAAGGTCAAAAATAAATGCTGGTAAGGCTTTGGAGAAAATGGAATGCTTATATACTATTGATAGAAATGCAAATTAGTTTAGGCACTGTGGAAAGTAATTTGAAAATTCCTCAGCAAACTTAGAACTACCATTTGACCCAGCAATCCCATTACTGGGTATATATCCAAAGGAAAATAAATGGTTCTACCAAAAAGACACATAGGCTCATATGTTATTGGCAGTGGTATTCACAATAGCAAAGACATCGAACCTATGTGCCTATCAATGGTGGATTGGTATAAAGAAAATGTACTACATATGCACCATGGAATACTATGCAGCCATAAAGAAGAATCAAGTCATGTCCTTGGTAGCAACATGGATGAAGCTGGAGGCTGTTATCCTAAGTAAATTTATGCAGGAGTAAAAAACCAAGCATCACTTTTTCTCACTTATAAGTGGGAGCTGAACATTGAGTACACATGGACATAAAGTTGGAAACAATAGATGCTGGAGATAACAATAGGCACTATGAGAAGGGAGGGAGAGGGAGGGGGTCATGGGCTGAAAAACTTATTGGGTACTATATGCACTACCTGAGTCATGAGAATATTCTTACTCCAAACCTCAGAATCATGCAATGTACTAATGTAATGAATCTGCACATGCACCCTCTGAATAAAAAATTTAAAAAGCTTTTTGTCTTAGTCTTCAATAAGATGGACTAATACAATATATAAATTAAAATTATTATGAGTAGTTCATAAAATAGTAAGTGGGAAATAGTAATGCAAATGCTTTTTTGGTAAATTTGTAGCATTTTAAACTTTAAGCATTTACTAAGGTTTAAAATACATAAAGACCTTTTGAGACACTCTCTATAGTAGCAGGAGAATTAGGCATGAGGATGGGAAGGGTGGTCAGTCTTGTTTGTGGTGCTTTAAGTCTCAGATGCAGAATGTGGTACAGAAAATAATGATGGTGACACAGGAGGAGGCATTGATATAGAGGCAGGGAATGAGATATGAGAAGTGCAGTTTGACGTTCTGGAGGAATGATCAGATGGGCTTTACCAACTAGCAGGTTGGAAATGTTTTGCTTGCCTGAGAGAATCAGTTTGAACCGGGGAGACTAGACCCTAGGTACAGTCCTGACAGCCACCTGCATTGATGTGCTTGCTGAGGAAAATGGAGGTGAAGGAAATTGCTTAGAAAGAAGAGGAACAGTAAGGGCAGACCATTGGGGAGGACTGCAGTATTCAGGAGCAGGCTAGGTGAAGCAGAGGTGGCTGCAGCAAATGGAGAATGTTCTTTGGGGAAGTTTGGTATTAAGGTGGAAAAGATGGGTTGACCCAGTGTATAGCAGGTTCAAAGGGAGGAATTTTAGGATAAGTACACTGAATGTGTTTATGGACTGAGGGTGTAAAATTAGCGAAAAGTGAGAGACTGAAAATACAGGAGAAAATGAGTAGTAGATTAAAGATTAATAAAGAAATGCTGTTTCTCCAAGGCCAGGAGATAGAACTCTGCAGTGGTTGTGCAGAATGGGTGGATTTTGAGAGGTGGAGGGCAAGGTCTGCCTCTGAGAGGGAAAGCAAGGATGTGAGTGGAGACATAAGGAAAATTTTGGGGTGAAGGGACATACAGAGGAGTTCATGCAGGTGACTTGAATTGTCATCATGATGTACTCATCTTAAAAATAGCAGCAGCAGCTCCCACTGATAGAGTGGTTTCTATGTGCTGATGTCAGGGTTAAGTACTTTACACATATTGCCTCTATCATGCTCATTAATATTACGCTAAGATTTTATGAGAGTAGTAATCATTTTTTGTTATTTAATTATTTTTTTTTTTAATTATATATTTTTAAATTATACGTTAAAGGGGTACATGTGCCCACAACGTGCAGGTTTTGTTAGCACACACACACTTCGCCGTACCATGTGCTCATGTTGGTGTGCTGGCACCCATTAACTGGTCACGTAGCATTAGGATATCTCCATAATGCTATGCCCTCCCCGGTCCCCCACCCCCATGACACCAGGCCCCGGTGTTGGATGTTGCCCGCTTCCTGTGTCCCCAAGTGGTCTCAGCTGCTCAATTCCCCAGGCCTATGAGTGAGAACATGTGTGTTGGTTTTTCTGTCCCTTGCAATAGTTTGCTTAAAAGATGGTTTCCAGGCTTCATCCCATGTCCCTATAAAGGACATGACACTCCAATCGCTTTTTTATGGCTGCATAGTATTCCATGGTGTATATGTTGCCACATTTCTTTAATCCAGTATATCATCCTGATGGACATTCTCGCCGGCGCGCGCCTCTTGGGTTCCAAGTCTGTGCTATGTGAAGAGTGCCACAATAAACATAACCCATGTGCATGTGTCTTATAGCAACTTGCATTTTCCCAAACACAACACACACATCCTTTTGGGTATATCCCAGTAATGGGCGCCATGGCTGGGTCAAAATGGTATTTCTAGTTCTAGATCCTTGAGGAATTGCCAGGATATTAACAGACACTTCTCAAAAGAAGACATGTATGCAGCCAACAGACACATGAAAAAATGCTCGTCGTCACTGGCCATCAGAGAAATGCAAATCAAAACCGCAATGAGATACCATCTCACACCAGTTAGAATGGCGATCATTAAAAAGTCAGGAAACAACAGGTGCTGGAGAGGATGCGGAGAAATAGGAACATTTTTACACTGTTGGTGGGACTGTAAACTAGTCCAACCAATGAGGTGGTAATTATTAAAAGTCCTGTTTTGCAGATCAGGAAACTGATGCTCAGAGTGGTATGTAACCTGCTAGTTAATTTCAAAGGTGGGATAAGAAACTAGATCTGTCGTATTCCAAGGTCTGTTTTTAAACATTTCATCATATTGAGTAAGAACACACACACACACACACACACACACACACACACACACACACACCAGCTGCTTGTCCCTGGCAGCATCATGGTCCAGGATCTGGGAGACTTGGACTTGTGCTTGCTTTAATTTTTCAGAATGCACATGCTGGGTCCCAAGTCCACAAAGGCTGATCTACAGGTCTGGAGGATGGCCCGGTAATATGCATTTTCTTCAAGGTCACGATTTGATGTCACTCGGGTATAGTGACTCAGATTCAGTGCTTCACACTTTGAGAAGCCCAGGCACAGGATCATCTTAGGCTCATAGGCTTCTTTGCTTAATAAAATATATATGTATTTTTTAGCAAGGTCCAGCTTTTGGCCTGGAAACATGGATTTTTTCTGGAATTTTGCTGATAGTGGAAGTTGAGTCTTCTTACCTGTATGATGACCTTGGTGTCAAACTGTGGCAGATGGTGGATAAAGGCTGTACACCCTGCTGTCCATGGCTCCACCAGGGCCCCCATGGTAGCCAGAATCCATCCTGGGTCTGACAGGCACCAGGAGACATCAGATGTCTTCAGGCTCCGTATTTTCCTGCTAACTCCAAAATGCAGTGGCTTCAGCTGTGTGATCATGGCCGATGCAATGAAGGGCTATGCACTCTGGTTTTTAGCTATGAACCCACCCCTCTCACTCTCAGTTCATGTGATTTGTGTGGGGCTCCATACCACCCTCAGGCCAGGTCTCAAAGGTGTACTGCTAAATATTTCCTGATTACATACAACTGAAACTGGTTCAATCATACTAGCTCTCTTGAACTGATTCTCCACCAGTGTTCTCTGTATCCAGACATGTCATCCCTGTCCATGAAGTTGTCCAAGCCCCAAACTTTGGCATCGTCCTTGACCTCCTTCCATCTCCCATGTTTAGCCAGCAGATCTGGTCCACTCTACTTCCTGAAATCTCAACTGTGTTAATTTCCATCATATCTCCAGCACCTGGTCCATGCCCTACTAGCTTGCACCTGGATTAGACTAGGAGCCTTTAACTGCTCTTCCCTAACTCTATTCTGACTTTCTCCAAGCCATCCTTCATCCTGTAGCCATGGTGATCTTATCAAAATACAGATTTGATCAGATCTCCTCCTCCCTAAAAACCTTCAGTATCTTCCCATTGTTTTCCTAATAAAGTCCAAAATCTACTACAAGGTCTGCAAGCCCTGTCAGGTTTGTCATGTGTGTGGCTTGTGGAATGTGTGCTGTCTCTACCCACATTTCCTCACACCTCCTATGAAGATGCTCTGATAGAACCTAAATGTGCCTCCTTTGTCGCTCTGAGGCCTCTGTGGGCAAACATTTAGGACTCCCAGCCTTCACCTCTCAGACCCTGAGAGGTCTGAACCAAAGAGAGTGAAAGGGAAAAGGAGGATGGAGTCACTTCTACTTACAGCTCCTTTCCCAAGACACACACACACACACACACACACACACACACACACACACACACACTTATCCCACATCTGGGATCCAACCTCTATGTCGGTGCCCTCTTTCCTACCTTGTAGGGAAGGAGGATTGTAAGGCCAACCCATGACAGTGTTTTGCCATCTTCGGGAAGCCTGTGGTCCCACTGGTGAAGAAGATGACCATTGGGTCCACGGTCTTTGACTTAATACAGGTGTGTTCTGGGGATGCTGATCTGCAAAGGGGTTCAAGACAAAAGAAAAAAAGTCATTATTGCTGTTTCTTCATCTTCTGGGGAAGCAAAAGAAACATAAGGCATGGACAGGAAACTGGGATTTTGCAACACTAGAGGAAAACTGGCTCTCGCGGTGTTAGGCATCACACTGACTTGATGGGTGATTTGGACATGTGGACCAGCATTTTTTTTATTTGAAAACTTGGTAAAATACAACGAATCTTTAAGTAATTTAATGAACATTTAAATAGCACTTGCTATGTTCCAGGCAATACTCTCAGTGATTTATAAATATGAGTCATTCAGTACTCAGAGCAACCCTAGCAGGTGAGTACTACTCTAATCATGTCCATTTTGCAGGTAAGGAAACTGAGACTTAGAGAGGTTAGGTAATTTGCTTGGTAATATACAGCTAGCAAGTGGCAAAGCCAGGATTCAAACTCAGTCTGCACCCTAGTCTGTGTCCTTAACCAGACTGCTAAGCTTGTTTTTTAAAACTAAACTCTGTGACCTTGATGATGAGGGGTGGGGAAGAGAAAGAGAGAAAGGGTGAGAGTAAAAAAAATACATTTAGCTGGGCATGGTGGTGGGCACTTATAGTCCCTGGCTGTCCTCCAATGCTAGTCACTACCTACCTTAGAACACATAGCCAATTTATCTATAGTGCCTTCGGCTGGCCATCCAACACTAAAAGAGGGCTATTCTAATTCATGTCCTTAACTTTTGAACATCTAGTTTCATCCCATAATCACCTCTAAATCCTTCTTAAAAATTCTTTTTCATGCACTCCAAAGGAGTTGGTTTCGATGCTTTTCCTCCTGTTTCCTCCCCTGAGGCACACTTTTACCAGACAGCGTCCTATTACAGGAGTTTCAGACACTACTTAACCAGGAACGTGCCTTTCCCTGTCACAGCCTGCTGCAGCTGTGAAGCTCATCCTATCAGCTGTATGCAACATCCTAGGTCTGATTTCCCCCACACTTGCCTCGGAGCACCCAGCCTGCGCTAAGGGATCTGTGCCTCTCCACATCACTCCCCATGTTGGCCTCTCCTGAGACCAGCTCTTTCACACACTTTCACACACCTCTCTTGCCTCAGGACTTCCCATCAGACAAAACAAGCCTCTCTTATGTCCAGGGTGAGCCTCATTAGGTTCCCACATGCACACACATACACACACCATTCCTACCCCAGGACTCTTCATCAGATGAAATGAGCCTCTCTAGTGTCCTGGGTAGGTCCACACACACCCACACACTCCCAGTCAGGGTGGCAAACCACTCTTGCCATCCTGCCAGCAAGCTCTTCCTTGCTGCACTTGCCGCTCTATCGGCCCATTTTCTCCACCAGTGAGCCACTCTCACTTTGTTGGGGGGACATGAGGTTCATCCAAATTGGCAGGCCACTCCTGTCACCCCCAACCACTCTGGGTTGCTTTGGCGGTCAGTCCCTGGGAGGTGATCAAGCTCCCCTTTATCCCTATCGGATGGGCTTTCCTGCCTTGGGCCCTTTCTCCTTACCACCGTTCCTGAAGTTCTGGTATCATCCTGCAGCCCCATCTCCGGTTCCGTTGCGCTGCCGGGCAGGGCCCCGGATGCAGGGAGAGCCAGTCTCCAACTGGGTGAAGCTCCCCCATGGCGTGCCTTGGATGCCGGGTCTCCCCCGGCTCCAGGGCCCTAGTCCCACAGGCAAAGGAGACAGTAAATCTGTTATCTCCAATCCCCAAATGGACCACCAGAAATGTTTTGGGATAATTTAGGAATCAGAGGGACTGATGGGGTTGAGGAGGATATATTTATTATTTAGGTGCACCAGCCCAATCAGATTAACATCCAAAGGACTGAGCCCCTTTAAGCATTTTGTGGGGGGTGAGGAGGGAGAGATCTGTGCAGGGGGAAGCATATTACAGAAGTGAGAAACAAAGACAGTTATTCAATTAAGATATGCATTACATCATTTCTTACTTTTCAAGGAAAAACATGTTTTACAACTTGAGTTTATCTGTCTAGATGAGGAAAGAAAGAGACCCTCTCATATTGTTTTATATTGTTTTATGCTTAGTACCTGTTTTAAGAAAGAAACAAGGAAGTAAAGCTAAAGACAGGCAGCCCAGCGCCAGGCCCATAACCAGGCCCGTGTCTGCCTGGCCTAAACCCAGTAGTTAAAAATCAACTCATGACTTAGAAACCGATGTTCCTGACATTGTATAGAAGAACATTGTGAAACTCCCTGTCCTGTTCTGTTTTACTCTGACCGCCGGTGCATGTAGCCCCTGTCACATACCCCCTGCTTGCTCAAATCAATCACGACCCTTTCACGTGAAATCTTTAGCGCTGTGAGCCCTTAAAAGGGGCAGAAATTGTGCACTCAGGGAGCTCAGATTTTAAGGCAGTAGCTTGATGATGCTCCCAGCTGAATAGAGCCCTTCCTTCTACAACTCAGTGTCTGAGAGGTTTTGTCTGTGGCTCGTCCTGCTACATTTCTTGGTTCCCTGACCAGGAAGCGAGGTAGCTGATGGATGGCCAAGGCAGCCCCTTAGGTGGCTTAGGCCTGCTCTGTGGAGCATTCCTGTGGGGGGAATCCGGTCAGCCTGAGTCACGAGATCCGAAGGGCACTCCTGGGTAGGCAATTGTCGCGGTGGAACACCTCACCAGAGCAGCACGTAGCAGGTCCCCACGGAGGATTAACACAGTGGCTGAACACCGGGAAGGAACTGGCACTTAGCGTCCCGACATCTGAAACTTGGTAAGACTAGTCTTTGGAACTTGCTGCACTCCATCTGAATGGAAGCGTGGCCTGATTACCCATGGTGTGCCTGGATTGGCACTTTTGTTCTGGTTTTGACTTGACTTGAATTGCTGGATACTTTGGTTTTGGTTTTGACTTGGCTTAAATTTCTTGGTACTCAGATTTTGAATTTCGTGGTATTCTGATTTTGGTTTGGTATAAACGATAAAAGTGTGTGTGTGCTCTCTTTACCCGTTCTTTGTTTTGTGGTGAGTGTGTGTGGTGTGAACATGGTATTTTGTCTTGGGACAACATGGGTCAGGCGCAAAGTAAGGCCACCCCATTGGGAACTATGTTAAAAAATTTCAAAAAAGAAAAAAGGGAGGTGGCAGGATTTATACAAAAAGAATGTTATAGGCTGGGCGCGGTGGCTCACGCCTGTAATCCCAGCACTTTAGGAGGCCGAGGCGGGCGGATCACGAGGTCAGGAGATCGAAACCATCCTGGAGAACACGGTGAAACTCCTTCTCTACTGAAAATACAAAAAAATTAGCCAGGCGTGGTGGCAGGCGCCTGTAGTCCCAGCTTCTAGGGAGGCTGAGGCAGGAGAATGGCATTCACTTGGGAAGTGGCGGAGCTTGCAGTGAGTGGAGATCGTGCCACTGCACTCCAGCCTGGGCAACAGAGCACTCTGTCTCAACAAAAACTTAAAAAAAGAAAAGCCAGGTGTGGTGGCGCATGCCTGTAGTCCTAACTACTTGGGA
>NW_016803680.1:1245238-1251612 GCF_001698545.2 Rhinopithecus bieti | reverse complement strand
AGGATTTAAATCAATATTTTGGTAAATGACAATCAATAAAAATATAAATTAAATAAACTACATCTATTACAACCAACAGCAATGAGCTTCTCATAAGTTAAAAAGAAAAACTCATGTCAGTCCCAGCCCTGAGGCTACCTGACCTGATAAAACTCTTTACACTCTATGTGTCAAAAAAAAAAAAAAAAGGCAGTTGGAGTTTTAACCCAGACTGTAGGGTCCTGGCCAAGGCCAATGGCCCATCTCAAAACAACTAGATGGGGTTTCCAAAGCCTGGCCCCCATGTCTAAGGGCCCTGGCAGCAATGGCCCTGTTAGCACAAGAAGCAGATAAGCTAACTCTTAGGCAAAACCTAAATATAAAGTCTCCCCATGCTGTGGTGATTTTAATAAATACCAAAGGACACCATTAGCTAATCAATGCTAGACTAACTAGATACCAAAGCTTGCTCTGTAAAAAATCCCCGCATAACCTTTAAAGTTTGCAACACCCTAAACCTTCCACCTTGCTCCTGGTATCAAAGATCCCAGTAAAACATAACTGTGTAAAAGTATTGGACTCAGTTTATTCTAGTGGCCCTAACCTCTGAGACCATCCTTAAACATCTGTAGACTGGGAGCTGTACGTGGATGGGAACAGCTTTGCTAACCCCTGCAAAGTGACTCTGAAAAAGACGACAAGCCCTGCTCCAGTCACACCTGGAAGCTGACTGGTCCACGCATGGCCAAAGCATAAGGAAACTCATCGTGGGACTCATTTTCCTTAAAATTTGGACTTGTACAATAAAGACTTCAACTGACCTTCCTCAGACTAAGGGCTGTTCCCAGTATATACCTCAAGTCACTGAGGTAGGACAAAAGATTGCTACAGTCCTATTATTTTACGGTTGTTATAAGTGTCGCAGGACTCTAAAAGAAACTTGTTTGTATAATGCTGTTCTATCCAAAGTATGTAACCCAGGAAATAACCAACTTGATGCATGTTATGACCCATTTTAAGCCTCCCATGATCACAGTTTTTAAAATAAAATTAAGTTCTGGTCCTTTTCTAAGTGACACAAGTAAAGTAATAGCTAGAACAGAAGAAACAGGGGTCCCCTAAAATGTAACCTTAAAATTTGACACCTGTGCCACTATTAATAGTAAGCAGCGTGGGATGGGATGCGGTTCTCTAGATTGAAAAAAAAGTTACACAGCAGAAAGTAAGTATATCTGTCAAGAATCGTATTTATGTGAAATGTGTCAATACACAATGGTCTTGTGTCATTTGGGCTACTTGAAAAAAAAATTAAATAAAAAAAAAATCCTGTTTAGCTCCAAAAAGAAAAGGTCAGCCCCTCCTGCATGAGTGGGAGCTGTAACCCTTTAAAATTAGCAATCACAAAACCCTCAGACCCAAAATGGAATTAAAAAAAAAAAAAAAGTAGCATAAGGCATTGATTAAAAAACTAGATCCTAGCGTAAGCATCCTGATAAAAAAAGAGGTTCAAAGACACTCTCCAGACTGAGTATTTCAGACTTTCTATGATAAACTAAATGTGCCAGTACCAGAGACTCCAGGAAAAAACAGAAATTTGTTTTTGCAATTAGCCGAGCATGTAGCCCATCTCTCAATGTTACTTCATGTTATGTTTATTAAAAAACTGTAATAAGAGATCAATGGCCATAAGAAGCCCGAGAATTAGTGCCTACAGACCCAGTTCCTGATGAATTCCTGGCCCAAAAGAATCATCCAGATCATCTCTAGGTTCTAAAAGTCTCAATTACTAGACAGTATTGCATAGCTAGAAAAGAAAAAGGATTCACTCATCCTGTAGGGCAGCTTAGTTGTCTTAGGCAAAAGCTGTATAATAGTACCGCAAAAACAGTCCCACCCCAGAATTCCACCAGGACGAGACTGCCCCCACCGGGTTATACTGGATATGTAGACACAGAGCCTATGCGAGGCTGCCTGACCAGTAGACAGGTGGTTGTGTTATTGGCACTATTAAACCATCTTTCTTCTTACTGCCCATAAAAACAGGTGAACTTCTGGGCTTCCCTGTCTGTGTTTCCTGTGGAAAATGAAGCATAGCCATAGGTAATTTAAAAAATGATAAATGACCTCCTAAAAAATTATATAATAGTATAGGCCTGCCACTTAGACACAAGACAGCTCATGAGAATACTGGACCCCCATTTACATGCTCGACTGAATCATACGGTTGCAAGCTGTTTTAAAAATCATCACTAATAAAACTGGTCATGCCTTGACTATTCTGGCCTGGCAAGAAACTCAGATAAGAAATGCTATCTATCAAAATAGATTGTCTCTCAACTACATGCTAGCAGCAGAAAGAGAGGTCTAGAAGAAATTTAACCTTACTAATTACTGTCTACACATAAATAATCAAAGGTAAGTAGTTAAAGACATAGTCACATGTGCCCGTACAAGTGTAGCACAAATTCGACCCTGAAGCCATGTTTAAAAATTAGTTCTTAGCACTAGGAGGATTTAAAACTCTTATAATAAAAGTTACAATTGTAATAAAAACCTACTTACTGCTCCCTTGTTTGCTACCTGTACTTCTTCAAATGATAAAAAAGCTTCATCACTACCTTAGTTCACCAAAATGCTTCAGCACAAGTGTACTATATGAATCACTATCAAGCTATTGCACAAAAGACATAAATAGGAAAATAAGAGTGAGAACGCCCACTAATAAAAAGTGAGAGTCTCAAACGGGGGGAATGAGGAAAGAGAGAGACCCTCTCATATTGTCTTATATTGTTTTATACTCAGTATCTGTTTTAATAAAAAACAATGAAGTAAAACCAAAGACAGGCAGCCCAGCGCCAGGCCCGGAACCAGGCCCAGATCTGCCTGGCCTAAACCTAGTAGTTAAAAATCAACTCATGATTTAGAAACCGATGTTCCTGACATTGTATAGAAGAACATTGTGAAACTCCCTGTCCTGTCTGTTTCACTCTGACCGCCGGTGCATGTAGCCCCTGTCACGTACCTGCTGCTTGCTCAAATCAATCATGACCCTTTCATGTGAAATCTTTAGTGTTGTGAGTCCTTAAAAGGGACAGAAATTGTGCACTCAGGGAGCTCAGATTTTAAGGCAGTAGCTTGATGATGCTCCCAGCTGAATAGAGCCCTTCCTTCTACAACTCGGTGTCTGAGAGGTTTTGTCTGTGGCTTGTCCTGCTACATACTACTTGTCAAAAAGAGTAGAAGGACTCAAATGCATCCAACCCCACAATTCCAGGTCTATAAGTCATTCTATAAGCATTTGGATCAGTCAGTGCCTGAGCTTCCCCCACCAACCAAAACTTATTTGCTCAACTAGCTGAAAACATAGCAGGCAGCGTAGGAATTTCCTCATGCTAGGTATGTGGAGGAACTAATATGGGGAAGCAGTGGCCATGGGAAGCAAAGGAATTAATGCCACAAGATAATTTCACTTCACCTAACCCTGCCAGTGAACCAACAGCCTCAGCCGGTGTTTGGTTGTTAAAAACCTCCAAAATTGGAAAGTACTGTATTGCCCAATGGGGAAAGGCTTTCACAGAGGCAGTAGGAGAAACAACCTGCCTAGGGCAACAGTATTATGATGAGACTGAAAACAAAACTCTATGGAGAAACGCCCAGAACGACTCCTGCTTACCAGATCCAAATCCTTTCTCTTGATTCTCTACCCTAACCAACACTTGGCATCAGCTACAGGCTCCAAATGCTTGGAAAGCACCCTCTGGCCTATATTGGATCTGTGGAGCATGGGCATATTGGCAACTGCCAGCTAAATGGACAGGGGCATGTGTGTAGGAACAATCAAGCCATCTTTCTTTCTAATTCCTCTAAAGCAAAAGGAACTCTTAGGGTATCTAGTCAATGAAGAAAATAAAAGAAGAACTAGAAGGAGCATAATCACAAAAATAGACACAAATGTCAAAAAAGATGTGGACATAGGAGACTGGAAAGATAATGAATGGTCTCCTGAAAGAATCATTAAATATTATAGGCCAGCTATCTGGGTGCAAGATGGGTCACGAGGGTACCGCACCCCAATCTATATGCTCAACTGCATCATAAGGTTGCAGACAGTCCTTGAAATTATAACCAATAAAACATCAAGGGCACTAGATTTACTGGCAATACAAGCAACACAAATGAGAAATGCAATACATCAAAATAGAGTGGCTTTAGATTATTGCTTAGTCTCAGAAGGAGGAGTATGTGGAAAATTTAATTTAACCAACTGTTGCCTAGAATTTGATAATAATGGCCGGGCTGTCATGGAAATCAGAGCTAGAATGAACAAGTTGGCCCATGGTCCAGTTCTGACTTGGTCCAGATGGCCCCTGGATTCTTTGTTTGGAGGATGGTTCCCAACCTTTGGAGGATTCAAAACCCTCATTGGTGGGTTTTTGTTTATTCTTGGCATCTGCCCCATTCTCCCTTGTCTTTTACCCCTGTTTATTAGGGGCATTCGGTCAACTATAGCGGCAGTAATAACTCAACACACTACTGCACAGTTGATGGCATTAACCAAATATCAGCCACTGCCAGTAGAAGCTCAGCTCAGCAAAGAGGTGGCAAATAGTGGTGCTTTCTATTAACACCTTTGTTATAAAAAGCACCAAAGGGTGGAAATGGAATAGGAATTAAAAGAAATTAAAGAATGTGTAAGCAAAAACTCAGTTGTATGTAAGAAAACCCAATTCCCCCTGAGGAAGAGAAAGAGGTGGAGTCCTTTAAAAAATTAACTGCCTGTTTTTCTGTCTGTGGCTAGTGAGTCTTATCTCTCCCTTTCCCAGGCATTGTGAAGACCCTTTCTCTAGCTGTGCAGCTGTAAGGTCACTAGACATATAAACTCAAGTTGTAAAACATGTTTTTCCTTGAAAAGTAAGAAATGAGGTAATGCATGTCTCAATTGAATAACTGTCTCTGATTCTTGCTTCTGTAATATGCTTCCTCCTGCGCAGATCTCCCCCCCACCCCACGAAATGCTTAAAAGGTAACCTGACTCTTTGTTCGGGGCTCAGTCCTTTGGATGTTAATCTGACTGGGCCGGTGCACCTAAATGAATATATCCTCCTCAATCCATCAGTCTCTCTGATTCCTAAATTATCCCACAACACCTGTACTCAGAGACCATATTCATCAGGCTGGAAACTCACTTAATCAGCGATCGGAAGTCCAGCCACCCTTCACGGCTGTGATCAGATACTAGGAGCTTGGTTTTCAGAGAAGGGCACTCAGAAGCCATGGAGTCCACATCTGAGGCAATGGTATCTGTGGTCACAATGCCCTTGGCTTTAGACATTTGTAGTCGATAGAGAATGTCTTTGGCCTTCAACATGATGGTCGCAGGCATGAAAATGATCCCTGGGGATAAGAAACGAACTGATTGTTTTGGTTTCTTTTTCACAACCATGGGCTTTAGGCTTGGCTTGTCTGCATTGAAATCCCCTAACCTCTTGTTATGCAAAGTATGGACCACAGAACAACAGCAGCAGCAGTATCCAGGTGCAGAATCTCATACTCTGTTTCAAACCTACAGAATTAGAATCTGTATCTTAACAAGTTTTCCAAGTGATTCTTTTGCACATTAAAATTTGAAAGTCCTGTCCTAACCTTTTCTACTGTAAATGGATCTAGCCAAAAAATGGGTGGACACTGCTTTACACATGTTTACACAGGATCTGGAAGTATAGATGTAAACAGGACAATGTCTCTGACATTAAGAATAGCTGCATCTCTCCCCAGTCTTTCCCTTCTTATTCCCTTTTCTGTCATTCCTTGGATGTCATCTTGAATGTCCCCTCTTTCCTTCATTCTGCATTTCACCACATTGTCCTTTGAATTTTTTTATGTTCCCTTCTATCTACATCACCAACAGTGAGCTCAAGTCTTTGTGTTTCCTTTTGGATTCTCACCCCTCCAGCAGTTTTGAATCTTTCTGCTACCCATCTTCTATATTATTACTTGCTTAGTTCCATAAACATTGACTTTTTTTCCCTCTAAATTTTTCTTTTCTTTCTTTCTCTTTCTTTCTTTCTTTCTTTCTTTCTTTTCTTTCTTTTCTTTTCTTTCTTTTCTCTTTCTTTCTTTCTTTTCTCTTTCTTTCTTTCTCTATCTTTTCTCTTTCTTTTTTCCTTTCTTCCTTTCTTCCTTTTTTTCTCTTTCTTTCTTTCTTTCTCTTTCTTTCTTTCTTTCTTTCTTTTCTTTTCTTTTCTTTCTTTCTTTTTCTCTTTCTTTCTTTCTTTTTCTCTTTCTTTCTTTCTCTATCTTTTTCTCTTTCTTTTTTCCTTTCTTCCTTTCTTCCTTTTTTTCTCTTTCTTTCTTTCTTTCTCTTTCTTTCTTTCTTTCTTTCTTTCTTTCTTTTT
>NW_016803680.1:1212255-1244639 GCF_001698545.2 Rhinopithecus bieti | reverse complement strand
GCTAGTTTTTTGGATTTTAGTAGACGTGGGGTTTCACAATGTTGGCCAGGATGGTCTTGATCTGCTGACCTCATGATCTGCTCACCTTGGCCTCCCAAAGTGCTGGGATTATAGGCCTAAGGCACCACCCCTGGCCAAGTCTTAGATTTCCCATGGACCATCTTATAGGTCCACAGATGACATGGCTTTTCATCTCTAGACTCCTTCCACCAGTTTTATTACTTCTTGATTTCACATGATCTGGCTGAATGAATCACCTATTTTATTTGTGAGAGAATATGAGATGGAGAGAGAGAAAATATGATCAAGAGTGTAGCAGAGTGCTGTACACACGATAAAATGAGATAAGTGATTCAAGAAAGAATCTGTGAGTCACTGACTCTAATTTATATAGATGAAAAATAGGTCATAGGTCATTAAAAGGGGAAGGGAAATCGCTACATAAGAATTCTAACTAATAAATGTAGAGAAACTGACAGAAATAGAAAATTTCCAGGTAAAACCAATATGGTAATATTCAATTCAGTAAATAATCATCACTAGATACCCAAACCATAATGTGGAAGACTGTTAGGAAACAGGAATATTCACACAATTGCTTAAGGATCACACCACACCATGAATTATTTATTAATTACAAGGAAAAATTGTGCCTTTGTAAAGGATAAAGGTTTTCTGTGAAAACCACCTTACTCAAGTGATGAAACAGTATAACTGAAGAGGGAACAAACTGACTTCAGAATATACCCCCTGATGTGACGCAGGGAGGAAAACACAACTTTGTCCTTGTAATTCTCCTGCCTAGCATGTCTAATCTGAATATAATCACGAAGAAAGAGTCAGAAATACAAATTTGGAGATATATTCTACAATATAACTTGTATTCTTCAAAAATGTCACTGTCATGCAGAAAAGGCTGTGGAATATTCTGGATCTTATCAGATGACTGCTTTTGTGTTTATGAGTGTTTACCTGGTGTTCATAGGTGTCACAATGCCCACAAGTGATTCTTAAATAATTCAGTGAGAAAGGGAGAGAAAGAGAGAGGGAGAGAGTGCTCAAATATGGGAAAAATGTTAACAATCAATGAATCTTTAAAAAGGTAAGAGTACCTGAGACTGTGCAAGAGAAAGTGTATGTGTGTTTGTGTGTGTGTGTATGAGAGAAAGTTTGGCACTGCACTTGAGAGTGTATGAATGTGAGAGTGTGAGGGAGAGAATAAGAAAGAATAAGAGAGTTTGTGAGGGAGTATGAGAAAGACAAAGACTGTGAAGAAGAAAGGAGGTACAGAGAAGAGAAACTGTTTTGTCTCCAACTAAACTGTTAATTCCCAGAGGGCAGGAAGCCTTGTTTTGTGGTCCCAGCACAGAAACTGGGGCTAGGGCTTCAAAGCTTTGTCAGTGCCAGGCTGGGTGCACAGTACCTAATATCTCAGGAAACATTGGCTCTTGAACAGCCCTGAGGTCCACCAGGTCCCTCTTGCATCACTGACCTGTTCGCATGCAGCCCACAGCCACCAGCCACCACTCAGGCACTCGAGGCAGAATCAAGGCCAGAAGGTCTCCCTGTTGCAGGCCACAGGTCTGTGTGAAGATGTTGGCTGTGCGGCGGGTTAGGTCTGCAGTCTCTCTGAAGCTCCACTTTACTTCATCCCCTTGGCCATTCACCCACCAAAAGGCTGGATTTGGACCTCTCTTGCCCTCCTGGTCAAGACCATACATTATGTGTTACTTTCTGCTTCAAAGAAAAACAGCACTTATTAAACTAATCCACAGCCATAGTCACGTTCCGATGTGAACACAACTTAAGCACTGAGATCCATTTTAAAACATTTAAAGTGCTTAAAGAAAAAAAACGCCAACCAAGAATTTTACATCCAGAAAGACTGTTCTTCAAAAGTGAGGGGGAAAGTAGGGTATTCCCAGATAAACAAAAGTCAAAGTTCACTATCACTAGACTTGCCCTACAAGAAATGCTAAAGGAAGTCCTCAAGGTGAAAGAAAAGGATGTTGGAGAGGAACTCAAATATGAAAATGTAAAGTTCTCTTGTAAATATAAATTCATGAACAAATATAAAAATCAACATTATTGTAAGTTTGGTTTATAACTCCACTTGTTATTTGTTATAGTATTTAAAAAATAAATCCTAAAATAATTTTAACTATGTTAATTTATTATCATATATTTATAATACATATTAAATAAATGTTACTTAAGCAATATACAAAATGTTATTGATGACATCAATAACATAAAGTGTGTGTGGGGGCTGGCTGGGATAGAACTGTAAAGGAGAAGGATTTTTACATTTAATTTTCATTATTGGCCTTATAATGTCACAGGAGTAGGGTGTTTGTATGTGATTAAAGTTAAGTTGTTATCAGTATTAAACAGATTGCTAGAACTACAAGATATCATATTTAATTCCCATGGTAACCACAAAGCAAATATTTATTGAATATACACAAAAGGAAATGAGGAGAAAATCAAAGTGTATCACTACAAAAACTCAACTAAACACAAAGGATATCAGTAAGAGAGGAAATGAGAGACAAAAAAGCTATGAGACATCAAGAAAACAATGAACAAAATGGCAATAGTAAATCCTTGTCTATCAGTAATTACTTTAAATGTAAGTAGACTAAACTCCCCAACCAGAAGACAGAATGGATAAAAAAATAAAATCCAACTACATGCTGTCTGCAAAAATTAAGCTACTTCTATGGGATTGAATATGATAAAATCAGTGAAAAACTTTTAGAATTGTTTCTACAATAAAATGCTTATAGTATAATATTAATTTTAAAAAGCAAAATTGTGTTTATATTATTCAAATTTATATAGTAATGTTCACCCATTCACCTCCTCCTTTTACTTCCTTCCTCTCCAACCCATGTCATGTTTCAAAAATTCTCAACCAGATTTCCAGTCTGGGCAATGAAAAAAATCAATTTATACTCTTAAGGCAGAGATACTTTGGCATCATTAGACTGTGAGACTAGGTTAAATAATAGATTGTGAAGTCAGACAGCCTGGACCCAAACCCTGTTGTTCCAGTTATTAGACATGTGATTTCAGCATGTTAGTTACATCCTTTGATCTTCCGTTTCTTCATCAGGGAAATAGAGACAATAACAGTATCCATCGAATCAGATGATTAAATGCAAGGTGATTGTCAAGGCACATAAAAATGCTCTCTGTAACTGAGGGTTTTATTTTTCTTGAGGTTACTATGCAAATTCAGAAAAAGAAAAAGAAGGGAGTGAGGAGGAAGATGTCATAAAGACATATAGGCTTTGGATAGTAATACATGAATACATGTTCATGGAACACTTAAAAATTTTATAAACTCTCCAATTCCATTTCAGGGGGATTCTCTCTTTGGTTCAAAGACAGTGCTGGGTGACTTTTTACACTACCATATTGGCAGCTGAGAGTTAGTAGCTGGAAACACCATCCATTGTCTACCCTGACTCCTCATGTCACTACGGCTTCTCTTTTGGTCTGTGTCCTGTGAGAAGACAAACCAAGCACTTGGGGTTTTCTGCAGAAACACAAAACCTCTGGAAGACACAGAGCTTGGTTTTTCTTGACATACCTTAAAGCCACAGTCAAGTAGGTAGTTGACAAAGAGGAATCTAATTAGACTTGCCACCCTCATGGGAAGATGGATGGCCTAATATAGGTAAATGTGTCAGACACTCATGTGCACATTCAGGTGGTCTATCCCCTCCTCTGGGTGCAGTCTCACGTCAAGCCCAAGTTTGATGAATGAACACCAGTTAAGACACACTGTCCCATTCATTGAAGATGAGAACTCAGACTAATATGAATTTGCTGACCTTGTGATCAGAACTTTGCACTTGGTCACTATAGGGAGACCCCTTGAAACTATTGCTATGGAATAAAAGATGAAATGCTCCTGATTATTTTAAATACAAAATTGCATGCAGGATTGTGTAAAGACAATGCCAGGTTGGACTGCCAGAATGAGCCAACAGCGCGTGATGTGCTTCCCCCCGCAGAGAGCCTATGAATGGATGTGCAGTCAGGGAGGTTTCACATCACCAAGATTCCTATCCCAGGAAAGCAGATGTTCATAGCTCTGGGAATGGAATGCGACCCTTGTGGAGAGCCTATAAATGGATGCATGGGGGGCACCTGTCCATATGGAAGATAGGGCTATAAATGCCCTCATCTTGCCACGGCTCTTCTAGGCCTCTTTAGGGTTAAGGCATGCTCCCTTCTGAGAATTTCTGGTCTAACTTCACGTCCTGTTCCTATGAATTGTTTGTAACCAACTTTTGCTGTAACTGTTACTGCTGTTCCTGTTTCAAGGCTCTGCTAGAAATTACTGATGCACACACTATATTGTAAAGTCTTATCTCTGTACACTGTACTTCTGCATACAGNCTTGGTCACTATAGGGAGACCCCTTGAAACTATTGCTATGGAATAAAAGATGAAATGCTCCTGATTATTTTAAATACAAAATTGCATGCAGGATTGTGTAAAGACAATGCCAGGTTGGACTGCCAGAATGAGCCAACAGCGCGTGATGTGCTTCCCCCCGCAGAGAGCCTATGAATGGATGTGCAGTCAGGGAGGTTTCACATCACCAAGATTCCTATCCCAGGAAAGCAGATGTTCATAGCTCTGGGAATGGAATGCGACCCTTGTGGAGAGCCTATAAATGGATGCATGGGGGGCACCTGTCCATATGGAAGATAGGGCTATAAATGCCCTCATCTTGCCACGGCTCTTCTAGGCCTCTTTAGGGTTAAGGCATGCTCCCTTCTGAGAATTTCTGGTCTAACTTCACGTCCTGTTCCTATGAATTGTTTGTAACCAACTTTTGCTGTAACTGTTACTGCTGTTCCTGTTTCAAGGCTCTGCTAGAAATTACTGATGCACACACTATATTGTAAAGTCTTATCTCTGTACACTGTACTTCTGCATACAGATGTTATGTTAAAGAATTACTTCATCCCCATGTGACCATCTCACCTCATAATCAAATGACCCTAAATCCCTCAATAACCTACCCCTGACCTCACTAAACTTAATAATAAATGCTGGCATATCCAGTGCATTGTTGGCACCGTGGGACCAGAAGGTGGTGACCCCCCTGGACCCAGCTTTCACTATCTTGTGTGTGTCTATTATTTCTCAACCTGCCGATCCACCTGGGAACAAAGAGAGCCCCGCTGCATTGCGGGCTGCTGGCCAGATCCCACAATAGGTCACAATTTTAATACCCTGATTGAACAAAAGATACATTTACCTATTTTTTTTGTTTTTAAAGGAGTTAATTCCCCATTTCATAGATGAAACCACTGAGGCTCAGTGAAGTAAGGAAATGGCCATGCTGGGAATAGAAACTTGAAGTATAAGCTTCTTCCACAACATTGATAAGTTGAGGCAGAAGCAATTTTGCTTCTGTACCTTTCAACCTAGCAGGAGCAAGATAAGGAAAGTGAGGCCACCCTTGTTCTTGTATCACCATCGTGGCAGTCCTCTTACCTTCTCCATTTGAGCCCAGTAGTCCAGAACACAGCTTGCAAAATTAAATTCCTCCGGTACTTCATAGTCATTCCATCTTGGGGCTCCAACTTCTGATAAAGACCGGCAGCACAGCTGCGAAGGGGCAGGGTGGATGTTGTGGAAGGATTTGTGGATGCCCCAGAGGATCCGGAACCTCATCAGCCACTGCATGGTGAAACAGTCCTCAGAAACCGGGCACAGAGTTCTCAAGTCACCACCTGCCTTGGGAAGAGATAGCTAATAGATTGGTTGTGTATGCAAACCTTTCTCCCTGAAACGGATGCATGTTTTTGGTTAATTGCTAGAATTATAGCTTTGCTTCAGGTCACCAGAATTTGGAAGGCAACTGATTGATTTTGGTGGGCATTTATCTTCCCAGCTGAGGAACCACATGGCAGAAAGAGAGAGAGAAGCTGTCCTTCACCTCTGTCTTACCTGGTACTGTTTAGGACACAGCTGAGCTAGGTCCCGGGTAGGTATGGAAAAGGAGGTTGGGCTCTCTTTCGTAGGTTCAGTTCTCTCTGATCAGGTGATCCACAGGAATGTGTACCCAGCAGAACTTGGCTTCTGGCCACAGCGGAGGGGGACCTTGAACAGAGAGCTTGTCAGGAATTGGGTAATTCAGTAGGGGGAGGAGATGCTCAGTAAAATGTGACAGAAACAATTACAGGCCTCCACGGAGAGATAATCAGTTAGAAAAGCAAACCATGTGGGCCAGGAGCAGTGGCTCAGGCCTGTAATCCCAGCACTTTGTGAGGCCGAGGTGGGCGGATCATGAGGTCAGGAGATTGAGACCATCCTGGCTAACACGGTGAAACCCCGCCTCTACTAAAAATACAAAAAATTAACCAGGCGTGGTGGCGGGCACCTGTAGTCCCAGCTACTCTGTAGGCTGAGGCAGGAGAATGGTGTGAACCCGGGAGGTGGAGCTTGCAGTGAGCTAAGATCATGCCACTGCACTCCAGCCTGGGTGACAGAATGAGACTCCATCTCAAAAAAAAAAAAAAAAAAAAAAAAAAAAGAAAACCATGTATACGAAGTCACCTCCAATTCCTGTGGCATAGCTAGGGGTGTGAATGAACCAGGTCCTATGGTGCATTTTCACTAGTTCTCTATGGCTAATCTGCTCCCCTTTCCCAGCCCTACATCTCCATAGTCTCCCTTAAATGACAGCTGAGAGGCAGCATAGCCTAATAGATAAGAGCCTGGGCTCTGGAGGTCTGGAGACAGAAAGGTCTGAGTTTGAGCTTAGGTCTGCCACTTAACCTCCGTGTGATCTTTGTGGACCTCCTTGCTCTTGGCCTCACCTTCCTTAATTGGTTTTTGGTTGCTTTTGAGACGGAATCTATTGTTGTCACCCAGGCTGGAGTGCAATGGCATGGTCTTGGCTCACTGCAACCTCCGCCTCCTGGTTTTAAGTGATTCTGTTGCCTCAGCCTCCCAAGTAGCTGGGATTATAGGTGCCTGCTGCCACACCCAGTTAATTTTTGTATTTTTAGTAGAGACTGGGTTTCTATTAAAAATAGAAACCTAGCTCAGCTGTGTCCTAAACAGTACCAGGTAAGACAGAGGTGAAGGACAGTTTCTCTCTCTCTTTCTGCCCTGTGGTTCTTCAGTTGGGATGATAAATCCCCACCAAAATCAATCAGTTGTGCCTTCAAAATCATGTTGGCCAGAGTGGTCTCAAACTCTTGACCTCAGGTGATCTGCCCCCCTCAGCCTCCCAAAGTGCTGGGATTACAGGCATGAGTCACAGCACCCAGCACTTACCTTATTTGTAAAATAGGAATGGTAACAACAATACCTACCTCCAGGGTGTTTACTTCTTCATTTGTTTGAACTAGATGAAAGAACTAGATGAAATAATTTATAAAAAGCATGTAGCACACAGTGCTGGGCATAATCAACGTTAGCTCGTTTTGTTCACTTGGGATTCTCAGAGGAACAATTTGGTATCCTGGTAAAATGCAGGGTCTTTGGAATCCCAAAGTCTTGAGTTGAAGTCCAACCTCAGGCACTTACAAGAAAGCTCTTGGGTGAACCATTTCCCTTTCAAAGTTTGGTCTTGTCATTTGTAAAATGAAGTGGGATTTGTCAATAAGATTTGTTGCATAGGATCATTGAAAGGATTATGTGACACCAAGCCTGTAAAGCACCTGGAGCAGGCATTTAGATGGAGGGTTGATGGTGATATTGCACTGGATAAACCGAGGTAGTAATAGGTAGCGGCTTGTACTATGACTTTTCTACTGGAGCCATTTTTGGGGTATTGTTGGAGAATGAGGGATCTCCAGTATTTTCATTGAATCTGGGAAGAAATTATTTCTGATCAAAGTCATGGCTAAAGATTTCTGGAGACACCCAGGACATCCCTGACAGGACCGTGTGGCAAGCTATGATGCTTCAGGTGTTGAATGTTTAGCTTTCTGTGGCCAGTCACTGGAGAGGTGAGAAGGCAGGGCTAGTTGACTGGCTGTGGTAAGCTAAACTTTAAACACCCAAAACATCAAAGTACTGAAACAAAAACAAAAAACAAACAAACAAACAAACAAAAAACCTCTGTTACTGAAGCAAAAGGAGCAGTCACTTTTCAGAAAAGAATGGAGACAGGAGGAAAAGCCCTTGACACGCTGTCTGCATCTCAGTAGGTCTCCCCTGTGGAACTGCAACGTGAGGGTATGGACAAGAAGACAGGGTCTGGCACCAGGCAGCCTGGGCTTGAGTCCAGCTTTTACCAGTTACCAGCTCTGTGGCATTGAGCAGATTTCTTATCCCTCTTTTCCTCAATTTTCTCATCTTTAGCAAGGGGTATACAGCAGACAAAGGAGAACTCTCCAAACATTCTATGCATGTCCTCTTTCATTTTCCAACCTCTCTTAAAGCTAGAGTGAGGCCATTAAACTCTAGTTCTAAACAATAAACTCCATGTGGAGGTGATACAAGTCACTTCTGGTCTAGGGCATTTATTTAAGAGCAAGTATGAGTTTTCTGTACTCTCTTTCCCTATTCAATGCTCCTGGAAACCATATATGGAGACAGTGACATCATAAAATGGCAAAGTCTCTATCAGCCTTGTTCTCTGAGTGACTTCATGTAGCTAAATATCCTACCAACTTCAGCTTTTTGCACTTGCTATCCTCTGGTTATTATAGAAAACCTATGATACATTCATTCATTCAGCGGATATTTAAGGAACATCTTCTAGGTATGCTTTGAACATATAAGACAAGGTTGGGGCTCTCAAGACATTTACATGCCTATGATAGAAAGGCAAAACCAATAAGCAAAAAGTCAATTAATTAAGCAAGAGGATTTCAAATGATGATACTGCCAAAAAGAAAACAGAACAAGGCAATATGATGGAGCAAGTGTGGGGAGGTGGCTAAGGATGTTCTCCCTTAAGAGGTGACATTTTGAGACCTGAAGGAGGAGAAGCAGCCAGCTAGGGAAAAAGAACTCCAGGTAAAAGGCACAGGAAGTGCAAAGCCTGAGGCTGACATTTTCAAGGCATAGGTAGGGGGCTGGAATGGCAGATTACTGAGTGAGGAGAAGTGTGATAAAGTGTGAGGTCAGAGACACAAACAGGACACACGCCAGTAAGAATCTTTATGGGCATAATAAGGAGTTTCAATTCTATTCTAAGTGCAATCAGTGAGTGCATGGGAGTCTTGTGAAGACATAAGAGGAAAGAGACATGGTCCTATTAAGTAACTCATTTTCTTGGTGACTTGATTTTGAAATAAAGTAATACAGGAAAGTAAAACATTCAGAAAAAGAGGTCAGATTTGCATTTAGAAAGCCCGCTGTGGCAATTCTGTGGAGAAGATATTTTAAGGAGGCAAGAATGGATGTGGGGATGCCAGTTGGGAGGCACTGCAATAGACTAAACAAGTAATGATGGTGGCTCAGACAAAAGTTATGGCACTGGAGATGGAGGTAAGCAGATGGATGTGGGATAGATCTTTAAGATAACCTTAGGAGGACTTGTTGATGGTTTTGATAGGGAATGAATAGAAAGAATCAAGGATGAATCTCAGCCTTTGACTTCTTCAATAATATAAATGGTAGGTCCTAATTTATATATAAAAAAAAGAAAGCTGAAAAGATTATATAGCATGTACAAAGTCACAGACACTGTAGAAGGCAGGAATAGGACTTGAATCCTGATTTTATTTAAGCTAGTTTTTCCTGCTTATAGGCTGTCTCTATCCTTCTGCCATGCTTCTCCACACTCTGGAATTGATGACAATAGAAAATTCCAGTGTGGTTTTATTTTTGTTCAACCATGCCATATAAATTGACCAATGACTTCTCCACTCATCTCAGATTGAGTTTTGCATGGACTTATATACTGTGGAAGGAGTGATTTGAAATAATGTTCGGAAGACACTTGACAATGTCTACCATACAGCAAGTGCTTTTCAAAGGGTGGCTGTTATAATTTTTTAAAAAGAAACTTCAGAGCCAGATAGACCCAACTAGAATCTTTTTAAAAAAAATTTTACTTTAAGTCTGGGATACATGTGCAGAATGTGCAGGCTTGTTATATAGGTATGCATGTGCCATGGTGGCTTGCTGCACCTATCAACCCATCATCTAGGTTTTAAGCCAGACATGCATTAAGTATTTGTCCTAATGCTCTCCCTACCCTTCCCCCCAACCCCTTGACAGGCACTGGTGTATGATGTTCCCTTCTCTGTGTCCATGTGTTCTCATTTTTTAACTCCCACTTATCAGTGAGAACATGCAGTGTTTGGTTTTCTGTTCTTGTGTTAGTTTGCTGACAATGATGGCTTCCAACTTCATCCGTGTTCCTGCAAAGGACATGAACTCATTCTTTTTTATGGCTGCATTGTATTGCATGGTGTATATGTGCCACATTTTCTTCATCCAGTCTATCATGGATGGGTATTTGGGTTGGTTCCAAGTCTTTGCTGTTGTAAATAGTGCTGCAATAAACATACATGTGCATGTATCTTTATAGTAGAAAGATTTATAATTCTTTAGGTATATACCCAGTAATGGGATTGCTGGGTCAAATAGCATTTCTGGTTCTAGGTCCTTGAGGAATCCCCACACTGTCTTCCACAATAAATGAACTAATTTACACTCCCACCAATGTTGTAAAAGTGTTCCCATTTCTCCACAGCTTTGCCAGCATCTATTGTTTCCTCACTTTTCTTTTTTTATAAGACAGTCTTGCCCTGTTGCCCAGGCTGGAGTGCAATGGTGCAATCTCGACTCACTGCAACCTCCACCTCCCAGGTTCAAATGATTCTCCTGCCTCAGCTTCCCAAGTAGCTGGGATTACAGGCATGCGCCACCCCACCCAGCTAATTTTTTGTATCTTTAGTAGAGATGGGGCTTCACCATGTTAGCCAGGCTAGTCTCAAACTCCTGACCTCGCGATGTGCCTACCCTGGCCTCCCAAATGTTTCCTGACTTTTTAATAATCACCATTCTGACTGACGTGAGATGGTATCTCAGTGTGATTTTGATTTGCATTTCTCTAATGACCAGTGATGATAAGCTTTTTTCTTCATATGTTTGTTGGCTGAATAAATGTCTCCTTTTGAGAACTGTTTGTTCATATTCTTTGCCTACTTGATGATGGGGTTGTTTTTATTCTTATAAATCTGTTTCAAAAGAACACACAGGCCCTTATAAATCATATTTTGTTTTGATTTCTAGAGTTAACATGTCAGAATTCCAGGAAGTGAAAATGCTCTGAGGCAGAATAAAGCTTAACTTGAATCTTGAATACTGATTCCAATAAAAAATGCTCTCCTACATTGTCCTGAGAACTCTTAAAATGTCTTATTAAAGACAAAAAAAGAAGAGACATATAAAAGACATATTAGGAGTTCCTAAGACAATGTAGGAGAGTATAAAAGTATAGCCAAGTTATAAAACAGGATGTCTTCATTAAAGAGGATGATTTTGGAGTATAAAAGTATAGAGTATGAAAGTATAGCCAACTAAAGCCAAGTTATCATAAAAGTATAGATGAGTTATCATAAAAGAGGATGATTTTGGAGTTGATTTTTCTAGGTAAGCTAAAATTCACATGCTCACAATGAGTACTGGTGGCACAGATAAATCAAATAATTCACAACTGGAATTATAATTGTAGGGCTTTTGCTTCAGGTATCATGATCTTCAAGTATCTTGAAGTGAAATCTACTATGTAGTATTTTACATAGGATCAACTTTTTGATAGTTTTTTGATAGGTACCAACTATAAGCCCTGGACAAAATATAAATAACAACTTCAGAATGTATTAGAGATCAGGCAACACAAAAATAAATTAGGAAAAGTCTACCTTTGAATAAATAAATGGCATTGAGTGAGTTTTTTTTAATGGAAAAATTTCGAGAGAGAGAGTCAGAGAAGAGGAACTTCAAATTTTGTGTATAAATTCTGCCCAAATCCATGGTTGATCCCTGAAATACACAGAATCCATGCAGCCTCAGGCGAACAGAAATGAATGGAATTTTCAGATGCTGGGCACTATGGAGGGAAAAGAGTTTGGAGTTTGAGTATAGTCAAGTTAACCACCTGCCAAAAGAAATGAATAAACAAAACAAAATTCAGAATCTCTACAGTATATTAATGACAATGTTCAATATAAAATCTAAAATTACTAGATACACAAAGACACAGGAACACATGACTCATTTGCAAGAGAAAAAGAACATCAATGGAGAAAACTAAAGACTCAGATGTTGGAATTAGTAGAGAAGGATTTCAGTAACAGTGCTATAGCTGTAATGATTATGCTCAAGGACTAAAAAAAATACGTTCAGTATGAATAATGAAAAAGTTAGTGGACAAATAGAAATGATTTTAAAATTGAGACTGTTTAAGAATGTATTACTCTAAATTAAAAATGAACTTAATGGACCTTATAGCATATTGGAGATCTAAGAAATTTAGCATACTTGAAATTAGTTCAAAAGAAATGAACAATCTGAAGAACAGAGAGAAAATATTTTATAAAAGTGGAGCCTCAGTGAATCGTGGAACAATGAATGTGTGTGTGTGTATGTGTGTGTGTATATATATATGGAGTTCCAGAAAAAGACAGAAAAAATATTTTTAAAAATAATGACCAAAAGTTTTCCAGATTTTGGTGAAAGATATACATTTACAGATCCAAGAATATTAGAAAAATCTAAAATGGGAGAAATACAAAAAAGAACAATACTTAGGCGTGTCATAATCAAACTTCTTAAAATCAAAAAGAAGATAACATTTTGAAAGAAGATAGAAGAAAATCATACATTACACATGTAGGACAATTGTTCAAATTGCCACTGACTTCTCCACAGAAACAAAGGAAGCTAGGAAGTGATGTCAGCAAGATGGCAGAGTAGTTAGTTCCCCACTCACATTCCCCAATGGCAACAGTAATTGCTCATCCATTCACAGGCAAAAGTGCCTTTGTGGGAACCTGAGGATTTAGGCAGGAGTTGTAAAACCCCAGTGGAGTCCGAGACCTACGAGAGTTGTTTGGAGAGGGTAGACCCACACATGGGTGACAAACTCATTGACTGTGGTCCTAACTCTGGATTTGGAAATGGCTCCATCTGCCTCATGTTTGGTGAAAGCCCTATTTGGACTTGATCCTGCTACCAAAACCATCTGCCTAGGGGTCTGACAGGAGGGAGTCATGCACAGTAGTACATCAGAAAACAGGCTCACTGAACTTGGCCTCAACTGAGGCCTTGAAACAACCCTCTAACTCAACTCCAGCCTATCTCAGCTGCAGTATGCAATCAGTCCTGCTTGCATAAGGACCCAGCGAAAGACATGTCCATATGAATCCCTAGGGCAGGATTTTGGATTTTAGTCACCAAGCAGACCAGAAAGGGCCCTCAATCTTGCCTCCAAACCCTCTTAGCAGCAGCCCAAGAGCAATTTTGCTTGTACATGGAGCTGCTGAGAGACTTGCCTTCTGTGCCACTGGGACAGCCTTGCCAACTTCAGTCACATCGCAAATCCTGAAATGACCCTGAATTTCAGCCCAAGGCTCCCTCAGCTGAGATCTAAGAGCAGTTCTGCCCAATCAGGGAATAGCTGGGAGACAAACCCATGTGAGTCCCCAGGGTCATACCTGCCAACCTCAGTCCCCATAGCAGATCTTGAAAGTCCCTGAATCTCAGCTCCAACTTCACTTAGCTACAGATCGAGAGCATGGCTGCCTGCCCAGGGACCCACTGTGAGACATGCCCATCAGTGACACCAGAGACAGGCCTGAAGATTTCAGTCTCAGTTGTAGACCTTGAAGCAGCCCTGAAACTTGGTTTCTGCCCCTCTCAGCTGCAGACTGGAGCAGTACCGCCTGTCCAAGGTCTCACCCAGAGGTTCAGCAAAAGCCCCCCTGGGGACCTGGAGGAGTCATATCCATTCACAAACTGGGTAACAGGCCTGTTCCTGTGCATTTGAAGTAGACCATCAGCCCAGTACCAGCCCTTTGGACTGAGGTCCTGGAGACAGTAGAGACCACCCTGGGCCCAGACAGGATCCACGCCTGCTAGAGTCCCTGGTAGTAGGCTCACCAACTGTGGACTCCATGTGGACCCAGCAGCAGTCATGTTACCTGGCTCCAAAAGCATTTGGCTACAATCCCATAGGCAAACTCATCTGCCTGGGAATCTAACAGAACACAAACTGGCCAAAACCAGTTTCTAAGGCCTGGAAGAAGCATTTGCTCTTTCAAATGCACAGATGCAAAGGTTACATGAATAACAAGAAATCAGACAAACATGAAACCACCAAAAAAATTAACAAAGCCCTAGCAACCTACCACAAAAAATTGGATATCTATGAATTGTGTGAAAAACATTCAAAATAATTATTTTAAAGAAGGTCAATGAGATGCAAGAAAACACTCCTAAACAACTAAATGAAATTTAAAAAAACAACAACGCATAAAAGTTTTTCTTGCAGGGCATGGTGGCTCATGCCTGTAATTCCAGCACTTTGGGAGGCCAAGGCAAGTGGATCACTTGAGGTCAGAAGTTCGAGACTAGGCTGGCCAACATGGTGAAACTTCAACTCAACTAAACATACAAAAATTAGCCAGGTGTGATGGCACAAGCCTGTAATCCCAGCTACTTGGGAGGCTGAGACAGGAGAATTGCTTGAACCCAGGAGGTGGAGGTTGCAGTGAGCCGAGATCCTGCCACTGCACTCCAGCCTGGGTGACAGAGTAAAAGCCTGTCTCAAAAACAACAACAACAACAATGACACCTTTTGGCAGTGTACCATTATTATTTTTTAATAGAATCTTTAGAATTTTTCTACATATAAGATCCTGTCATCTGCAAACAGAACTAATAAATTCAGTAACTTTGTAGGACACAAAACCAACATACAAAAATTAATAGTGTTTCTATACACTAACAATGAACTATCTAAAAAAGTAATCAAGAAAACAATTCCATTTATAATAGTGGAAAAATAAAACACTTAGAAATAAATTTAACTAAGGAAAGTAAAATACCTGCACACTGGAAACTATAAAACACTGATGAAAAAAATTGAAGAAGACACAAATAAATGGAAAGATATCCTGTGTTCATGGTTTGTTCATGGATTATCATGTTGATCTATGGACTCAATGTAATCCTTGTCAAAATTCCAATGATATTTTTCACAAAAATAGGAAAAAAAAATTCTAAAATTCATATGGAACCATGAGAGATCTGAAATACTCCAAATATCCTTGAACAAAAGGAGCGAAGCTGTAGGCACCACACTCCCTGACTTCAGTATATTACAATATACTACAAAATTATAGTAATTAAAACAGCATATTATTGTCTTAAAAACAGATACATGCATTAATGCAATACAATAGAGCCCAGAAATAAACTCATGCATTTACAGTCAATTGATTTTTGGCAAACTTCCTCAGATAACGTAATGAAGAAAGGACAGTCTCTTTAATAAATGGTACTAGGAAAGCTGGATATCCACATGCTGAATAATTAAATTGGATATCTTATCTCACACCATATACAAAAATAGACTCAAAATGGATTATAAACGTGATATCTGAAGCTGTAAAAGTATTAGAAGAAAACATAGGAGAAAATCTCCATGACCTTGGTCTGGGCAATGATTTCTTGAATATGAAACCAGAAGCACAGGAAGCAAAAGCAAAAATGGATGAATGAAACTACATCAAACTGAAAAGTTTCTGTACAGCCATGAAAACAATCAACAGAACAAAGAGGCAATCTAAGGAATTAGAGGATATATTTGCAAACTATACATCAGATGAGAAGTTAATATCCAATATATATAAAGCACTCAAACAACTCAATAGTAAGAAAACAACTAATCTGATTGTAATATGAGCAAAAGATCTGAATAGACATTTTACAAAAGAAGACAAACAGATGGCCAACAGGTATATTTAAAATGCTCAAAATCACTAATCATCAGAGAAATGTAAATAAAATTACACTGAGCTATCTATCACCTCACACCTGTTAGAATGGCTATTATCAAAAAGATGAGAAATAATAAGCATTGGAGAGGAAGTGGAGAAAAGGGAATAATTTAAAGTGTATAAGAATACACTGTTGGTAGGAATTTAAATCAGTAAGCCAGTACGGAAAGCATTATGAAACTTTTTCAAAAAATTAAAAATAGAATTGTTATATGATAGTTCTATTCCCACTACTGGCTATATAATATTATATATTCCCACCACTGGGCATGTAAATCTCATGTCCTCACATTTCAAAACCTATCATGCCTTCCCAACAGCCCCAAGTCTTAATTCATTTCAGCATTAACTAAAAAATCCAAGTCCAAAGTCTCATCTGAGACAAGGTGAGCCCCTTCCACCTATGAGCCTGTAAAATCAAAAGCAAGTTAGTTACTTCCTAGATACAATGAGGGTACAGGCATTGCATAAATACACACATTTCAAATTGGCCAAAATGAAGGGGCTACAAGCCCCATGCAAGTCTGAAATCCAACAAGGCAGTCATTAAATCTTAAAGTACCAAGTCAAAATGATCTCCTTTGACCCCTTGTCTCTCATTCAGGTCACACTGATGCAAGAGGTGGGCTCCCACAACCTAGGGCGGCTCTACCCTTGTGGCTTTGCAGGATGCAACCCACATCCCAGCTGGTTTCATGGCCTGGCATTGAGTGTCTGTGTTTTTTCCAGGCACACGGTGCAAGCTGTCAGTGGATCTACCATTCTGGGTTCTGGAGGGTGGTAATCTTCTTTTCACAGCTCCACTAGGCAGTGTCCCAGTGGAAACTCTGTGTGGGGGCTCTTACCCCACATTTCCCTTCTGCACTGCCCTAGCAGAGGTTCTGCATGAGGGCTCCACCCCTGCAGCAGACTTCTTCCTGTACATCCAGATGCTTCCATACATCCTCTGAAATCTAGGCGGAGCTTTCCAAACCTCAATTATTGACTTTTGTGCACCTGCAGGACCAACACCATGTGGTAGCTGCCAAGACTTGAGGCTTGCACCCTCTGAAGCCATGACCTGAGCTGTACCTTGGCCCCATTTAACCATGGCTGGAGTGACTGGGACACAGGGCACCAAATCTTGGGGCTACACATAGCAGGGGGTGCCTGGATCTGGCCAAGGAAACCACTTTTTCCTCCTAGGCCTTCAGGCCTATGGTGGAAGGGGCTGCCATTAAGGTGTCTGACATGCCCTGGAGACATTTTCCCCAGTGTCTTGGAGATTAGCATTTGCTTCCTCTTTATTTATGCAAAGTAACTGATTTTCTCCCAGAAAATGGGTTTTTGTTTTCTACTGCATCATCAGGCTGCAAATTTTTCAAATTTTTATGCTCTCCTTCTTCTTGAATGCTTTGCTGCTTAGAAATTTCTTCCACCAGATACCCTAAATAATCTCTCTCAAGTTCAAAGTTCCACAGATCTCTAGGGCAGGGGCAAAATGCCATCAGTCTCTTTGGGTAGCAAGAATGACCTTTACTCCAGTTCCCAAGAAATTCCTCATCTACATCTGAGACCACCTCAGCCTGGACCTTATTGTTAATACTATCAGCATTTTGGTCAAAGCCATTCAATAAGTCTCTAGGAAGTTCCAAGCTTTCTCACATCTTCCTGTCTTCAGAGCTTCCAAGTTTCTAGAAAGTTCCAAACTTTCCCATATTTTCCTGTCTTCTGAGACCTCCAAACTGTTTCAACCTCTGTGTGTTACTCAGTTCCAAAGTTGCTTTGACCTTTTTGGGTATCTTTAAAGCAGTGCCCCACTACCTGGTATCAATTTACTGTATTAGTCCGTTTTCAAGCTGCTATAAAGACATACCTGACAATGGGAAATTTATGAAGGAAAGAGGTTTAATGGACTCAGAGTTCCACATGGCTGGGGAAGCCTCACAATCATAGCAGAAGATGAAGAGCAAAGGGACATCTTAGGGACATCTGTCATGGTGGCAGGAAGGAGAGAGCATCTTCAGGGAAACTCCCCTTTATCAAACCGTCAGATCTTGTGAAACTTATTCACTATCGTGAGAACAGCACAGGAAAAACCCATTTCCATGATTCAGTTACCCCCCACCAGGTTTCTCCCATGGCACATGGGGATTATTACAATTCACAGTGAGATTTTGGTGGGGACACAGAGCCAAACTGTATCACTGACTAATGCAAATACTATTCAGGCTTTAAAAAGAAGGAAATCCTGTTATTTGCAACAACATGGAGAAATCTGGAGGGCATTATGCTAAGTAAAATAAGTCAGGAACATAAAGACAAATATCACATGATCTAATAATCCAATTTATATGTGAAATCTAAAAAAGTCAAACTCATAGAGCCAGGAAGTAGAATGTTGGTTACCAGGGGGTTGGGTAGGGGTAACAGTGAGTTGGGCGAAATGGAGAGGTGTTTGTTAAAGAATACAAAGACATGGAATCAACCTAAATGCCCATCAACAGTGGCCTGGATAAAGAAAATGTGATACATATACACTGTGGAATACTATGCAGCCATAAAAAAGAATGAGCTCATGTCCTTTGCAGCAATATGGATGGACTAGAGGCCATTATCCTAAACTAATTAACACGGGAACAGAAAACCAAATACCACATGTTTTTACTTATAAGTGGGAGCTAAACATTGAGTACATATGGACATACAGATAAGAATAACAGATAATGGGGCCTACTTGAGGGCAAAAGGTCAGGAGGGTGAGGATCGAAAAACTACCTATCAGGTACTATGCTTATTACCTGGGTGACAAAACAGTCAGTACACCAAACCCCTACAACATCCAATTTACTTATGTAACGAACCCGCACCTGTATTCCCCAAGCTAACATAAAAAACAAAACAAAACAAAACCCTACGGTGCTTCCAAATGTCCTTGGAGCAAATTTTGAACTCTATAATGCAGTCTACTCTGCCCTCTGACTAACTGTCCTGCCATTATCTCCTGGGGAGAAAGCCTTCATGTCCTGCTTTAAGGCTGCCCTAACAAAGTAACACAGGATAGGTGGCTTAAACAACATGATTGATTGTCTCACAGTGCTGGAGGCTGGAAGTCCACAATCAAGATACTGGCAGGGTTTGTTCCTTCTGAGGGCTGCGGAGAAAGAAAGGATCTGTTCCAGGCCTCTCTCCTTGGTTTGTGGATGCCTATCTTCATGTTCACGTAATGTCAGCCTCGTTAATGTGCATCTCTGTGTCTAGATTTCTTCTTTTTGTAAGTGCACCAGTCATACTGAGTTAGGCCCCATCCCAATGACCTCATGTTAACATAATTATCCTTGTAAAGACCCTATTTCCAACTAAGGTCACATTCTAAGGTATTGGGGATTGGAACCTCAAAATATGAATTTGGGAAGAGGGCATACAATTCAACCCATAAAAAGTACAGCATGTTCTTTCTTTCTCTCTCACTCCCTGTCTCCATCTTTTCTTACTCTCCTCCAGTCTTTTGACATTTTTTTCAGGCGTTACTATTCACCACGTCTATTTTCCTGGGGCTCACTCTAACCTGTTCTCTCTGCCTGGAGCATTCCCCAGATCTTCATAGGAAGGTTCCTTCTCTTCACTCTTATCTCTCAGAGAGGTCTTCTCTGGCCAACCTACCCAAGACCAGTCCCTCCTTCTGCTCCATCAAGCTATCCATTTTTCCTGTTTGATTTTCTTTGTCACATTGTCCATCATCTGAAATAGTCTTTTAAAATTTGCCTACTTGATGTTGCACGTGTTCCTGTATAGAATGTAAGTTTCATGAAGACAGGGAGTTGGACTCTTTTCATTATAGCTGTGCCCCACCTCCTACCACAGAGCTTCATGCTTAGTAAGTCCTTGTGGTGGATTTAAGGATGGCTGCAAATTCTTTGGCAACCTTCTGATTGAAAGATGGGGCTATTTCTGGCGGTCACCCTTGAATCTTTGCTGGCTTGTGATATCTTTTCTCTAAGAGAATGTCGTAGACATAGCTATACTGGTTTAGGCCTAACATTGAACCAGACTGGCAATCTATGCCATGGTCTCAGAGAGTCTGGGCCACCATAAAAGAAGCCAGACTACCCATGAAGGGCCCTGATACGGTTTGGCTCTGTGTCCCCACCCAGATCTCATGTTGAATTATAATTCCCAATGTTGGGGAAGGGATCTGCTGGGAGGTGATTTGATCATGGAGGTGGATTTTCCCCTTGCTGTTCTCTTAACAGTGAGTAAGTTCTCATGAGATCTGATGGGTTAAAAGTGTGTAGCTAGTTTAAAAATTATTTGGGAGTGATGATGTGTGCCTGTAGTCCCAGCTACTTGGGAGGTTGAGGCAAATGGATTGTTTGAGGCTAGGAGACACACATTAAGTTGTGATTGCCCCGCTGCACTCCAGCCCAGGTGACAAAGTAAGATCCTGTTTAAAACAAACAAACACTAAAAAACTGTTAAAAGTACATGAATCCAGTTTCTCAATTGGAAAACAAAAGACAGTACTCTATTTTATTATATCCCAGAAATATTCTATCCCTCAAAATAGAAAAAAATAGCAATCACTGATTTTTACTTGCTTAATTTTCTCCATGCTACTTATCACAGCCTATTCTATTTTGTATTTTGCTTATAAATCTTAATTATTGTGTGCCTCTGCCTCTGCCTCCCACATTCCCTACAAGTAGACTGAGTTCTGTGAGGTAGAAAACTTTTTTTTTTAAATGGAGATACAGGTCTTGCTTGAGTTCAGTGGCACTGTGGCCTATACCTCCTGGGCTCAAATGTACACCGCCATGCAAGGCTAATTTCATTTATTTTTTATTTTTCATAGAGATGGAGCCCCCTGTGTTGCCTAGGCCTGTCTCAAACTCCTAAACTCAAGTGATCCTCCTGCCCCTACCTCCCAAACTGCTGGGATTAAAGGTGAGCCACTATGCTTGGCCGGAAACTGTTGTTGTTTGTTGTTGTTGTTGTTTAAAAAGCTGTGTCCCAGGGCATAGGGTAATATCAGGCACTAGCGGTTGCTTGTCAGAGAAATGAAAGCAAGACTTTGGGTGCCACCTGGTGGAAAAAGCAGCTATTAGCAATTGGGTTTTGCCTGTTTTTCTTTTGCAGCTATATTGGTTGGGTGTGTCTGGGAATCTTGGAAGAGTGGTGGGGGTAGCGACCAGGACACACCTTTGGCCAGGTGTGTCCTTGTCGCCACCTTTGGCTAGTTGAGCTATATTTATCAGGTCTGGCTCTGCCAAAGAAGCTCAATCTTTGGCTAGTACCATCTTTAGAAGGAAACAGTTAACTTGGAAATCAGCTGGACTGCTGCAAATGAGAAACTCTACAGTGTTAAGGCACTATGTACTAAGGTAACTAAGGGCATTGAGATGAAGATTTCATTTTCAGAAAATAATAAAGTTGCTAAAGCTGAGATCTGTCCTCATGCCATTTAATCACATTATTACTAGATTGGCCCTGGAGCCACCAAGAACCAGCTCACTGTCTGGTCTGTTCTGTACCCCATACTGTGATTCAGGAAATCCAAGTCTGTTACCAAAGCCAATTATTGAGAGGTGAGAGCCCCTGGGCCTATCTCCTTCCAAGGTGACCGTGCCCTGGCAGAGAGCCCCTGAACACCAAGATGGCATCTGGCTTCTAGGGTAATACCAGCTGAAATGCTGATCTATGTGCCCAGGTCAGAATCATAGTGGCAGACATTCCTGAGGCTTTTCCTGTTCTGCTCAGACTGCTGGAGAGATGAAGAGAGGACCTAACAGCTAGCGAGTTCTCTCTTGCAGCAGAGGCCAGAGGGAGCTCCAACAGAGTGTTAACCATAGCACACATAAGTAAGAACAGAGATGATAACTAAGCTCTCCACCATCTGGCTCCCTCCATATTCTCCCTCAGATATCACTGGAAAGATTCACAAATAGCCAGTGTTATTTACTGCTGGGGAGGAGAACTGTGATAGTGGTGGGTGAGTGTTTTTACTAAAATTCTTTAACAGCTTCTGAGCATCCTTTGGTATTAGGTATATGAAAGGTAAACAAAATGACAAGAGAAGACAATGATGGTTCTTTGAGGATGGTGCTCTCACTTAGTAGGCCTCTTCCTGAATCACAAGTTTCAGATATCATGTTCTTTCATAAATTCTTCTGCTTAGCTTGCTGGCGTGTCTAATCCTCCCTCTGACCCAAAAAATTGTGGGTCATTTGATGGGCTCTTCATCCAGCTCACAGTCCCATAATCTCTGTTTCTCTTATTCCAGGACCCTCTTCTTTTTAGAGTATCCAGCTTCTGTATGGACATAGGAGATGGGAGGTCATCCAAGACTGGATTAAAAAAAATGACCAAAACAAAATCTTGACTCCATCAAAAAGCTGGATCTTCATATCTGTGCATACCCTCCTCTCCCTGCCCAACCTCCAATGCCTGCTAATTTCTCCCCTTCGCATCCTCTTCTGTGGGCAGCCAACCTCTCTTGATTGACTGATCAAAGGTATACAAAATGAAGCAAGGGGTTATTTCTGTTCATGGCCTCCAGATTGCAGAGGCAGCTTCATTCACTTGCCCCAACCCGTCTTTCACACTAGCACCTCTTAAACATTCATTTCTTCCTAGTTGTTTACCTGAACCCTGATAGGTGCTTCCACAGACATGGTCTGCTGCAATCTCTAGTGCATCTTGGTGGTGATACCGGATCATTCTTATTGACTGGATGAGGTAACTGAAGTTCAGTATGGGCAGGCACTTCTCATTAGTAACAGAACTAGAACTCAGACTCGTAGCCTTCAGCTCTAAAATTAGCTACTTTTCCCATGGATCCTTGACTACTTCCTTTTAGGTAAAATGACACTACTTGCCCTGCCCTTTGGGTTTTCCTCGTGGTTCCATCCTTCGCTTCTCCTCCAATTCAAATGTTTATCAAACTTCAGCCATCGATTCCTCACCTGCATTGATTTTCTTTTGCTACAATCATACACTGTTACCTCTCTTTTTATTTACTCAATGTCTTTTACATTGCTTCTCTTAAAAATATTTTCAAAGAAAAAATACATTAATGAAAATGCTCTGAATTCCTACTACAGTTAAAACATAAGTTTTACATGCCACAAACAAATAAAATGAAAAGTGAATACAATAAAATCACAAATGCTAATGTTATTATGTCTCATTTGGGTATAGTTGCCTGCCAATTATTTGAAATTAGTCTTGTTCTCTTTTTGTTAAAGAAAACACTAAGGTTTTATCAGTTACTTACCACTATCATATTGTCAGATAACAAACAACTCTCAAATCTCAGTGGCCAACTCATTTTTTCTCTCACAGATCTGCAGGTTGTCTGGGGAGGCTCTGCTTTAGGCTAAGGGTCAGGTTTAAGTCTTTTCTGGAAGGCTTTCTTTGGGAGACTTCTGACCCTCCAAGGTAGGCTCCTCTCATGAAGATGGCAGATGCCTCACAAATAAATACAAACCATGTACACATGTTTAAAAAGTCCACTTGTGTTAAGCTCACAAACATTCCAGTAGCCAAAAAGCTATCAAACCAGCTCAACCTCAATGGAACAGAGAATGATTTTCTTCCCATGGGGTGTGGTGTGCAGTAAATAGAGATTAAATATTTGCTGAATAACAAATATACTCTACCACAAAGGATGAAAGGGTGTAGAAATAGCAAAACAAACTTTCTGGGATAATTGAAAAGAACTGGAAAAGGACTGCCTTAGACCAATCATAATTTATGTCCTAGTGGTGAGCTCCCTGCTATTCTGACCAAAATTAGAGGTCTTTTAGCAAGAAGCAAGGTGTAATACAGGTAGGTGGTTGTGGGGAGTGGCTGTTGGGTAGGAGAAAAATGAGTTTGCAGCAGTTTTTCAGTTTCCTACCTCTTTTTCAAATTGCTTCTCTAATTCTGTATCTTTTCTTTTGTTCTTTCCCCTTCATGTTTATTAAAAGAGTGAACTACATTAGCGATTCCTATTTCTTTTCACTTCTCACTGAAAAGCTCACAACTATCAGTCTCCTACCCATAATTACTCCATTGAACTATTTTTTGTTTGGGTTTTGATAATAACTTATCTAATATTTTTGCTGCCAAGTGCAATAGATCCCTTTTGACTCTTCCTCATGGCTCTTCTTGGCAGTTGATATGGTTTGGCTGTGTCCCCACCCAAATCTCATCTTGAATTGTAGCTTGCTCAGGGCTGGCCCGGGGCTCCCCCTTGCCTGGCTTATGGCCCTGCCTTGTGGGGGCACCTCCAGGAGTGGATTGCAGGTTCCAGAACTGGTCGTCAGGAGAGTCAGGCTTGGCAGTCACCCTGATGTGTGGTGGGCCCTCCGGAAGTGCAGGAACCTGGTGCTCTCAGCAGGGTGGGTGCGATGGCCATACTGCTGGCCAGGTCCCTGAAGTGGGTGCTGCTCCATCCTCTTGCTCTGGGCTCCTGAAGTGCTGCCAAAGCTCCATGCCCCAGTCCTGGCACCCGTGTTCCATGTGCAAGCACCGCACCACCCCGGGCCCAGTTCCACCTTGGGACCCCCTCTCTGCCAGACCTCACTGCTCCTCCACCAGCAGGCAACTCAGGTTGGACCCATCACAACAGCTTCCAGGGCTTCCAGGGGCAGCCTCAGGGCCTGTCTACCTCTTCTCCATGCCCTCCTTACAGTGGCAGCGAGCAAGAGTGGTGATGTGGGGTCAGGGTCTGGAGTGGTGGAGGCTCGGGTCCTGGGGGCTGGTCCTGCCTGGTCACACAAAGGTGGGGTTGGTGCAGTTAGCTGCCTTGGGGATGTAGGACACAGGGGTCCCCCCACTGCCACTGCTGCTCTCACAGTTGCTCCTGCCACCACCACTTGCACCTCCCCACTACAGATGGCATGGGCCACTCCAGATGGCCCGCCACTGCCATCAATCCCCCCTCTGAAGACGTACATCTAGCTGCTGTAAGGATAAGGATGATGACCACTCTTAACTGCTTCATGCTGACATGGAGTATTGTTTTGGGGAAAACGGCACTTGGATCTCTCTCAGAGACCTATCTAAGGATCCCTGGTTAAAAGGCAGCTATTGTGTGAGGCTTCAGTTGCATTACTGCTTGGAGTTTGATGGCCCATCCCTCTTGTCTCTTCTGAGCTGCAGTCATAAACCACTGGTTGGTTCACAGGAATATACTTTACTCAATTGTCAAAAGCTGCAAATAGCTCAAAAGAACGGCTTCTTTGACTCTGAAAAGCAAAACAAAGGATCAGCAATGTTCTAAGCAAAAAGTCAAAAATATTACTTCAGTCTTCCATTAGTTCAATCCACCCAGTCAACTCTTGTTTGCAATCTCTAAAGTTATCAAAAACCTGCACTTGAGGACTATAACCCATCTTTTGAAGGGGATCAAAACAAGACAATTGTCTGTGAATGTCAAAATGTCCTAAGTTAGTTACAGTAAAAAACACGATTGACAAAGAAATTTAGTCACCTCTGTGGTCTACAATAACCCAACACAATAACCCCAATTATGATTAATAACACATACTCAGACATCAGAGTTTTAGAAATCCCATACTATTTTAGAATACGTATTAACATTTTTCACTAAAATATAACCTGAAAATTAAACACCACCTTATTTTGACAATCCTATGTAACGAAACATGTCAAATAATCCTGTTTACTTCTCCTTTGGATGCTCCAGGGGCCCTCTGTAGCATCCAAAAGTTAAGGGTTAGAAAAGACAATTTCGAAGCTGAAATTTGATATTGGGAAGCCTACCAAATACGTTGAAAGCTTAAAACACTTAATAGAATTTCAGGTTACCATAAGTCATCCATTTAGCTAAAATAGATAATTTAAATTTTGAAAAACAAAAATCTTTACTCATTAAGAGAGAAGACCAAGTTTTCAAAGCCATCTAACTCTTGTCCTTCCCTTCTTTTTTTGGAAGTTTATTCACAAGGCAAACAAAAATCTTTCATTACACTAAAATCTTGTTCAAGTGAGAGAAAGCCAAATTTCACCCTTGCATTAGTCAACTATTAATGTCAACCTCAATTTTTTGTAATGAAACCTTACAGACAAATCCATCCAATCTGAGTTTGACCATGAAGTGAGATTCTTATAAACCTTTTATAACCCTTTACACCTTCTACAATTTGTTCAAACCTTTAACGTTTAAGGAATTCTTTAACCCTCTAAACTTAGGCAGAAATTTACATTCCCATGCCTTCTTATAATCTTTTACCAAAACCACATTTTACTCTCCTTACACACTTTGCATGTAAATCTATCCTCAGTAGTCTCAATTACATATTACAAAGTTAACTCTCAGCCATTTTAATTTTGGTTTAAAACCTGGTAAGTTATTTTAATTATGTGTTAGGTGTGGATAAGATCTGACTCTCTCCAGCATAGTTAGGGGTGTGGTTAACTCCATATGTCCCCAGGCCTTACCAAACTGTAAAGCAGGCAAGTTGAACTGTTTTCAAAAGCCAAAGAAGCAGTTTATGACCTTAAACCATTTAGCAAGCCTAATATCTGAATTATTTCAGGTATAAACTGCATGTCTACATAATTTGGATCACATGTGTACATTTTGAAGACATTTTCATTTTATGAATAATCTTTAAAACTGTTTTATTTCTCAAAGATTAAAGTCATGTCAACTAAAAGGCATTAGAACTTCTATTTTTGTTAAGAATATTTGATATAAGCACTTATTTTTCCCTCAGCCACTCAATTAGAGCTCTTTTATATAAACATCACACACATAACACATACATAACTACACAGACAGACAGAAGGAAATCCAGGAGTTGTCAGATTTTTCATGTGCTAATCTCTTAATTGGATTACTGGCCTGAGAGTTGAGCCCTTCAAAAAACAGGACTAGGAAAACATGCAGTTTCTAAGGCCTAATAGGCACAGATTTTGAGAGAGATCCATCTGCCTCTAATTCCTGGGGTTCTGTGAGGGTAACAGGTTTTTCCCAAAACAGGGTCAGTGGTGCCTCCTCCATTTTCCCAAAGAGTCCCAGGCCATCAGAAGTTATCTTGCGGCCTCTCATGTGTGCAGTAAGAGTGGCAAGACAAAATGGGGGAAAATAATTCAGTGAACTGAGAAGAAAAAACCTTTTTTTCCGGAAAAACACCACCAAGAGACATCAAGTCCTTTTAAATATACCTATAGGTTGGATATCCATTTTAATTAAGCTGACTTTTAACCATAGCTCTCCTTTTTTAAGAAGTCCTTTTAAATCTCTTATTACCTGACCTTAGCCATGCCAAATGGCCACTACTTCTGGCTTTTGAGCTCATGGAGGGGCAGAGAACACGGTGATTTTTACCATTCTTGCAACCACTTTGCACAGAGAGACAGAGAGGCCAGAAGTGTGACTGGTAGGAACTTTTACCTTTTGCCTGCATGTCAGGCTTCTGGGTTCCCTTCCCCTGAGCCATGGAGTCCTGTGCAGGGGAACAGACAAAGAACAGCAGTCCCTCCTCAAGAGATTGCCAAGCAGTTTAAGATTTGAGGAAATTAAACTCTTCCCAGGATGTATCTAAGGGGAGTGTCCTGTGGTACAGAGACATGATTACCCATCTGTGAAGAGACGACACAGGAAGAAAAAAAAAAAGCATTTTTTTCCTTTCTCCAGAGTCTGAGGGCCAAAGGAGTTCCAGTGATTTAGGATACACTCATGAGGAGTGCAGTGCAGGCTGAAGATGATTGATTACCCATCTGGAAAGAGGGGAAAAAGGCATCCCTTTATTCCTTTCTCTTTCTAGGAAACACCCAGGGTACATAAAGGAGGGAAGAGAAGGCATTCCTTTCTTTCTTCTGACCCTATATCCCTGAGTCCAGTGACCTGTGAAGGTGCCGACCACGGGGGCAAGCGTGACCTTCACCCATGAAATGGGGAAGCGTAGCTGGCAGAAACATTCACACTCACCTGGGCGGTGCCTAAGCCTCCCACTGTCAGTAACCTTTAAGTTTCCTACCTCTTATCTATGTCATGGATGTGAGCATGACCTCCGTCCATGGAGTGGGAGGGCCTAATCCGCAGCAATAGGCATGCTCACCAGTGCTGTGCCCCTCGATTCCCACTGAAAGTAACCTTTGGTCTAGTGTTCCATTCCAGGGCTTCAAACCAAAGCTTGGGGAAAAAAGGTGCCTCAGGAGGGTGTATGGACCCATTAAATTAGTTCCAGGTGGCCCTCGCCAAATTGCAGCTAGCAACTGGAGGGGGCGGCTCCTCTGTTGCTTCCCTATCTTAAGCAGGTGGAGCTGTGGGACCAGGTCCTCCTCAAACAAGGGAGAGAAAGGGAGTCCCAATAATTGGGCACCCGGCCTAATAAGGTTCCTTGCAAAAGGAACCCCTCACATAGAAAAGCTCTGTGTATTCACAGGACTATTTTGACTCCTGACGTGGTGGAGGAAGGAGACCTGATGCCCCTCATGGTTGTGCCAAGAAAGGAGGGGGGTCCTAGATTGGAGAGGAGAACCGAAAGGTCCACTCCAGAGTCCAGGAGAAGGTCTGCCCTCTTTCCCTTGACCGCCAGAATCACCTGGAGCTCCTGGATGGCAATGGTGTTCTGAACTACCAGAGCTGGGGAAAGGAGCCCTGGGCCCCATCAGTACTGCTGCCCCATTTGGGATACTGGCCCTGGACCCAGTGACCCACATCTCTGGGGACAGTCCACCTTCAAATGATCCTTATGCAAACTTGACAGGATCGAAGTGGCCTCTGCCTGCTGTCCCAGCAGATTCCCTAGACCTTGGAGCAGAATGAAACCATTTCCACTATTCCCCTTCCACATTCTTCACCCACAGAATTTGTGAACATAAGGAAGTGGTTGTTTTAAGCTGCCATATTTTAGTGTAACTTGTTATACAGCAGTGTATAATCAGAATAGGTGGATGTATGTGTGTATTTAGGTGTGGATGACTCTATGTTTTCAGAGTTACTCAAAAGATAATGTTTGTAAGTGAAGACCAGAAAACCAGCAGAAAGGATAAAGTGGTCTAGCTTTGTCTGATCCTGAGAAAGGCGAGTTGGTGATTTCGTAGTAGTCATAGCAAAGCAGTCTTTGTGAAAGATACAGGCTGAATATTATGATTGCTTTGTCAAAGTCATAGGCAGAAGGAGATTAAAGTGGGGGGTGAGCAGAGAAGCGAGGCAGATTCTATACTATGGGTAGGGCATAGCTTTCCTTTAAAAGTGATGTGTTTCCATCATCAATCATCCCTGAGCCTGGAGAAGTTAACGAACTTGTGGATTGGGTGGTGAGTAAGCAGATGTGATCAAAAGCCTTCTCAGTACAGAATAAAAATAGCAGGCCACAGGTTAAAAGGAAAGACAGCCAGAGTTAGCAGGAAACTTCTTTAAAGGGGAATGGCACATAGATAATTAGTATCTAGGAAATCAGATTCTAATCACTCTACTAATTAAATCCTCTCTGTGCCTTTCACAGTGAGAGAGAGCCCTACTAGACAGATATTTTCTCCAGCAACTGAGGTCTCATTAGACAGGGTCCTGGGAACAGCCAGTTGAAGTCTTGGCCTTTAATCAAGATTTCAATGAGAATGAATGGGCAGAAGGTCTATGTATGGAGAAAAAGGCTTTTAGGAAGAAGGAGGAAAGAGGCATTTAGGAATGTCAGAAGGTAGGCTCGATCTTTGCAAAAATTTGCTAGTTTGTATCTAAATGGGAAGTCTAATTTGGAGGTGTCTCATACCATCCTTTGTCCCTTTTCTCTGAAAGTTTTTCCCACTCCAAAGAAAATGGGCCCCTGTAGCCATATTTGTACTATGTGATAATCAGAGTACATGTGGGCAATTCACATGAGCTGGGTCAATCAGATTCATCCTCTCTAGAATTTAGTTAGTGGCACTGAAGCTGGAGGATGATGAAGCCAGAGGGTGGGAGAAGTCACTTTATGACATTAGTCTCAATACTTACAAGGAAAAAAAATGATACACATAGTTGGGGGCGGAAAACGAGATAGACATGTTGTAATCTGTTCCCACAGAGCTGGATAGAGTGACTTCCTGGGTTCCTAATGGTTCTGTTTTGTTTTCGTTTTCTAGTAGCTGGTTATGCCCTTATGAGGTCTGGTTGATTGCCCTTTTCCTCAGTCCTGTGAAATTATCCATGGGTCCTTGAAATAGAATACATTTTGCTAGTCTGAATAGGTTTATACATTTTGCAACTTAATGAAGCTTATTTAAGACAACATTTATGACAGACAATGGGCCAGGAGTTACTCCCAAATCTCACTTGCTTACTTAAAAGTTTCCATTCTTACTAACGACACCTTTATGTGATCCTGACATGATATGCTAATCAATGTATAATTCTAATAAATACCAGGAGCCTATGTAGTCTAGTCTTTGCATAATTTGGCAGTCTTAGAAACTGGAGTTCAAATCCTCAAAACTCAGTAATGTTTGCTTAAACAGAAACCAATGAAGTTTATTTAGATAACATGGTAATGGATTGGGGGTTCACACTGATTTTAATTGGAAATCTTCCTTTAAAAATTGGTTAGTTTCCCTCTATATCCAAAGTTTCTCAGTTATGGCATACTCTAAAATTTCTCCAACTCATTGGCCCTACACATCTCTACCCATCATTTTCCACTACTGCTGTCTTCCACTCCAACTCCGAGACAGAAGTCACCTCATGAAGCCACATCAAGTGCTTCTAAGGGAGCACCACGATCTCCCAACTGTGTATACCCCTTTCTTCCTTGCCGTCCACAGAAGCATCTATAAAATATAATTCTTTTTCACATCTCTTAAGATTGGGAGATTGAGGGGCTATTCACACTGGGAAAATGGGGATGAAATGTGAGGCCTTATCAGCAGATGATCATCCAGTATGAAGATGGTGAGACCTCCTGTGGCCTATGCAAGCATGCAGTGGATAGAGAAAACTAAACGTGAATCCAAGTATCAGAATGAGCAATATGCCTCATTTTAAATTCTTGGGAGCTTTCAGTTAAATGAGACTCCCTCAAACATTGATAAATTCAGATTGAGGAAAACAAAGTTTTGTATTTGATTAGCAGATTGCATTACTCTACTATGAGAAACAAATATCTGCAGTATTTCAGTGAACTACAGGAGGAGCATATCACAATATACCTGCTTTCTAGTGTATATTTTATAAGACGATTGTGTAATGGTTAACTTTATGTGTCAAGTTGACTGGGCCATGGGGATCTCAGACCTTTGGCCAAACATTATTCTGGGTATGTCTGTATTTCTGGATGAGATTGATATTTGAATCAGATTGGGTAAAGAATATTGCTCTCCCTAATGTGGGGGTGGGGGACTTATCCAAGCAATTAGAGACCTAGATAGAACAGAAAGGCTGAGTAAAAGGGAAGTCCTCCCGCCTGACTTCTTGAGCTGGAACACTGGTCATCTGCTGCCCTTAGACTGGGACTTACACCATTGGTTCTTCTGGGTCTCAGGTCTTCAGACTAAGACTGGATATACACATTGGCTTTCCTGGGTCTTCAGGTTCCAAGCTGTAGATCTTGGGAATTCTCAAACTACATAATTGTTTGAGCCAGTCTCTCTCTCTCTCTCTCTCTCTCTCTCTCTCTCTCTCTCTCTCTCTGTGTGTGTGTGTGTATACAGAGGATTCTTGACTTACTATGGTTCAACTTAGAATTTTTTGACATTATAATACATTTATTGGGATGTAACCCCATCCTATGTTGTGGAGTACATATATGTGTATATTGGTTCTATTTCACTGGAGGACCCTAACAAGTACAGATTGAGAGAGCGGCTTTGCCAAGGTCCAGAAGCCAAAACAAGCAAATTGATGGAGTGAGTATAGAAATTGAAAGCATAGGTGTTGTATGCAGCTTGGCCTTTTTAGAATCTGGCTTTGTCATTTAATCTCTCTAAGTCTTAATTTCCTCCTTTGTAAAATGGAAAAAATAATAGTGCCTGAACCAAACTGTAATTGTGAACCTTAAGTAGGATTAATATGTGCATTTACTTGGGATAGTGCCTGACTCTTGGCAAGTGCTTGATGAATGATCAATATTATTATTACTATTGTTGTTATTATTACCAAGTCTTCTTAAGAAGAGTCACGGGCTCTGGCCGGGCGCGGTGGCTCAAGCCTGTAATCCCAGCACTTTGGGAGGCCGAGACGGGCGGATCACGAGGTCAGGAGATCAAGACCATCCTGGCTAACATGGTGAAACCCCGTCTCTACTAAAAAATACAAAAAACTAGCCGGGCGAGGTGGCGGGTGCCTGTAGTCCCAGCTACTCAGGAGGCTGAGGCAGGAGAATGGCATAAACCCTGGAGGCAGGGCTTGCAGTGAGCTGAGGTCCGGCCACTGCACTCCAGCCCGGGCTACAGAGCAAAACTCCGTCTGAA
>NW_016803680.1:1181359-1211948 GCF_001698545.2 Rhinopithecus bieti | reverse complement strand
AAAAAAAAAAAAAAAAAAAAAAAAAAAAAAAAAAAAGAAGAGTCACGGGCTCTCAGATAACCTTTGCTTTCTTCTCCTACTTACTTGAACTTGCTAGGAGCATTCATCCTCCATCTCTGAGTTGTAGGTACTCACCTCTCTCAATCTCCTGGACCATAGATCTGGTGTCCCAGAAGCCCCAGGAATTGAGGTGCTTGTTGTTCCTTCAATAAAACCACTGCTCCAGTCTCTCTCCATGGATTCCCCAACTCACAAACTGTTGGAAGCATACACGTACCTCATCCCTGCCTTTCTTTGTTTTTCCCAAAGACTACTGTCAGGATCTTGGTTTTAAAATTATTTTAATATTTGAGTCTAGGAAGAGTAGATAACACCAAAAACAAGGTATGGGTAGCTGATAACTTTGGCAGTGCTTACGTTGTTCTCACATCTATGATCTGAGGTCTGTAGATGCCATACAGAGGCGAAACAACGTGGTATTTATCATGCATCTGGGTCGGTGCCTGGCACATATCAAATGCTTAATAAATGGTGGTTCCCCTCTGACCCTGACAGTTGCAAGGTTTGGGGTGACTTGGGGATGATTCTAATGTCCCAACCCCACACACAAGTCTTCCTGTATGGAGGTCTTCTCCTAGGGTAAAAGAAGGTGCCACGGCCTTTCATTTCCTTCTCAAGCTCCAGTTTTATGCTTGACTTTGTCTATCTGTGGGAGTATTTATAAGATTTCCTCTTTTCTTCCCTCTCTTCCATTCTTCCTGTCTTCCATTACTTTATCAGTTTTTTTTACTATTTTTATTTTTAATTTTTTTCTCTTCCTTTCTCCCTCTTTCTCCCTCTCTTTCTTATGTTCTTTTCCTTTCTTTTTTTTCTCTCTATTTCTTTTCTTTCTTCTCTTTATTTTTCTGATTCTCCCTCCAATTATTTTTCTTCTATCTTTTCTCCCCCTTCCATCTTCTCTTTCCTTTCTTCCTCCTTCCCTTGCTTCCTCTCTCCTTTCCTCCCTACTTTATTTCTTTTTCAGTTGCTTTCCCTGGCAGCTTTAATATTTCCCTGACTTACTTTTCTTTCCTTTATTTCTGTTACTCTCTCCTTTTCACTCTCTCTCATTCCTTCCCTTTCTTCTTTCAACATCTAACATGGTAATGTTTTGTGCTAATAACCAAGGCAAGACAAAAATTACATTCATGTTCTTTCATAAAGAATATCATATCATCACAGTAAGGCCAAGGGTCCAAAGGGAAAAGAAAGAGAAAGAAGAGGGGAATCCAAATGAATGGCTCCTACACGTATCACTGCGCACGGGCTTTCCCAGACATCTTCCACTCCTTGTCTCGAAGCTTGGTTCGTTGAATTTTCCCTGTGGAAGTCTTGGGCAGGTTCAAGACAAACTCTATCTGTTGAAAAAAAAATCGGTCCAGGGTGGGTGGTCTGTGACCACAGTGGGTTGCCTTTTTCAGAACTGCCGTAGAGTGAGGGGAAGTCCTTCAGGCTGGAGCCACTTCGGGGCAGCCTCTCTGTGCAATAAGAAGCTTCAGAAAGTGCTCTGGGATGAGGACAAGAAGAGGTTGGCTAGAATTGGGTATAAAGGTCTTTGACATATTTTCAGACAGAGGAGGAGCAGCATAACACACAACATGGCACAGCAGTCAGCCAGTTGAGCCTTGACATCAGTCTCTCTGGACCCCAGCTCCTCCTCTACCAATCATCTGGCTTTAACTAGGTCCTTGGCTTTGCTAAGACTCAGTTTCCCCACTGAGTAAGCTGGAGGATAATAGCAACTTCATTGGGTGATTGTGTGGACAAAAGGAAATTATGCAGGCTAAGTTACTGGCATGGAGTCAGCACTGAAAAATATTAGCCATTGTTATTAATCTGGATTAATCTGAGGTCTTTAGATATCTAAGAATTAGGATACCTCATTTTGAATTCCATATCAATCATTTCCTATTGATGCACCCTAAGCAAAACTATAAAATCTCTCCAATTTCACTATTTGCTCTTGTTAAAAGGAATGTTTGAAGTTGAGGATCCTCTATCTCTAATATTCCCAAATCCGAAGACATGGACGATGAAGACGCCTCATTGAGGCTTCCAATGATGTGGCTCAATTGCCTTGACATTGGTTTAAGCATCACATGGTTTTGAATTTAATAAAAATTAACCTTTTTTAACTTTAATTTAATAATAGGGATACTGAGATGGAAAAAGTATCTTCTTAGTGGCTGGTATAAGAATTCTTCTATAAGTCAAGACTGACTTTGTTGAGAAGGGTTTGTTCAAACCACAATGAAATGGAGCAGAGGTCAGCAAACTATGACCTGCAGGCAAAATACAGCCCATGTCCTGTTTTTATCAATAAAGTTTAATTGAAACAGTCATGCCCATTCATTTAGAAACTGTCAACCTTTAGCACTGCATGGGCAAAGTTGAGTAGTAGCCACAAAGAACATATAGCCTAAAATATTTACTATTTGTGCCCCGAAGGGTAGATAGAGAGTGGATGAAGGCCACAGGAGGTATCTGGATTTAATGCTAAGAAGGAAGCTACTCTGCTTGTCATGAAGAGAGAAGCAGAAGGGACTGGATGTAGTTGGTGGAAGGAGGGGGAAGGTGGAAATAACCTGTTGCCTTGAGAATTCTAGAGGAGATACTTGTGGAAAGAGACACATCTAGTGAGATATTTGAGTAAGACACTGCACACTGTGTGATAGGACTCCTTGACTCAGCCTTCTACAATATTCAGTTATACTTAAACGTTCATAATAATTTTGGTGTGCCTGGATTTCTAACCTCCTTTGTAAATACTTATGAAATGCTTATTATGTGCTAGTCACTCTTCTAAGTGATGCCTTCTTAAATGAACTCATCCTTAACAACCTGTGAAGGGGTAACAGCATAATTTTCATTTTGCAAATAAGGAAACTGAGGAACACAGAGGTTATTGAGTAAGTGGTGGAGGTGAATGTTGAACCCAACAGTCTGATTCCTGAGACTGTGCTGTGTTGCCTCACTCTCAGAGGCTGCAAGTTCACCTAGTGGACTCTGATATGCAGCTGAGATCCCCCTCCAGGGACAAAGAACTCCCACCCCACTGCCAGACCCCTGTGGGAATTGCCTCAGCCAAAGACAGCTGTCTTGTCCAAGGTCACACTCCTTCCCAGGGCAGCCTACATCCATACTTGATCCACCTGTGACTGTAAAGACCCCCTTCCCTTCCTCACCTTGCCTTAGGACAACACTGAAAGGTTATGCTAGCTTCAGAACTCCCATGGGATTGGCTGGGGTTCCCATTGAGACTAAGTCACAGTGCAACTTCACCCTCTGCTCAATCCTGCTCCTTTCTTTCCCTTTCTTTCCCTTCCCCCAGGGGTTGATTCCAAAACACTCCCTAATAAGCCTCTTGCATGTTAACCTCTTTCCCCAGTGCCTGCTTCTCAGAAGACCTATGACAATTAGTCTGTGCTGAGGAAAGGCAGGTGGCATCTGGGCTACAAAAGAATCTAAGGAACTCTAAGCTCAGCATGTTGCTCTCACCTTCTACCCTAGACTCAATTTTCTTTCTTTCTCTGGGACAAGCTCCTATCTGGGACCCAAATCCAATAACTGGGTTTTCCTGCCATGTCAAGCTCCATGCCTCAGTTCTCTGTCCCAGAATGAAAGAAGCTGAAAACTATGCTTTTGTCTTTTCTCATAAGAACACTTCCATTTTCCTATGGGGAGTCTCCCCTCCGTCTCAGTCCATGTCATGGAGTAGGGCAGCTCTCTCTCCCCCATCCCCCTGCATTTTCTCTGAGGATGACATGGAACTGGCTATCAGTGTGGCATTGGCCTGGCTACAGGGATTCATTTAATAATGGGCACATGGCCCAGTTGGTCCAGTGAGAGTCAACCCAGAGACTTTTGTTGAGGCCTTTAGAGAAAAATATGCTCATTTTCTACTGGAGTTTTCTAAGCTGCTGAGAATATATGTTTGGAGCTGATGGGGCCACAAAGAAAAAGTATTCCAAGAAATCAAGCCATTACAAAGGAAGGAGAGTCAAAGGGTGAAAGAGATACACCTGACCACATCCTAGGAATGCCTGAGACCAGCCATAATGAAAACTTTCCCCACCCCTGGACTTTTCAATTGCATGAGCAATAAATCTCAAGCTAGATTTCTGTCACTTGCAACTGAGCATTGCACAACCCTGAATACTATAGCAAGAACCCAGTGCAGAGAATGGGAATACAGGTAAGATGCTGGCTAGAACTTATTCCCTTGACAGCATTTGGCTTTTAATTCAGAGTGAGTCAAAAGCTGAGGTCATTTTTCAGGCATCAAGATAGTTGCTAGATTGTCTTCCTGGGCTTTCTCATAGTCAGAAAGACATTTTTTTAATTTTTTTTTTATATTTTTTTTAATATATATTTAATAATATTATTTTTTGAGACAAAGAGTCCACTCTGTCACCTCAGGCTAGAGGTGCAATTGGCACAATCTTGGCTCACTGTAACCTCTCACCTCCCAGATTCAACCAAGCCGAGTTCTCATGCCTCAGCCATACAACAAGGTAGCTGGGATATAGGCGCAACACACGCGAGAAAAACAGCTGGCTAATTTTGTATTTTGAGTAGAGACGGGGTTATCACCATGTTGGCCAGGTGGTTTCGAACTACTGACCTCAAGTGACTCCACCTGCCTCAGCCTCCCCAAGTGCTGGGATTACAGGCGTGAGCCACCGCACCTGGCCCAGGAAGACTTTTTAAAATTAGAGGGCTATCCTCCTCCTGAAGAAGGTAAATATAACAGGAAAACAATCTATTTCTCAAGTTTGAGTGACTTGGGATCTCAAAGGCCTTACCTTTCTTGGGTACTTGTACGGGGCTGTCACTGACTTCACATGCTGCTGCAGCTCCTTGGTGAGCTGTTCTGGGTCATGGGACAGGAACTGTGAGGCCAGGACCACAAGTGCTTTCACCACCTGCAAAAAAGATGAAAGCCAAGAGAGAAGGGATTAGAGTGTGTAGTCATCTCCTGGAATAATGTGAAATTGGCATTAAGACTTCCATCACCCTTGTATCTCCTCATTTGCATCCCCAGTGATCCAGGTCAAGGGAAAGGGAGAAACTGGGGACAAGAATGAGGTTCCAGCTGTCTCTGAAGTTGTTTATTGGAGGAGCAGGTGGACAATAGATTGAGACCAGGCTCGCCTCACACTCCAAGGACAATAGAGACAGATGAGGAGAAAGAAGATACAGGGGGAGAAAAGAGAAAAATAGACTGAAAACCATAACCCTAAACAATGTGTTAACTTCTCCAAACTTCAGTGTTCCCACCTATAAAATGGGGATAAAACTGCCGTATTTAACTTATGGTAAATAAAATGAAATCATGTACAGCAGGGCTGGCTCAGAGCTGGACACACAGGGTTTTCTCAGCAGAGGATCCCCCTTTGGCCTCACTGCTCAGTGGTTCCCATAATTTTCTGTGCGATGTGTTCTGTACCTACCGGAGGTATGATAGTGCCAGGCTTATACCCTGTGGGAATGTACTAGGACATTGATCCACACATCCCACCTTAATATTTTCCTACACACACATCAAAGTCCACTAGACCCCATCTGAGCCTATTTCTATAACCCTGACTTTATAGGGGTCTTTCTTTTTCCCTTTATTTTCACTGCGAACCCTGTGGCACAGGGGCTCTATCTTTTGGCTCAAATCCCTCCTCTGTTCTTCTGGTTAGGAATCAGAGTCTGATTCAAACACAAAACAGCAGGATAGAATTCTTCCAGTCTCATCAAAATAGACATTACATAGTACTTACTATGTGCTAGGCCTTGTTCCAAGCACTTCAGTTTTTTTTTTTTTTGAGACAGCGTCTCACTCTGTCGCCCAGGCTGGAGTGCAATGGCGCGATCTGAGCTCACTGCAAGCTCCGCCTCCCGGGTTCATGCTATTCTCCTGCCTCAGCCTCCTGAGTAGCTGGGTTTACAGGTGCCTGCCACCGTGCCAGGCTAATTTTTGTATTTTTAGTAGAGACAGGATTTCACCATCTTGACCAGGCTGGTCTTGGACTTTTGACCTCATGATCCATCTGCCTCGGCCTCCCAACCAAGCACTTTACTTTCTAAAAATTTTTATCGATTCATAATATTTGTACATATGTATTGGGTACAAGTGATATTTTGTTACATGCAAATATTGTAATTATCAAATTAGGATACTTAGGGTGTCCATCACCTTGAGTATTTATAATTTGTGTGTGTTGAGAACATTTCAAGTCCTCTCTTCTAGCTATTTTGAAATATACAGTACACGGTTGTTAACTATAATCACCCTACTCTACTACTGAACATTCGAACTTATTGCTTCCATCTAACTGTATGTTTATACCATTCACCCACCTCTCTTCATCCCTTGCTTCGCCACCCACACACCCTTCTCAGCCTCTGGTATCTGTCACTCTACTCTTTATCTCCATGAGATCAACTATTTTAGCTCTCACTTATGAGTGCAAACATGTGATATTTATCTTTCTGTGCCTGGCTTACTTCACTTAACATAATGACCTCCAGTTCTCTCCATGTTGCTACAGATGACATGACTTCATCCTTTTTTAACGCCAAATAGCATTCCATCGTGTATATATACCACATATTATTTATCCATTCATTCATTAGATACTTAGATTTATCCCATATCTTTGTTATTGTGAATAGTACTGCAATTAACATGAGAGTGTAGACATCTTTTTGATATGCTGATTTCTTTTCCTTTGGATAAACACTCAGTAGTGGGATTGCTGGATGGTATGGTAGTTCTGTTTAGTTTTTTGAGAAATCACCATACTTTACAAATATTAGCACATTTAACCCTCATAACAATCCCTCATCTTACAAATGGGGAAACTGAGAAACAGAGAGGCCAAGTAGCTTGCCCAAGGTCATATAGCTAGTAAGCGGCAGGGCCAAGATTGGGTCTCAGAGTGTTTAGCCCCACAGTCTCTGTTCTTAAACCAGCATACTACACTGCCCTTGTGTTGCTATCTGTTCACCCCCAGACTGCTGCTTCCCCATCACCTCTCCTCGGACGGGGTCTGGGCTGCTGATCACAGCCGTCTCAACCACAGCAGGGTGCTCCATCAGCGCGTTCTCTACCTCTGAGGGTCCAATCCGGTACCTGCAGAAGAACCTGTCCTTCAGAGAAGACTGGACACCCAACCTCTAGGCCATCCCAGAAGTCTGGAACCAGCCAGAGTAAAGACCCAAATTTCCCCTCCCAATCCAGAAACCAAGCTCACCCGCTGGAGTTAATAATATCATCTGCCCGTCCCATAAACTGGAAATACCCATCTTCATCTTTGATTCCCCGGTCTCCAAGGAGCCAAAAGTCCCCTCGAATGTTGGCTGCTGTCTTCTCGGGATTGTCCTGGTGACCACAGAAAGACAGAGTGATTGTGCCTGCAAAGCCTAAATCTCCTACCCTGGGGCTGCCATGAACGGATGTCATAAGTCTTATTAAAACTGCAGGTGTGCAGTGTATAACTTGACCATGGCAGACATGCCCTGAACCAGCCAACCCTAGACTGCAGATAGAACTGGATCTTTCCCATTTATTGAAGTTATTCCACTCAGGGTCTCTCAGCTACTCCTCTAGGTCCAGTCTGATGGATATTATTGATGTATTCGTTCATCCAGGCTTAGGGCATTTTCCCCAATTGTTTCTATCTCCCCTTTCATAGATATCCTAATCTCTGCTCACTCCATGGCACCACTCAAAGCTATCATTTTGATTAGGTACTTTTCTTGGCTTCTGTGTTAAATTTAAAAGTTCTAGGGACATTAGCCAGGAAGCCCCCTGGGACCCTGGCTAATGTGCATGTTTCTACAATGACTGGATCCCTCTATTAAGCTGAGGCACTTGCTTATGAGTAACGAAAAGGCTTGAGTTTTTTCCCTTGTCAGGGCATCTTCCTATATGACTCTGGTATGGGGGCATGGGCTCCAGACTGGAGATTCAGTTACTGGATGATATGGTGGCGTAAAGAATTCTTAGCCTCACTCCGTCATTGGGAATAGAGGGATGCTAATGATCAGAGACACCAAGAGGCTGTCTGAAGCTAAACAGCCATCACAGAAGGTAGAATTGAGACCAGAAGCCACTGGCCACAGGCTTGACTTTCTCATGGCCATCACGGAGCCTCTGTGTCTGTTTCCTTTTCTGTCAAATGGGGAGAAGCCCATGACTTAGTACCTCACTGGCATTTGAGAATAGAGTGGGACTGCACACAGGAAATGCTTGGAGAAGGGAACAGTGTAGCTCTGCCCTGATCTCTGAGGCTCAGTTTTCCTCATCTGTAAAATAGGAATAACCATTCGCATCTACAACAATTATTTTATTGAACACACTCACAACACAAAACTTACAGATGAGGAAACTGAGACATGACAGATAAGTAACTTGCCTAAGATCACTCAGTACATAGTAGAGCAGGGTTTTGAACTAGAGCAAACTGAGTCCAAAAACTTTATAGGGTGGCTGGGAGGATTAAACGAGTTTAAAGTTTAAATGAGTTTAAAGTTTACAGATTAAATGTGTTTATAGGACAATGCTTGCCTCATGGTATGCATTCAATAAGTGGTGGAAACTACTATTATTTGATTTATTATTTATTTATTTTATTAATGAATTATCTCAGGGATCAGAAGGCATGCCCTTGGGATCTTCTCTGTCCAGTTTCTAATGGTTGTGAGCTTCAGCAAGTCTTGTAATCTCTGGCTCCAACATCCTCACCTGTCAAGTGAGGTGGCCAGATTCAAGGATTATCTGTCTTTACCTTCCCAAGATCTGAAGATAGGGATTCTTCCAGCTGGATGGCAAAGTCTCAATGTAAAGTGCCTGGCAGGCTCTAAAGAATCAATGGCATAGAGCATGGGGATGATACCTATAGGAGGGGGCAAGGCCCTTGGGGGAATGGTGCTGTGTATAGTTCAGGGTCAATAATATTTTGGGCATGAAACAGAGAGTTCTTGAGAAGTCTGAGGGCTAATTGAAGAAAAATAAGTCTTCCAATGAGGTCACAGTGATAGGCTGAGGAAGGCAAGGCTGAATAGACAGTCTTTTCTTCCACTAGCAAAGCATACATTCTTGAAAACTGGACACTCTTTGTCTTCACATCTAATGCCTCTTGGAAGTTTCAGAACATTTGGCTTCCCTCACCCCATTTAGTGCTCCCCACCCTCATTGAGGAACAGAGGAGGAGGAGCACAGTTTCTCACCACATAGCCAGAGAAGATGCCTATAGGCTTGATGGGTTTGACCCTGACGCCAATGTCTCCTTCTGTGCCAGGGGGCAGGACGTTGCCCTTATCATCTATGACCTGGAGAAAGAAGCAGGTTGGAAGAATGATTCACAGAGCAGGAGATGGCTTCAATGGCAGCATGAGATTACTGAGTTGGTCAAATGAAAGACCCTCTTGCTCTAGTGGAGACTGAAAACAACAACCAGAAACCAAGGGAACCCAAGAGTCTTAAACTCAGATCTCTGATCCATCTACCTGGAATAGTTTAGGTGAATCCTTTTATTGAGACTGGCCCAGATGAGCCTGGGGAGATGCTTTTGGCTTTAGGAGCTCAGATAAAATAATAGCCTCCCCTTATCTTTGAGACCTACCTCACCTGTGGACTTAGAAATCAGGCAGATCAAAACTCACATTTACTCTGCTACCTTACTAGCTGACTTTGAACTACTTAAACTCTGTGCTTCAGTGCTTTCACCCATAAAATGGATACTGACAGCTTATTGCACAGGATTTTTATAGGAATGAATTAAGATACTAAGAAAGGGGCTTAGCAAATGGTTATCATAGTGAATATCATGGCAAGTAACTGGATATGACACTGAATAGAGTCTAAGTTACACTTTAGATATACAAAACTATACACATAACACAGATACACAAACACAAATTCTAATTCTCAAAAAACAATAAAACTTTAGCTACAACGCATTCATTGTAGTGTATTTTTACTAGTGAAAACTGGGACATCATCCCTTGATCCAATAAAAGGCATAAACAGCGGTGGATACCCACTATTTACTACTATATCATCATTAAAAATCATGCTGCAGGTTGGCATTAATTGAACTGAAAAGATCATTACCTAAATTGTTAAATGATAAAAGCAAGTTACAAAATGTTATGTCAAGATTCACCCCTAGTTTTGTTTTGAAAGCATATATACTTGCGTACTGTCTAGCTAATTTGCTAGATATTCAAAGTGGGTCCTTCTGGATGGTAACAATATAAATCATTTCCCCTTTTCCTCCTTCCTTCCCTCACTCTCTCCTTCCCCCTAACCTCCCTCCCTCCCTCCCTTTTTCCTTATATTATCTTAATATCAGTACTTTCTATTATTTTGACTCAGTAAACAATGGAATACATAAATTACTGAAAATCAGTGTTTCCCCTAACTTCCTCCCTCCTTAGTGTCCCGAGCAAACCTGTACATCATAATGGCGAGCAGCTATTCCCATGTATCCTGGTTTGATTTTCATTGTCTTGGAAACTATGCAAGTTAATCCCTGTGGAAAGAAGCAGACAGATCAGCAAACCTCGGGAGGAGGTACAAGGTCATACAAAAAGAAAAAGTTTCTGTAGAGCAGGTCCTGAATTTGGCCTACACTTGGGGGCTCGTCCCGCTCCTCATTCCCTGGCTGTCTCCCCATTACTGGAACCACAATCCTAGGGGCTTTGCCAAATTGTTTGTTCAGTAAGAAATCCAACTACCACTCCCCAGGAAGAGGACCTAACAGTCACATTATAATCTCTTTTAGGGGGGGCCACATTTTTATATGACACTATGGATACTCAAAGTCCTTTCAAACTATATGGAATCACCAATATGCAATTTATAAGGCCTGAAATATACTGACTTTTGTTTTTATTTTGAATTTTCATGGGTATATAGGTGTATGTATTTATGGGATATATGAAATGCTTTGATACAGGCATGCAATTTAAAATAATCACATCATGAAGAATGAGGTATCCATTTCCTCAAGCAGTAGAATATACTTTTAAAATTATCTCCCATGGCAGCACCAGTTCTGCTTGAACCCTGAAATGAACGTTCCCAACAGAATAAGAGATGAGTGGTGGATGCCTCACTGACAGAGACACAGATTGTCATTTTCTCAGATGTAGCCTGGACGCCAGATATCACAGTGATCCATCTTTTCCCACCACCCACTGTGCTGAAAAGGGCAAGTTGATCAACCCACCTCAGAAGAGAGGCTGCTGAGTGATTAAGATCATGGGAGTCTGAGTGTCCTTGTAAGCATATCCTAAACATGTCCTCCTCTGAATGGTTGGAGGCCCCTGCCAGGGTATGCTTGCCACAACTCCATTGTCCTTATTCATATTTGCAGAACTCTTCCTGGCTCTTTCATACCACAGAGCTGCCATCAACCCTCTGCAGAAGTTCTTCCAAGGGTACTCATTAGCCAAAGAAGGATGCAGGGTAAGAGAGTGGAGAGGAAAAGGCAAGAAGTGCTGAGAGTTACAAGTAAGAGGCACTGGAAAAAGGAGAGAAAGAGTTGAGGGAAAGTAGTCCCCATGTAGTTTGGATAAGTAAAACAGTATAGAGTAGCATAAATTCATATTGTGCACATGAGCCCTCAAGAGTTCCAAGAAGATATCTCAGGAAGTACAGTGAAGCCATGGTGGGTTCTTCTTCCCATTCCTCACTTCAGTCTAAGCAGCTTTGTACAGTGCTTGACATGTTTGATAAACTCTGGTCTCTGCTAAAATGTTTCCCTATCACAGAGGACCTTTCTGACTACCATATCTGATTTACCAACTTCTCACCCCATCTCATCTACTTTACTTTTTCCATCGCATTTCTCACCACCTGCCATGCTAGATAGTTCTTACTTTATTGTCTCTCTCCCCAAATCTCACTGGAATGTAATCTCCCAGAAAACAGGAGCTTTGCCTGTTTTGTTCTGTGCTGAATTTTCAATCCCCAGTACCTGTCCCTTCATGGAGGCTCAATAAATATTTCTCAAATAAATGAATGATAAATGGTGGCTAACATTTTTCAGTGTCAAAGAGACTTTTGAAGCCCAAAAAGTGCATCCAGCCCATGGTTCCCCTGGGAGCAGATACCGTTTCTGTCTGGCCATAGAATTCTCGGATGTCCAGTCCAGTCTGGGCCCTCCAGTTCTCCAGAGTTTCTGGAAGAAGGGACTCCCCTCCAGTGAGGCAGTTCTGTAGATGGGGGAACTTGTAACTGAAGAAGAGAAATAACAGTTTCCCCTCAGCCCCCCTGGAACCAAAGCCCACCCAGGCCTAGACCTGGTTTCTGGGTGCTTTGATGATGCAAATGGCTTCATGGGGTTATCTGTGTGCAAGAGATTCAGATAGATAGGCATGCATGTATGTGAGGGAGTCAGGGGGATGGGGCCAGACTCTCTTACCAATCCTCAAAGCCCCATCACCTGGAAAGATCCTGCTGTAGCAACATCCGGTAAACAAGGGGCGCACCAATCATGTTCTTGATTGGGTAGCTGGAGAGCGTCTGGAAGAAGAGAACCAGGTGAGACATTGGTCACCAGGTCAGATGCCAACTTATGGCTATGCACAGTGGTTACAGTTGTGAGCTATGGAGTTGTAGAGGTCTGGATTAAAATGCTAGCTTGTTTACTATGTCTATTTCAGGTCAAATGAGCCCCACAATTCTTATGCACCCTGAAAACACAAATAACAGGGAAATGAATACATATTATGGTAGTGAAAAAGTCTAAGACTATTTTGAAACCTTTTTGTCAAATCCTGGATGTTTGTTCCTGCCAGTTTAAGACTTGCCCTCATTAACACAACCCTAGGAGTATATCACCCCCTAGCAACTAAGGGAAGATCAGCTGCCTGAGCACAGCAGCTGTCTTGGTTAAGTCCCTTAACCTTCTGTAGCCAACTTTATAATAGTTTATTTCCAACCCTTATTTTCACAAAAATATTTTTGGGATATATTTTAGCTATAAAACGTCTTTGAAAAGCTAAAGACGTTAGACATTTATATCTATAGACATTTCAAAACAAGTGCTACAAAAAGACCTAGTACTGAATACTTGCCTTGTCCTGTGTTATCTCATTTAATTTTCACAATAACCTCATAGAGTGTGTACTATCATCCTCATGATTCAGAGGGGAAACCCATGATGTACAAGGTTAAGTAGCTGCTCCAAGGTCACCTAGTCAGCAAGTAGTGGGATCATTATTTGCAGCATGTATTCCTGTCATATAATACCATCTCCATCCCATGCTTTTCTTTATGCAGAATGTAATAGAGTATTGTCTTAGTCTGTTTTCTGTTGCTATAACTGAGTACCCAAGACTGAGTAATTTATGAAGAAAAGAAAGTTATTTCTTGCAATTCTAGGGGCTGGAGAGTCCAAGGTCAAGAAGCTGCATCTGGTGAGAGCCTTCTTGCTGATGGGGACTCAGGGCATCACATGGCAAAGGGGCTCATGAGACAGAGCAAAACTGGCTTTTTATATAACAGACCTACTCTTCAAAACTAACCCACTAACATGATAACCCGTTAATCTATTAATCCCTCATGAGACCCAATCATCTCTTAAAGGCCCTACCTCTTAATACTGTGCCACTGGGGATTGAGTTTGTTGATAAAAGGAGCCAAACTCTGTAAAATATTTGAAGAGATTTATTCTGAGCCAAACATGAGTGACCATGGCTGTGACACAGCCCTCAGGAGGTCCTGAGAACACGTGCCCAAGGTGGTCAGGGTGCACCTTGGTTTTATACATTTTAGGGAGACATGAGACTTCAATCAAGCACATTTAAAAAATACATTGGTTTGGCCCAGAAGGGTGGGACAACTTGAAGTGGGGTCTTCCAGCTTATAGGTAGATTTAAATTTTTTCTGATTGACAATTGGTTGAGTTTATCTAAAGACCTGGGATCAATAGAAAGGAATGCCTTGGTTAAAATAAAGAATTACGGAGACCCAAGTTCTTATTTGCAGAGGAAGCTTTTAGGTACTGGCACTAGGCATTAGAGAGAATAGGTTGTAAATGGGTTGTTTTTTTTTTTTAATCAGACTTAAAGTCTGTATTGATGTTAATACCAGAGAGGTATAATGAGGCGTGTCCCACTCTCACTTCCTGTCATGGCCTGAAACAGTCTCTCAGGTTAAATTTTTAAAAGAGCCCTGGCTGAGGAGGAAGGTCATGCAGATGGTTGGGGGTGGTGGGACCTTAGGATTTTATTTTTGGTTTACAAGTTTCATCATGAGTTTTGAAGGGCACAAATATTCAAACCATGGCAATGGTTTAAGCAAAATGTCTAGAAAAAATGACAAATGTGAATATCATGCAATCATTTCCTTCAGATGCTCTTGGTAAACAGATATAAGCTATAAAAATGATGCCACATTCCTTATTGCTTTGCCTTACTAGAAGCTCAACTTGCAACTACATACTCATTTGCTATATTTCTCCTTAATTTCCTTAGTCTTTCCCCCCTACACCTCCAACTTACATTTTCCTAATGGACTTTATAATTTTGCTTCTGTTTTCTTTTTTTTTTTTTTGATGATGAAACTTAGTAAGAGCCAGTTCAAATCCTTTTGGGAAGGACACAGAGTAAGAATTTCTTTAAAACAGAGAATGACAGTATCATTTGAAGATAATTTCCTAAGAAAATTCAGACCACACCTGACTTTTTGACTTTTGAAGATGTCATCTATGCCTTAGCTTGAATCTTTGTTGCAGCCAAATAGATGTCTGGATGGGCCATCAGAGATCTGGGGGCATGGCAGGGAAATAACCCAATCCCTCTATCATAGAGTCCAACATAGGGTGTATCTTTGTAAGCAAAGTGAGGTCATTTTTATTGCTTTGTTGCTACAGGATAATGCATAGCTGCAGTTTGTGGGTCTTACGTAATGGCTGTACCATCAAGTTCTATAGGAAAAATTTCCATTTATTCTTCTGAGTTGCTTCTAGAAAATCATCTTAAATTGGAAATAACCCAATGTTCATTAACAATAGGATGGGAGAAATTTTTGATAGATTCACAGAATGGAATACTACGCAGCCAGTTAAAGAACAAACATCTGATACACGCAATACGTGGACTAATCTCACAGAGAATATTTTGAGTAAAAGAAGCCAAATGCAAAAGATTATATATAATGTGGTTCCATTTACATGAAATGCAAGAAGAGATAAAATTAATCTATGGTGATAGAGATCAAACGAATGATTAAGTTATGGGGTGTAGACACTGTCAGAGAAGGCGTACGAACACCTGCAGTGGTAGGAATGTTTCATGTCTTGATCTAGTGGTGTTTACATGGGTGTCTGATAGTAAAGCTCCAACTCTCAACTTGATGGTATTTGGAGGCGGGGCTTTTAGGGGTAATTATACAAGGTAATGAAACAGGTGCCCCAATGGTAGCATGAATGTCTTTATTTTTAAAAAGGAAGAGATACCAGCACTGTCTTTCTCAACCATGTGAGAAGAGAGCAATAAGGCAGCCATAACAAGCCAGAAAGAGGGCCTCCCCAGGAATCCAATTATGCTGGCACCCTGATCTCAGACTTACAGCCTCCAGAGCTATAATAAGTAAATATCTGTTATTTAAGCCACCTAGACTATGGTATTTTATTATAGTAGCCCAAGCTGACTGAGACAGTATCTTAACATAGGTAAATTATTTTCAAACTGTACACTTAGGATAGTGGCACTCTATGTACTTTACCTTCAGTTTGTATTTTATGCTGCAAATAAAAAAGGAAATGAAATGTGCGCGCGCACACACACACACACACACACACACACACACGAGGGAGATGGCATCCTCTCCAATACTCCAGCTTTCCCTTTTACATGTGGTTCATCAGCATCTATCTGATAGGTGACACCAGCAGACGAGCCCATTGCAGTTGTTGAGTGAACAAATGACCTACAATGTCTTTCTCCTGAACATACTGCTTTCATCTATATATGTGTCTGTCTCCTTCCCCAGAACATGAGCTCCATGAGGTCAGCGATCATTTCCATCTTGCTTACTGAACACTGTTCACCACATGGCAGGGGTTTAGCAAAAATTAAATAAGTTGAAACAAACTACAACAAATTGAAGTGTGCAAACCTCGGGCTCACTCTGAATAACTGGTGCAAACAGGATCCTCTCTTACCTTTAGAATAATCAGTGGGTCAAATGTTGGCAAGAGATGAACAAATGTGCATGCTCCCAATGCCCAAGTTTCCAAAAGTGAGGTTATAATGTTCAGTATCCAACCTGTGTCTGATATGGTCCACATTACATCAGAGCCTTGCAGGCCTGTCCAACTGAAAACACAGACAAAACACATGTACATATAGGTGGGTGCATGCTGACCTTAGGATGTGTGGGACACTAAGGTGTAGGGGAGGAAAGAGAGGTGTGTGCGCAGAGGTGTGTGTGTATCTGCCTGCAGGTTTATAGGCATATGTCTAAGTATAAGTAGGAAGGGGGAAGAAAAGTTGTTCTATCCACACATCCTGCATCAACAGGAGATGAATGTTCAGAAGGTGGGACCCCAGTTGACATGACTTAATATATAATTGGGTCTCATTCTCATTTTACCTCCAAAACTTAGTACAGTTTGTGGCATGCATGTGGTAACCACCCAGGAAAATTTTACTAACACAAGGCATCTGCATGACAAATATCTGACAGATGCCTTGTCAAGTTCAAGTTTGGCTGAATAGAACTTTGCTTCTCTTTTCTTCAAGTACTGCAAATTGCCCGTACAGCTGATGGTCTTGCACTAAGTAAACTTGTCAGTTTTCTCTCTTCATGGAAGAATAAAAGATTTAGACCTTTCTTAAAGCAAGAATGATTTAGGCTAGACATGAACAACTTCCTTGTGACTGGGAACTGCCATAGTGTATCTTCTTTCCTGAAGATGATTAATGCTTTCAGCTCTGTAGGGAAATTAGGTCATAGTATAAGACTTCTCTAAGTCTCACTTTATATCTGTGAAAAATGAGATCACTACCAAATTTTTTGGGGGAAGGGGAATTTCATATTTTAGTTACATTTAAGTAATTTATCCCCTAACTTTTAGAAACTGCGTTTTACTGCAGCTCTTCTATTGTATAATTTTTATTAACTTATTTAATTTGCTGTCATTGTGGTCTCATAGATGGAACATTTACACTTTCCATTTTTTGCATTATTATATTTTCCCATTCTAATAATAAAATTAACATGGAAGGAGGGATCTACTAAAAAAATTCTGATGATTTATAGATATCATTGTGTGAAGACCTTGGCACAGTGTTTCATGATTCCACAAATGGGATTAATGTAGCAGTGGAAAAAAAAAAGCCCAACTATGAGGTCTGTGACCCAGAAATCCTGAGATCTTTGTTCGAAAATTTATCCAATTATATCTTCCACTTCAATCAATTTGCAAAGTAATTTGCCACTGACAAAAACTGCCCTCTTGGAACGTGGACAGTATCAAAGCAAATTGCCAGCACCCCAAACAACAACATAGAGATCAGTCTGGGGAAATGCACGTAAGCCTTTTGCTAATTATTCACCCTGCTAGGCACATGGCTCAACACCTGGAAGAAGTTTTGAGACCCTGTGTTATCTAAAAGATGTGTCCCATTGGAGATCACTGGATACCCAGCATGTGAAGCCATGTCCTCTTTAGCTTTCCTTCTGAATTTTCTTTCTCAGAACCACAAGGTGGTAGCCCAGCCCAGGAGCACTGAATTTGAACTCAGAAAAGTCTTCATGCCTCGTCATACAATTCTCTGTAGAGAGAAAGAGCTCAGCTTACCCAGCATCTATCTTGGCCTTGAGGCCCAGGCTTGAGTGGGAATGTTCTGCCATCTTGGGAAGACCACTGGTCCCACTAGTGAAGTAGATGGCAACTGGTTCATGGCTTCCAGTCTCCACGCATCGATGAGTGGTGGATGCCTCGCTGACAGAGACAGAGATTGTCATTTTCTCACATCTAGCCTCGACACCAGATATCACAGTGACCCATCTTTTCCCACCACCCACTGTGCTGAAAAAGGCAAGCTGATCGAACCACCTCAGAAGAGAGGCTGATGAGTGATTAATATCATGGGAGTCTGAGTCAATCAGAGTTGGGTTTGAAAACCACTCAAGTTTGGCACTTTGTTATCAATGCAACCCTAAAGTAGTTATTTAACTTCCCTGTGTCTCACTTTATATCTGCAGAAAGTGAGATCAAGTCTAATAGAGTTACTGAGAAAGTTAACTCTACCACCAAAGAAATGAGCAACTTTCTTAGCAAGAACTCAATAAATGCTAATCTAATTGTTGTGAAGAGCGCTGGCATGACACCAAGTGGATGGGAGGTGTGGAATTATTATGAGTTTTCCAAGTACTTTCTTGGCACTCTCTTCTATTCCCTGGAAGCACCTACACATCTCTTGGACATCTCCAGTGTCCTGATTTTGAGCCTTTAAAAGCAGGCATTGGCCGGGCATGGTGGCTCACACCTGTAATCCTAGCACTTCGGGAGGCCGAGACAGGCGAATCACAAGGTCAGGAGATCGAGATCATCCTGGCTAACACGGTGAAATCCCATCTATACTAAAAATACAAAAAATTAGCCGGGCATGGTGGTGGGCGCCTGTAGTCCCAGCTACTCAGGAGACTGAGGCAGGAGAATGGCATGAACCCGGGAGGCGTAGCTTGCAGTGAGCTGAGATCATGCTACTGCACTCTAGCTGGGCAACAGAGTGAGAGTCCATCTAAAAAAAAAAAAAAAAAAAAGCAGGCATCATGTTATTTATTTCTATGACATCTACCTTAAAGACTATGGCATTAGAAAGGAAAAGCTGAAGTTATCCCTTCAAGTTTCCAATCATATGTGCCCCTAATAGAGGGATTTCAGACATGTGACAGAGAAAATCATTAATCCAGCCAATCATGCTATCAACTTTTGGAAGGACACACGGAGAGACCTCTGCCCTTCATTCACCTCTCTTAGAGATACAGAAGGTGGGAAGAAGAGTCTAGAAACTCGGTGTATCAGCCATCTCTTGGGTTTTCCCTCATGACCTTGGCCTCACCCGTGATTTGAGTCATAGTTCCAGTGAATAGTTCTGGGTGGGTTTCAACCCACTTGGTGTTAACACCATGTTGTTTCCAGTGTGCACCACAAGTGATTCACTTTGTGCCCCATAGTTTCTCTGTTTTACCATAGCATGGAACTCTGAGCCACTCTTTATGCATGAGTGTGCAGCCCAGCGTGTGGAGGCCGTAACATCCCCAGGACAACCCTCAACCTGTGGGGGTCAGATGCTGATGGGTCAATGCTTTTCAGTCCTTTAGAGGACAATCCTGGGAGGCATTATATGTGCTGCTCAGAAGGTCCAGGCAGATCAAGCCCCATTTAGTCTTTGCAATGACTTGAAAAAGAAGAAAACAAAAAACCCTTGCATTAGCTTTTATTTCTTCCCAGCTTCACTATTCCTAGTCCCATGCTCTGCTTCCTGCACCTCCTCAATAAAGCACCTGCACCTAAGTGCTTGGCTCTGTTTCCAGTTTTAGTTAAAACCCAGGCTGAGACACGTAGATACTCACTTTAATAGTTTCTTGAAGTTCAGCCACCCATCCGAGCTTTTCTCAGACACCAGTAACTTAATTCTCAGAGAAGGGCATTTAGATGCCACTGTGTCCACTTCTTGGATGACTTCATCCCCAGCAACGATAGCCTTGGCCTTAGACATCTGCAACCTATACAGTATGTCGGTGGATTTCATCTGGATGGTTCCAGGCATAAAGACGAGACCTAAAGAAGCCAACAGTTTAGAGAATTGGAAAGGATGGTTTTCTTTGTCCGTAGAGAAGCCTGATATAAACATCAAGCAGGGAGAAAGTGTGGAAGGAGAGGATGGGGAAGTAATGACCAATGGAGAGTGTCAACAAAAAAGAGGACTAAGAAATAGGGAGTGAATTTAACCTAGGATTCCCTGCATTGTCAGAGTCTTAAGGGCCCTACTGAGACAAAGAAAAGAAATTGAATTGCTAATATCACACTTTTGACAGTCTAAGACACATACAATTCTCCTCACCCATTCTCACCCCTCAAAAAAAATTTTCTACAGGAGTTTGCTGTATTCAAAACTCTTATATGATAACTAAAGAATCATGAAGAAAGGCACTAGGAATTATCCATGGTCTTGAAACACCAATAGCTCTAGGTCCTGGCTATTTCTTTCAACCCTGGGACACTAAACGCATTTTTCTTAGATGAGAGTACCTGCAGTTTTACATATACATGTACACACAAAGTATAGTTGTATATATTTATTGGGTACAAAGTAGTATTATAATTTTTGAAGACAATGTGAGATGATTAAATTAAGCAAATTAACATATCCATCACCTCAAGTATTTAACATTTTTTTGTGATGAGAATATTAGAAATTTTTGCTCTTAATGATACTGAAATTTATAGTACTCAATTATTAGCTATATTTAGCATGCTGTACAATTTATCTTTAAAAATTAGACTTATTCCTTGCACATAACTGAGGTTTTATACCCCATGATTATCAGCTTCCTAAATTCTTGTTCTTCGTTACTATCTTAATGAGACTCCTTTGATTTTTAAAATCTTCTGTAGAATAACTAGACTTAGGGTCAGGCATGGTGGCTCATGCCTGTAATCCTAGCACTAGCACTTTGGGAGGCCAAGGAAGGTGAATTATTAGAGGTCAAGAGTTCAAGACCAGCCTGGTCAACGTGGCGAAACCCCAGCTTTACTAAAAATACAAAAATTATCTGGGCTTGGTGGCACACGCCTGTAATCCCAGCTACTCTGGAGGCTGAGGCAGAAGGATTGCTTGAACCTGGGAGGCAAAGGTTGCAGTGAGCCAAAATCGCACCACTGCACTCCAGGCTGGACTACAGAGGGCGACTCCATCAAAAAAAAAAAAAAAGAAAGAAAAGAAAGAAAGAAAAAGAAAGAAAGGAAGAAAGGAAGAAAGAAAAGGAAAGAAAAGAAAGAAAAGAAAAACTACACAGGTTTCATTTTTTATGAAGCTTAAACCACATGCCCCTCCTGTTAAATAGCTTTTAATCTTAGCTCACTTTCTTCCCACTCTCAACACTTTGGGATTCTCACTGCACACCTGTAAATATCCTCGAATGTTTCTCTACCACGGTGGTCATATTGAGTCAGACACAGAACAATCGACACAACTTTTCCTCTGGGTTCTCCTTTCCGTCTGGCTATAATTTCAGTATGTCACCTTTCTTTCTGACTTGTTCTCTCTTTCTATGGGCTTCCAAGTTCCTGCAGTTGGTTTGGTTGCCTCTGATAGTTTCTAATTCCTGGCTGCATTTGTGTCTTTCTCTTTACCCACTCTTATGCTCAGCCCATTGTCCTCAGAATATGGGGTGGTTGGGAATTTTTAGTTGGGGTTAGGCTGTGTGCAAACAGAGGTGGAAAAGGCAGTTTGTGAAGGAGGTTGCTGGAGTTTCTTGAGGTTCTTTTTTATACCACTGTACTTCTCATCCTTTTAATGTAAAAGTTGATGATTCTCAAATTTCTGTCTCCACCTCAGATTTTAGACCCTTAAATTCAACTTGTCATCACTTCTGGAGCATCACATGGACATCCCGGACTCAACATGCCCAAATTGAACTTGTCATCTTTTCCTAACACACCCATATCTCTTTCTATATCTGTGTTCTTCATTCCAGTGAAAAACAGCACCATCCACCCACTTGCTGAAATGTCTGTGACTTCTCTCTCTCTCCCTCGCGTCTTCCTTGAAAAACCCTGTTATTAGTTCCCCTCAATTGCCTGTTAAATCCACTTATCTCCATCTCTACTACCTCGACCAAATTGAAGCCATCACCATTCCTTCACCTCTTATTGGAGATTTCCAATCCCACTATTGCCTTCTTCATCCCATTCCCTATTGAACATCCAGTATGACCATCCAGAGGATGATCATGTCACTCAATGCATCAATGGTTGAGTGTCACTCAATCCATCAATCATTTCCCATTCACCACTGGATAAATGTCTACAACTCTTACTATGGCCCACAAGGCACTGCCAATTTAGCACCTGGCCACCTTTACATGTTCATTCTATTGCCAGTACTTTCTTTTTATGGCCTGGACTTTAGGCACACAGATATCCTTTTAGATTCTTTTGTAATTTTCAAGCTTCCCTCCCCTGTGACTTTGAAAATGCCTTTGCAAAAATTATGACACTGAGGGAAATCTGACATAGCTGACTTCATCTTGTTTCCAACCCCACAAGCTATCTGTCTTTGCTCATTCCTGGACATAGTTCAAGCTAACTATGGGAGGAATCCAGCTTTAACTTTAAAATAAAAATGATAATAGCTCCTTCCTGAAACTAACTACCTCCATGCTTGGAGACTGAAACTGCCTTTGGAAAAATAACAAATTGGTCACAAGGCTAGAATTATAGTTCAGGAGTCATGGGGCCAGAGGTCACAAGATTTGTAACCTCCCCAATTTCTCCTATAGATTACATCACTATGGTAAAACCTAAGAGTGATGTTTGAGGTGTTCTTCAGACCTTGCATTCTGATGGACCCGCTTGTACTGCCCAGACCAGTAACTGATACCAAGAAACTAACTCAACCAGTTCTGTGATCTCTAAGAAGTTGACTCAATACAAGAAGACAGCTTGAACCCATGCTTTCATCCCCAGCCAAACCTATCAGCATTTCCTATTCCCTAGCCCCCTGCATGCCAAAGCATCCTTGAAAAACTCTGGTCTCTGATTTCCTGGGGAGGGGGATTTGAGAAACATCCTCCATCCTTCAGCTTGGCTGTCTATGCAATTATTAAACTCTTCTCTACTGCAACTCCTACTGTTTTCAGTGTTTGGCTTTTCTGGGCAGAAATCATCAGATGATTACATCTTCACATATGCTGTTCCCTTTGCTTGGCACAACCCTCTCTATCTCTTGGCAAAATCCTACTCATCCTGCAGATCTCAGCTCAAATATCACTTCCCTGGAGACTTTGTTACTCCTCATATTGGTTAATTCAAGTCTTCTTTTAGACCAGTATTGGCAAACTTTTTCTGCAAAGGGCCAAATAGTAAAGATTTTAGGTTTTATGGATCAGACACTCTCTTGTTCCAACTACTCAAGTTGCCACTATAGTGCAAATGCAGCCACATATAATATGGAAACAGGTGGGCATAGCTGTGTTACAATAAAACTTCATTTACTAAAACAAGCTGTGGGCAGGATTTGGCCTGCAGGTCACAGTCTGCCAAATTTGTTTTTATAGATTTTAATAGAATTCTCATGCCACTTATCATAATTCTGATTAAATACTTCTATGTGCAATTAATAGTTCCAGAGCTTTCTCCAAAGGTCTGTAAGTCCCATGAATATGTAAATTATGTCGTTGTAGTTGTTCACTCTGCATAAGTGCTTGGCACATAGTTTGCTTAAATAAGTGGAAGAAGGGAGATGTCTTTTTTCATATGAGAGAGGACAGCATGCTCCAAGGAGGGGACTTCTTTTGGGAGAGAGAGGTGGCTGCATTTCTCTGCTATCAGTTTTCTTCACAAGGAAGACAGTTCTCTGTCAAGGTAGTCAGTTACTAACCTGCTCGAATGCAGCCCAGGATCACCAGCCACCACTCAGGCACTCGGGGCAGCACCACTGCCACACGGTCCCCACGCTGCAAGCCACAGGCTCCCGAGAGGACGTTGGCTGCCTGCTGGCTGATTTCATTCAATTCTCTGAAATTCCATATCAATTCCTTCCCCTTCCCATTCACCCACCACAGGGCTGGGGTTGGGGGTCGCTTGCCAGCCTGAAGAAAGAGAAGCCCTGTTGATTAGGGGGCACTGGTACACAAGCAGGTAGGATAAATTCCAAGTCTTGGGATTGCCAAGTTGGTGCTTAGTAAGCTTTCTTATCTCAGCACCTCCATAAAGTCTTAAAAAGTATTGAAAACCCTAAAGAGTTGTTATTTATGTGAGTTATATCTATCAATATCTACCATAGTAGATATTGAAACAGAATTTTTATAAACGCATGCTTTCAGAAATAATAGTAATAAACCCATTATATATTAGCATGCATAATTTTTTATAATGATAAAGTATACTTTTCAAAATGAAAAAATAATGAGGAAAGTGGCATTATTTTATTTATGTATTGCATCTATTTATTCTGCAATTTCCTTTAATGTTTTAGGAGAATAACATTGGATCCTCTCATCTGCTTCTGTATTCACTCTGTTGTGAGTACCAACATGTACCTTCTGGAAAATGCTATTGTATACTCATGAAAGAATTAGAATAAAAAGGCAAATATCGCTTTAGGTTTATTTATATATTTATCTCTATTTACTTATTTTTTTAATTTTGTGGTAAAAATACATATAACATAACATTTCCAATTTTAACTATTTTTAAGTGTATGGTTCAGTGGCATTAAGTACATTCTCATTGTTATGCAACAATCACCACCATCCATCTCCAGAACTTTTTCATCATCCAAAATGAAAACTCTGTCCCCATCACACAATCACCCCTCATCCTCTCTCCCCTTCGGCCCTGATAAACACCATTCTACCTTCTGTCTCTATGAATCTGACTATTCTAGATACATGATATTGCTTGAATATTTGTCCTCTCCAAGTCTCATGTTGAAATGCAATCCCCAATGTCAGAGGTGGGGCTTGGTGGGAGGTGATTGGATCATGGGGGCAGGTCCCTCATGAATGGCTTAGCACCATTCCCTTGGTGATAAATGAGTTTACATAAGACCTGGTTGTTTGAAAGTGAGTGGCACCTTCTCATTCTCTGTCTTGCTCCTGATCTTGCCCTTTGTTGTGCCTGCTCTTCCTTCATCTTCCACCATGATTGTAAATTTCTTGAGGCCCTCATCAGAAGCAGATGCCAGCACCATGCTTCCTGTACACTGTGCAGAACTTTGGGCCAATTAAATTTCTTTTCTTTATAAATTACCTAGTCTCAGGTAGTCCTTTACAACAACACAAGAACAGTCTGATACAGAAAACTGGTACCAGAAGTGGGATATTGCTATAAAGATACCTGATGATGTAGAAGTAACTCTGGAACTGGTCATGGGAAGAAATTGAAGAGTTTGGAGGGCTTAGAAGAAGACAGAAAGATGAAGAAAAGTTTGGAACATCTTAGACACCGGTTAAATAGTTGTGACCAAAATGCTGATAAAATTATGGACAGTGAAATCCAGGTTGACCAGATTTCAGATGGAAATAAGGAACTTTTAGGGAACTGAAGCAAAGGTCCCCCTTCCTATACTTTAGCAAAGAACTTGTCTGCATTGTATTCATAGCCTAGTGATCTGTGGAAGTTTTAACTTAAGAGCAATGACTTAGGGAATCTGACAGAAGAGATTTTTAATCAACAAAGCATTCAAGATTTGACCTGAATGTTTGATGAATAGATAAATAATTTTGAATATACATAACAATGGAATATTATTTCAGCCTTAAAAAGGAAGGAAATTCTGACTTATGTTACAATATGGATAAACCTTGAAGACATGCTAAGGGAAATAAGCCAGATACAAAAGAACAAATACTGTATGATTTCATTTATATAAGGTACTATATTAGGCTGTTCTTGCATTGCTATAAAGGAATATCTGACACTAGGTCATTTATAAAGAAAAAAGTTTAATTGGCTCACAGTTATACCGGGTGTACAGGAAGCATGGTGCTGACATCTGCTTCTGGTGAGGGCCTCAGGAAGATTACAATCATGGAACAAGGTGAACGGGGAGCAGGTGCATCACACGGCAAGATCAGGAGCAAGAGAAAGAGAGCATAGGGAAGTACCACATTTGTTTAAACAACAAGATCTCTCATGAACTCATGCATAGCCAAGGGGATGGTGCTAAGTCATTGGTGTTGGACTTGCCCCTATGATCCATATGCCTTCCACCAGGCCCTACTTCCAACTCTGTGGATTACATTTCAACATGAGATTTGGAGAAAACAAATATCCAAACTATATCACTTTGCTCCTGCCCTTCCAATTCTCGTGTCCTTCTCACATTGAAAAATATAATAAGATATTTTAAAGAGATTTTTTGTCTATTTGTTAATAAGTATTTGGGCTGTTTAACCTTCCAACTACTGTGAATAAAGCTACTGTGAACATGAGTGTACACATATTTCTCAGAGACCCTGATTTTAAGCTTTTTTGGTGTATGCCCAGAGTTGGAATTGCTGAATGGTAATCCTATTTTTTAATTTTTTGAGAAAATGTCATATTGCTTTCCATAATAGCTGTAACATTTTACATACCCATCATGATGCACAAGGGTTCTATTTTCTCTGTTTTATTGTAAAATAGACTCTTCGCATATGCCCTAAAAGGTCTCATGGATCCCCAGGGGTTCTCAGTTTGAGACTAATGATGCAAAATCAAAGAGAAAACATGTTGGCAATTTTATTAGATATTTCAAAATTTGGCTCCATCAGAGTTATACTACCTTGTAGTAACACACGAGAGTGCCTGTTTCTTCACAGCCTTGCCAACAGAGTTGTTAAACCTTTGTATTTTGTTCTCGCTCATTCCTGGGCATAGACCAAACTAACTATGGGAGGAATTTAGTTTATAATTTAACTTTAAAGCAACATTGACAATAGTCTCTTCCTGAAACCAACTCCCTTCTTGTTCGGGGACCTAAACCCCTTTGTGAAATTAATGCAATTCCACGGCATTTAGAATTATGGCAGATGATAGGGACCTCAATTCTGCTAAGCTATAAGCATAGTTAAGCAATAACCAGCTGTTGTTCCCTAGCTTGCTTACTGCTTAGGAGTCATGTAACCAGAAGCCACACTTTGTAACTTCACTAATGGCTCCTGTAGATAACATCACTATTGTAAAATCTAAGACTGGCCTTTGAGATATTTTTCAGACATTTGCATTCCAGAAAATATAGTGACACTACCTAGACCCATGACTCTATAGCAAGGAACTGACTTCACCTGTCCTGTGACTGCCTTACCCAGAAACAGACTCAGCACTTGAAGACATTTCTCACATCTCTATAATTTCATTCCCAACCAATCAGTAGCACCCATTCCTTAGCCCCCTGCCCACCAAATTGTCTTTTGATAACCCTAGTCTCTGAGCTCTCAAAGGGGCGGATTTGAGAAATATCTCCCATCCTTCCACTAAGAGGTCTTGTGATAATTAAACTATTTTTCTGAAAGAAAAAAAAATCTTTTGTATTTGACTAACAAGATAGGTGCAAAAATGTTATTTCAGTAAAATTTTCAGTTGCTTTACTCTTTTTATGAGGGAGGGTGATAATTTTTTTATGTTTAATGGCCATTTGAGTTCACTTTTTTGTGAACTATCTGTTCATATACTTTGCCCAGTTTTATAACGAGTTGCACCCTTTTATTCTTGGTTTCTACAAGCTCATTTCATGTTATTAACTTTTTTGCTGTCATATGAGTTGAATATTTTCCCCACAGTTGTCATTAGTCATTTATTTTGCTAACGGTGTTATCTGTGAATGGATAAATTTTTTGATGTTTATATAGCAAGTTTACTTTTACAGATTCAGAATGGTGAGTCATGGTAGTAAGGGCCTTCCTCAATATTTAAAGGGCCTTTCTCATATTTAAAGGAAGTATAACTTTAAAAAAATCCAGAAATCTAAATTTTTGTTTGAAAATTTTCAATTTTAAAATGTTAATCTTATGTTTTTTTTTTAAAGAGTACCCACACCTAGGGCCGTCTTCAGTCTAGAGGCAAGGCATTTGCAATCTCTACACTAAGACTGTTTCATAGTGTTGGGAACTTAGGACATCATGTCATAATCATGACTGTTTTTGAGCACCAATGTATTAAGCCCATGCTGGTAGCTCCACCCCTTCCCCTACCCCTAGCCAGAATAAATCCTTCCATCCTACAGAAAGAGTCACAGGACTTCAGATGAAGGCAATTGATGGATCAGTAGTGAATGGATTAAAATTCTAGAAGCTCAGGGCTGGGAAGGAAAATCAGAAATTTCTTCAACTTTTTATTTCTTGGATGTCTCATATTGAAGCCCTTTTGGTAATTGTTGCCTCATAACTATCTTACTTGCACACCTGTATTGACAGGGACACGTGACCTAACTTTCTGGGAAGACTCAGTCTTTGATCAGTGCTGATTTGCCTCCCACTTTTTTGAGAGACAGGATCTCACTCTGTGGAGTGTGGTGGTGTGATCACAGTTCACTGCAGCCTCCAACTCCTGGGCTCAAGCAATCTTCCCACCTCAACCTCCTGAGTAGCTAGGACTGCAGGTATGCACCACCATGCCTGGCTAATTTTGTTTTAAAATTTTTGGTTGAAACAGAGTCTTCCTGTGTTGTCCAGGCTTAATTTGCTGTTATTAGATTCAAACCCACCTCTTCTACGACCCCAGACCACTAGTCCTCATTTCACCCTGGGAGGTCACAACAGAGCATGCACAGTCTACATACAGTGTAAACAAACTGTGTGTTGGCTGTCGGGGAGTTACCAGGTTGCCACGCTCCTATGCCCTTCTTCCTTCCAAGCTCATGCAGTCTCTCTCCCATACCATACTGCCTTCATGGAAGATAAGTGTTTTGTCCATAGCGTATTACAGTGTCTTACATGTAATAAGTACTTAACAAATATTGACTGAATTAATGGATGAATTTTAAAAGTCAACCGAATTGTCTCACTTTGTGCCTCTTTTCCACCCCATTACCTTCTCCATGTCAGCCCAGTGATCCAACACATCACTAGCAAAGTTAAACTTGGCCGGCACTTCCTGGTGGCCCCACGGCACGGACACCAGTTGCCTAGTATTAATGTAGACAGTGCGGCTGGACATCTGAGTACCCCACAGGGTGCAAAGTCCCTGAACTTTTCGCAGCCAATGCATCTTCAGACCTGTAAAAGAAAGAAGGGACACAGGTGAGAGCTTCTTTAACAGATTGCTCTACTGATCATCAGCAGCTTCAGGAGATTCATCCCAACCTTATAGGATTCTTTCCAGGAATTAATTTGCTGTGGTTATGAGTAAATTGCACTCCGCATCTGTTTCAGTCTCCTTGTGGGGTGCTGTTTTCTAAAGGCACAAGATGATACAGACCCAATCCTAGATCCTATGTCTTCAACACTTCTGACAGTTTTGTGAACACCCAATTCCATATAATAAATCCCCTTGTGCTAAAATACAGTAGATTGGATTGTTGTTCCCAGAAATTCACTCCCTTCCTATTCTAGGATTATAAATCCCCATTCATTTTTATGTGACTTCCCAGTGCATTCAGGAGGAAGAATATGTATCCACCTCTCATTGACTTTGGCTTGCTCATGAAATATGCTTTGGTCAATGAGATGTGTCTGGGATTGTATGGTTCATCAGAAACTCACATTTCTCCCCTCTGCCTGAGACTTGCATAACCCAGCTCATGCTGTACTTTCAGACTGGGACTCAGAACAACAAGAAATGTGGAGTTGAGCTGAGCCTAGCATGGCCACTAGCAACACACAGACCCATGGGGGAAAATATGTATGACCAAAAGCTACTAAGATGTATAGCGTGTTTGTTACTGTAGCAAATGCTATCTAATACAAGTAGCATTCTTTTCTTTAAATTGAATCTGGACTGATACATCCTAAATCCCAGATCCTATGCATCTAGTGTGCAGGACCGAATGCAATCACTTTGGAAATTATAGCTGTCATAATTTTTGTTTCTATATAAGTTCTTTATTGGTGACTTGTGACATTTTTGTGCACCCATCACCCGAGGAGTATACACTTAACACTTACAGTATACACTTAACAGTATACATTTAACCCACTTTGTACCCTTTTATCCCTCACCTCCTTCCCAGCATTTCCCCCAAGTCACCAAAGTTCATTGTATCATTCTCATGCCTTTGCAATCTATAGCTTTAGCTCCCACTTATGGGTGAGAACATATGATGTTTTGTTTTCCATTCCTGAGTTACTTCATTTTGAACAATGGTCTCCAATCCCATCCAGATTGCTGCAAATGCCATTAAGTCATTCCTTTTTATGGCTGAGTAGTATTTCATTATATATATACACACTATATATGATATATATATTATATATACTATGTATGCATTATATATAGTATATATGAAATATGAAAAATTCTATTTTATACATATTTACATTTTATACAGTATATATTATATGGATATTATATATATTGCCACATGCCTGTGCCTTTCTTCCTTCTAAGCTCATACTGTCTCTCTCCCATACCATACTGCCTTCACGGTAGATGATATATATATTTTATATATATATATATATAAATCCATAAGCTTGGAATGAAGAAAGGCACAGGAGTGTGGCAATATAGATATATATATATATATAATATACATACTATGTTACATATAATATATGGATATTATATATACTTATATATATTATGTAAAATATAATGTAATATATACTATAATATATAATATATCCATATGGTATATTATAAATATGTTATATATAATA
>NW_016803680.1:1177583-1180492 GCF_001698545.2 Rhinopithecus bieti | reverse complement strand
ATACATATATGATATATTTCACATATCATATATTATATAATTGTATATACTACACTACTATATAAAAATATATGTTATGTATTTATATAGAAATATTAAAAATATTTATAAAAATATAAAAATATTATATATTATATATTATATATATACACACAAGTTTCTTTACTTGTTGATTGACAGGCATTTGGGCTGGTTCCATATTCCTGTAATTGTGAATTGTGCTACTATAAACGTGCATGTGCAGTGACTTCTTTCATATAATGACTTATTTTTCTCTTGGTAGATACCCAGTAGTGGGATTGCTGGATCAAATGGTAGTTCTACTTTTAGTTCTTTGACAAATTTCCACACTGTTTTCCATAGTGGTTGTACTAGCTTACATTCCCACCAGCAGTGTAGAAGTGTTCCCTTTTCACCACATCCACAGCAGCATCCATAATTTTTTTTATTTTTTTATTATGGCCATTCCTGCAAGAGTAAGGTGGTATTGCATTGTGGTTTTGATTGGCATTTCCCTGATCATTAGTGATGTTGAGCATTTTTTCGTATGTATGTTGGATCTTCTTTTGGGAATTGTCTATTCATGTCCTTAGCCCACTTTTTTACAGGATTTTTTGTTTTTTGTTTTTTTTTCTTGTTTGAGTTCCTTCTAGATTCTGAATATTAGTGCTTTGTTGGATGTATAGATTGTGAAGATTTTCTCCCACTCTGTGGGTTGTCTGTTTACTCTGCTGACTATTCCTTTTGCCATGCAAAAGCTCTTTAGTTTAATTAAGTCCCATCTATTTATCTTTGTTTTTGTTGCATTTGCTTTTGGCTTCTTGGTCATAAAATCTTTGCCTAAACGAATGTCTAGAAGGATTTTTCTGATGTTATCTTCTAGAATTTTTATAGTTTCAGGTCTTAGATTTAAGTCCTTCCTCCACCTTGAGTTGGTTTTTCTATAAGGTGACATATAAAGATCCAGTTTCATTTTGCTACATGTGGCTTGCCAATTATCCCAGAACCATTGGTTGAATAGGGTGTCCTTTCCCCACTTTATGGTTTTGTTTGCTTTGTCGAAGATCAGTTGACTGTAAGTATTTGGGTTTATTTCTGGGTTCTCTATTCTGTTCCTTCTGTTCCATGGTTCTATGTGCCTATTTTTATACCAGGACCATGCTGTTTTGGTGACTATGGCCTTATAGTATACTTTGAAATCAGGTAATGTGATGTCTCCAGATTTGTTCTTTTTGGATAGTCTTGCTTTGGCTATGAGGACTCTTTTTTTGGTTCCATATAAATTTTAGGATTATTTTTTCTAGTTCTGTGAAGAATGATGGTGGTATTTTAATTGCCCTGAATTTGTATATTGCTTTTGGCAATATAGTCATTTTTACAATATTTATTCTACCCATCCATGAGCATAGGATGTGTTTCCATATGTTTGTGTCATTTATGATTTCTTTCAGCAGTGTTTTGTATATGACCAGTGGATGAGTCCAGGGACCCACTAGACACACTTTAAGTTGGACCTGAGCTAAAACTCCATGAATCACCTGACCTTCCTAAGCCCCTACTTTAACTGGAGTACCACAATGACGTTTTGGGTCCCCTGGAATCAACATCAACTCAGAGCCAGTGTCCAGTAGTCCCTTAAATGTCTCATAATTTCCCTTTCCCAAATGCATAGTTACCCTAGTAAAAGGCCGGAGGTCTCCTTGGGGAAGGATGGGATAAAGATTCACTGCATAAATTGTTGGTAATGTAGTGGGGTTCTTCCTCAAGGGGACCTGGCCTCCCCTTTATTCAAGGGGTTCTGGGTCTGTAAACTGGCTCAAGTCTGGAAAATGATTGAGGGGCCATGATTCTGTTTTTATAATTCAAATTAGTCTTTTGTCCGTTTGACCTAGAAGTTTTCTGCTTGCATATATTAGGCTTCCTATCAATTTCATTTCTGGGAACACTGTGATTAATTAGCCAATGCCAGAGCTCTAAATGAGTCAGACTACGCTAATTGCCACTTTGCCTCTGCTGTCCATTACAGTAGCGATGTCCACCTTGCCTTTGATGGATGGGTGCTGCCACTTGGCTCCTGCCACCTCAGGATCCAATTATTCTCATTGTATTTAAATTTTGTAGTTGAGTGACTGCAGTTCCAACTGTTAGATCTGACATACAGAGAAGAACAATTACAGGGTCTTTCAAAGAGGCAGGTGTTGCCCTCACAAATGTATTTTGTAAGGCATTGGTCAAGGGTACATCTTCTGGATGCTTCCAGCTGGGAAGAGTAGGTCTAAAGTGACTAATCCACTCCACCATCCAAATCTCCCTAAGTCTTTGGATCCCTTCCTCTACATTAAACCAGGGGAGATCAGACATTTCTAGCTTGCTCATGGTGGGCCATCTATTAATCCATATTTCAGTTAACCAAGCAAATAAATTATTATAACATTTTCTAACTCCCCAAGCTGCAACATTAAATGAAGAATCCCTACTTAATGGGCCCAAATCCATAAATTCAGACTGATTCAACTCTATGTTCCTTCCACCATTATCTCACACCCTTAATATCCATTCCCATGTCTGTTCTCCAGATTTCTGTTTATATAAACTAAAAACTCAAGCAGTTATTATCTAGTGTAGTGAACTTCCTGATGTGTTACACTCTCAACCTTACCTCTAGGGGCCCACCAGGACTTTAGTCTAGTTATAAGTCTAGAAGCAAACAGGAGTGTTGGGGGTGGCTCCTGAGGAGAATCAACATTGTCTTGCTTGGCAACCACCTCAGGGGAGGCCATCACTGTTGCCTCAGGCAGTGCAGAATTTATCCCCTCAGACAAAGGTGGAAAGGCTGATGGCAGCATGGGTTAGGGAGGGAATGCTGCCACTACTGGGGATGGGGAAGCTATTCCTTCTGGCAAAAAAGG
>NW_016803680.1:1168362-1175306 GCF_001698545.2 Rhinopithecus bieti | reverse complement strand
TGCCTCAGGGGAGGCCATCACTATTGCCTCAGGCAGCACAGGTTTTATCACTTCAGACAAAGGTGGAAAGGCTGATGGCAGCATGGGACTGGGAGGGGATGTTGCCACTAATGGGAATGGGGAAGCTGTTTCTTCTGGCAAAAAAAGTTCACCAGAGTTTACAAACTCAGTGTCCCCAGCTTCACCAGGGTCCTCCCACACGTTCCTATTCCAAATTGCAGGGTCTTATTCTTTTCCAATTTATCAGGGGAAACAGCCCCCAATATTTCAACATAGGTTCTTTCTATTTTCCCTAAGTGTCAGATGGTCTGAGAAATAAAGAGAAAGAGTACAAAGAGAGAAATTTTACAGCTGGGCCTCCGGGGGTGTCATCACATAGTGGTAGGACCATGATGGCGACCTCAAGCCACAAAACCAGCAACTTTTTATTAGGGATTTTAAAAGGGGAGAGGGTGTATGAACAGGGAGTAGGTCACAAGGATCATGTGCTTCAAAGGGCGATAAAGGTCACAAGGTGAAGGCAAAATTAGAATTACTGATGAGGGTCTATGTCCCACTGTGCACACATTGTTTTGATAAACATCTTAACAGGAAACAGAGTTCGAGAGCAGACAACCGGTCTGACTAGAATTTACCTGGCTGGAATTTCCCAATCCTAGTAAGCCTGAGGGTACTGCAGGAGACCAGGACACATTTCAGTCCTTATCTCAACCTCATAAGACAGACACTCCCAGAGTGGCTGTCTATAGACCTACCCCCATGAATGCATTCCTTCCCCAGGGTTGTTCCTTGCTGGGAAAAGAATTGAGCGATATTTCTCCTACTTGCACATCTGTCTATAGGCTTTCTGCAAGAAGAAAAATATGGCTCTATTCTGCCTGACCCTGCAGGCAGTCAGACCTTATAGTTATCTTCCCTGGTTTCCTGAAAATCACTGATATTCTGTTCTTTTTCAGGATGCACTGATTTCATATTGTTCAAACACACATTTTACAATCCATTTGTACAATAGTGGTCCTGAGGTGATATACATTCTCAGCTTATGAAGATAACAGGATTAAGATATTAAAGTAAAGACAGGCATAAGAAATTATAAGAGTGTTAATTGGGGAAGTGATAAATGTTCATGAAATCTTAACAATTTATGTTCAGAGACTGCAGTAAAAACAGGCATAAGAAATTATAAAAGTATTAATTTTGGGAACTGATAAACATCCATGAAATCTTCACAATTTATCTTCTGCCTCAGCTCCAGCCGGTCCCTCTGTTCGGGGTCCCTGACTTCCTGCAACACAATCAATGCCCTCACTTTAACAGTAGACACTTGGTGAGGCTAGGCATGCACCTTTCATTGCAGGTCAGCCACTCACATGATAAGAGCTTATGTCTGTTTTTCCACAATTTCAGCTCTTTCTCTATAGGAGATTAGACTCTCACTCAGGGCAATCTTGGCAGATTTGAGGCTCAATATGTGCTTCTGAAGCTGGGAGATAGAATCCCTGAGTTCATCATTTTCTTTCATCACTTTATCCACTGAACTTAGGAGCAACCAACCAGCTTCATTATGTTCCTTGGTTCTCCATGTATGGTCAAAGGTATTATGTATAGGGTCACTAAACTCCTTGCCTCTCATGAGCAATGAATCAGGAGTGTCAAATGCATTTATTTTGTATAACGCTTTAAACAGTTCACATCAAGGGCTATCAGTGATCTCCATACTATTAGAAGTAGAGTCCTTAGTATTTTGGGGTCTAATCATATTAAGAAGCCAACTCCATAAACCCCAAAACCAACAAAACAACTCCATCCTTAATATTCTATTCCTCTAGAACCACTTCTGGCACCAAAATATGTATTAGTCAGGGTTCTCTAGAGAAACAGAACTAACGGAATATATATACTTAATAAACTCATATATATAAGTATATATATGAGGTGCAAGGAGAGCCAGTTTGAGTTCCAAAACTGAAGAACCTGGATTCTGATGTTCAGGGGCAGGAAGCATCCAGCACGGAAGAAAGATGTAGACTGGGAAGCTAGGCCAGTCTCTCTTTTCATATTTTTCTGCCTGCTTATATTCTAGCCATGCTGGCAGCTGATTAGATGGTGCCCACCCAGATTAAGGGTGGGTCTGCCTTTCCCAGCCCACCGACTCAAATGTTAATCTCTTTTGGCAACACCCTCACAGACACACCCAAGGTCAATATTTTGTATCCTTCAATTCAATCAATTGACAGTGTTAACCATCACAGTGTCTGACATTTCTGTCTCCTTTTTTTCTACAGAATAAGAATTGAAGATTTTTGTACCTGCTCCTGAGCAGAACTATGCATTGCCTTTGTACCTGCTGGTCCCTCTCTTTTTCCATAATAGGCTCTTCCTCATTCTTCTGGCCTCACCTCCTCTGAGATTCATCCTTCTCTGACAACCACCCCACTCCCAGCCCCCTGTTACCACCCTTTTCCAGCTGCCCTCGTCTCTCCCTGTTGCTGTGACAAAGGTACCTTTTCCTCTGCCCAGTGTTTCCTCCTCACTAAGACTTGACAGGTACTGCCTTTCATGGTCCCTAGGAATTTCTGCTTTTCTGTGAGGATTTTTGCTCTTCTCACCAGCCATGACTCTAAAAGATTGGTGAGATTATCATGGATTATGACCCCATCAGTCCATTCCTTGAAACAGTGCTCACCTGCCAAGTCCTCTCTGGAGGTCTTTCTGGGGAGAGCTTGGACCACCTCCTCTCCAGCCAGCAGCTCCAGAATTCCTACAGCCTTGTAAGAGAGCACGGTAACTCAAGAAAACAACTTCACAATCCCTGCACTCTTGGAAAGACAGCACAGCTAATCATTGACAGTGGATAACTTTGGAGTCTTTCAAAGAGTAACAGCAGTCCTCCTAGCCAAGTTTACAGACATTACAAAATTAGGGCATTTGAGGCCAACTGGACTTGCACTTTCAGTCCAAGGGGCATGAAGCAGGTTTATGCCCAGGACTGACAGAAAATTATTGCTTCAACCAAAGAGAGAGAAATGGAGCTCACATGGGCTTGATGAACACTCTTTTAAGTCTTTGCTTTGCTTGGTTCCAGCAGACCACTTTTGCCTGGTTTTCCTTTTGCTTTTTCCTTCTCTTTGGCTGATTCCTCCTCGTCTTTATCCACACTCGCTCTGTACATTACCTCATCAAATGTCATAGCTTGGATACCATGTGGCTTGCCAATGGCCCACACATGTGTGTATCCAGCCTGGTTTTCTCTCCTGCATCCTCATCTGCCCGACTTCTCCACCTGGATATCTAACAGGCATCTCAAACACACTTTGTCCAAAGCTAAGAGGTTGATCATATCCTTCCCTGTCCTCTCCCATTCCAGGTATGGTTTTATCCATCTCAGCAAATGACATCCCTATTCCTCCAGCTCTTCCAACTTCAAATCTTAGAGATTTTCCTGACTCTTTTCTTAAACACAAGGATGTGAAAAAGCCATCAGGTTCACCTGCAGGCTACACTCAGAGTCTGACATGTTCTCTTCCCTGTTCCAACTCAACACTGTCCAAGTAAGTCCAAAACTCAACAGGGAAAAAAAGTCTTTATATCTCTTTATATTTATTTTATTTGGAAATAGGGTCTCACTCTGTTGCCCCAGGCTGGAGTGCAGTAGTGTGATCACAGCTTATTGCAACCTCAATCTATCGTGCTCAAGCAACCATCCCACCTCAGCCTCCTGAGCAGCTGGGATTACAGGCACATGCCATTATGCCCAGAGAATTTTTTAATGTTTTGTAGAGACGGGGTCTCACTATGTTCTCCAGGCTGGTCTTGAACTCCTGAACTTAAGTGATCCTTCCATCATGACCTCCCAGAGATTACAGGCATGAGCCACCATGCCTGGCCAACATTGACTTAAAGCTGGTCTCAGCCCATGCTTCAGCTCTCTCATGCTGGAGTTGCAAATTAGTGATCCTACAGTTCTGTGTCTTGGGGGTGGCCCCACTTCCATGGCTTCATAGGATTTCCTAGTGGGAATTCTTTGTAGAGGATCTTACCACAAAGCATCTATGGCTCCTACATTCTGGGTGCCTGCAGAATTAATACCATTCTGTCTTTCTTGGTCTCTGGGCCTGTGATGGAAGGAGCAGCCTCAAAGGTTTCTGAAATGCCTTTGGAACCTTCTTCCTAATTATCCTATTAGCACTAGACCCCCTTTTAGTCATGCTTTAGCAAAGAGTTATTCTGGCACATCGTTGGATTCTTCTCCTGAAAATTGTCTTCTCTTCTCTACCACTATGTCCAGGCTGAGAATTTTCCAAATTTTAATGCTGTTCTTCCCCTATAATTATACACACAGTCTTTAGGTCATTCCTTTGCTGTCATGATTTAGCATAAGCTATTAAAAGTAACCACACCACTTCTTGAACACTTTGCTGCTTAGATATCTCTTGCACCTGACACCGTAGGTCATCACTCTTGGTTCAGCCTTCCACAAAGCCTTAGGGCATGGACACAGTGCACCCGAGTTCTTTGCTACAGAGTAACATGGGTCAATTTTGCTCCAGCTCCCAACACGTTTCTCATTTGTATCTGAGACTTTTCAGCATGGCCTGTACTGTCCATATTTCCATCAGCATTGTAAAAAATTTAAATTTAGGACCTTCCAAATTCATCATGCAAAAGGGAAAACCTAAGCCCTGAAAGCTGACTGAGGTAACACAACTTCCCCCACTCTGGTGCATGACCTTTGCTTTCTGACCTTTGTGTTGAGATGTTATACATTAACTAGACTCTTCTTTATTCAAATCTGAACTAAACAACATGAAGATAGAGACCCTTGTGGACTGTCTCCTTTTAATAGAATGTTAAACTATGCCCTTAGAGTGTCATCAAAAGTAGCCAATGAAATCTTATATCTGTATGTTAGCCTTTTTTTAATGGAAAATGTTGTAATTTTGTTCATCAACTTCATTTTGCCAGTATAAGCAATCCTCATTTTCCCCTTACACCAGGAGCACTGCTCACCATTCTTTGGAATAGCTGTGCTCCCTGCATGGCTGCACTCATACTTTGTGCTTCAATGAGCTCTTTTAACTAGATGCTGAGTCTTTTGACTATTTTAGGTTGACAGCATTTTGGTCACAACCATTTAACCAATCTCTAAGAAGTTTCAAACTGTCCCTCAAGTTTTTGTCTTCTTCTGAGCCCTCCAAACTCTTCTAACCTCTTTCCATTGCCCAGTTCCAAAGCTTCTTTCACATTTTCAGGTATCTTTATAGCAACACCCTACTCCCTGGCAACAATTTCCTGTTGTAGTCCATTTTTTGTTGCTATAAAGAAATATCTGAGACTGGGTCATTTAGTTCAGAAATGTTTATTAGGCCCATGATTCTGAGAGCTGGAAATTTCAAGATTGGGCATCTGCAGCTGGCAAGGGTCTTGGGATGCCTCTATTCATGGTAGAAGGTGAAAGGGAGCTGGCGTGGGCATGGATGACATGGTGAGAGAGGAAGCAAGAGAGATAGTGGGGAGATGACAGGCTCTTTTCAACAACAAACAACCAGCTCTTGTGGGGAATAATAGGATTAGGACTCACTCACTCCTGAGGGAGGGCATTAATCTATTCATGAGGATTCTCCTTCATGACTCAAACATCTGTTAGGCTCCATCTCAACTTTCAATATAAGGTTTATTGGGAGCAAACATCCAAACTGGAGCACCTCAGAACACCTTTCCCCTCGGAAATATCTGTCCTTATCAATTAGTCAACAAATATTGACTGAGTGCTACTCTCAGATAGACACAGAGATAAGCATGACAGATTCATTCCTGTTCGGAAGTGAGACAGATAATAACGTGTAAAATAATTAAGTTCATCTTATATACCATAAAGGATAAGTCAGAGGTCAGATCATGTCACACCTCTCCTCAGAACGCACCAGTGAATCTCAATTTCATGCAAAATTAACTTCAGAGTTTTTACCTTATTATTCAAGGTCCGGTATGATTTTCACATGCTCTCTTCATCTCTGGTTTTATGTCCTGTTCCTTTACCCCCTTATTCACTGCACATCAACTACATGGTCTTTCTTCCTGTTTCTTGAAGGCACACTCTGCCTTAGGGTATCTGCACTTGCTGTTTTCTCTTCTCAGACTGATTTTTCATAGATATCTACATGGATAACTCTCTCTCCTACTTTATTTCCTTGCTAAATATTTTTGTCAGCTTCTCAATGAAGCTTACCTTCTCAAATTGGCAATCCACCTCCAAGTTAGTTCTTCCTCCTCCTCATTACTAGGCACTATTTTCCCTAATACTCACTACCTGCTAACATATCTACTTACTATTTTTGCCTCTCTCTCCTTCCATTAGAATCTAAGCTTCATGAGGGCAGATATGTTTCCCCGTTTTGTTCAATGATTTAGCTCAAGGACTTTTAACAGTAGCTAGCACACAGTAGGTACTCAGTAAATAGCTGAGAGAACGAATAAGGGCTGTAAAGAAAAGAAAACATGTTGTTATGATAATGTGTGTGCCTGTGTGAAGTATGTAGCTGTGTATGTGAGACAGCCTAAGTGCATGCATGTATGTTTTTGTGTGTGTGCATGTGACTGTGTGGGATGTATGTATAGCTGTTATGTGTATGCGGTTCTGTGTGTAAAGACATGTGTGTCATAGGCTCAAAATAAAGGGATGGAGGAAGATCTACCAAGCAAATGGAAAACAAAAAAAGCAGGGGTTGCAATCCTAGTCTCTGATAAAACAGACTTTAAACCATCAAAGATCAAAAGAGACAAAGAAGGCCATTACATAATGGTAAAGGGATCAATTCAACAGGAAGAGCTAACTATCCTAAATATATATGCACCCAATACAGGAGCACCCAGATTCATAAAGCAAGTCCTTAGAGACTTACAAAGAGACTTAGACTCCCATACAATAATAATGGGAGACTTTA
>NW_016803680.1:1025672-1165813 GCF_001698545.2 Rhinopithecus bieti | reverse complement strand
GTTGTTGGAGAGGATGTGGAGAAATAGGAACACTTTTACACTGTTGGTGGGACTGTAAACTAGTTCAACCATTATGGAAAACAGTATGGCAATTCCTCAAGGATCTAGAACTAGAAATACCATTTGACCCAGCCATCCTATTATTACTGGGTATATACCCAAAGGATTATAAGTCATGCTGCTATAAAGACACATGCACACGTATGTTTATTGCGGCACTATTCACAATAGCAAAGACTTGGAACCAACCCAAATGTCCATCAGTGACAGACTGGATTAAGAAAATGTGGCACATATACACCATGGAATACTATGCAGCCATAAAAAAGGATGAGTTCGTGTCCTTTGTAGGGACATGGATGCGGCTGGAAACCATCATTCTCAGCAAACTATTGCAAGAACGGAAAACCAAACACTGCATGTTCTCACTCATAGGTGGGATTTGAACAATGAGATCACTTGGACACAGGAAGGGGAACATCACACACCGGGGCCTATTGTGGGGAGGGGGGAGAGGGAAGGGATAGCATTAGGAGATATACCTAATGTAAATGACGAGTTAATGGGTGCCGCACACCAACATGGCACATGTATACATACATAACAAACCTGCACGTTGTGCACATGTACCCTAGAACTTAAAGTATAAAAAAAAAGACGTATGTGTAAGATTGTGCATGTTTGTGCGCATGTGTGCCTACATGTATGTCAGTACATGGATGTATGTGAGACTGTGTATGTGTATGTGTGTGCAAGTGTGTGTAGAGCTGCATGAGCAGGTGTACGGGTGTTTATGCATACTTACATGCATGCATGTGTGTTGGTAGATGTGGATGTGTGTGAATGTATGTGTGCGAATGTGTATGTAATTATGTGTGTGTGGATGTATGTGAAGTTATGTGTGCAAATGTGTATGTAATTATGTACGTGACTGTCATGTATATGTAGCTCTGTAGTTAAGTGTATGTCTATATATCTGTTTATGAGTTTGGCATGTGCATAAGACTGACTGTAAGTGTAAGTGTGTGTATTCATGTGTGTGAGTGGTGGGGGGCTAGAAGTGTGACTAGATATTTGTGTGTGCTTGCATGTGTGAGTGTCTATGTGTGGCGGTGGAATTGCAGATGTATGTGTGGCTGTATCTATATTTGTGTGTGTGTGCGTGTGTCTGAGTGTGTGTAAGTCCTAAATAGCACTCACACTATTTACAATGGTCTGAAAATCCTTCTCTGGGTGGTCCTTTGCACCTGGCCACTGGGGACACTGCCAAGTCATGATGCTGGACTTTGCTGAGTGTCTTTTCCTTTCTTTCTGTTTTGCAAATTTTGACCTTTAGACACATTTCAGGATAGCATATTCTACTGGGAAATCTGTGATGTGGAAAATCAAAATTTTCCCGATGACTGTTTAAAAAGAATAACGGCTAGCTCATGTCTTCAGTGTTTTATAGATGTGCTCACATGTAATCTTAACAAGACCTGTACAGGAGAGGTATCCAGAGCCTCATTTTATAGATAAGGAAATTCAGGCTCAGAGAGGACGAGCGATTTGGCTAAGCTCCCACAGCTGGTAAGTGCTACAACAGGACTCAAATCTAACGTCAAAGTCCAGTGTCCTTCTCATACGGAACATCATGTTTCTGCAAAGAGGCATTTTAAAAGAAAATGATTTGAAATAGTCACTATTGGAGGCTGTGCACAATCAACTGACCATCTCTGTGTTCCTAGAATCTGGCCCACAGCGGGGATTCAATGTTTGGGGAAAATAGTGCTGGAGTTTCTGGGGAAGCGTTGGGAGCAGAACTCTGTGTTGGGGGGCTCAGAATTTCCCAGGGCAGGGGGTTTTGAGTCAGGAATCAGAACCATCGCCGGAAAAACAGATTTTCTTTATCACACTCCACCGCTGATTGTCTCAGGAAGTTTTTGGTGGCCTGGGTGGATGGACCCAAGGTTTCGGAAGCAGCCTGAAGCAAGAGACAATGCCTGAGAAGACCCATTTTAAATCTTAGCTGTACTACTTACCAAATGAGCACGCACTCTGACCTGCTGTGCCTCAGTTTCCTCCTGTACAAAATGGAGATAAAAATAGCATCTATTCTGGTAGGATCATGGTAAAGCCTGAGTGAGACAATTCTGGAGGTTTCTCACTTGTCCTGTTGCCAGAGGGGTATGAGGCTGCACCCCTAAGCCTCTAAGACATGGAGAACAATGCAAAGTGCTAGATTTCTGCAAAGCCTTATGTTTGATCTAAAACACCTGTTCAAAAGTATCCATGTGCTTCAGGAGATAACCCTGCCTCTGCTTCTCACTTTCAGAGTTGGGGACTGCCTCTGACAAGTGGCTATGGTTTCGAGTCTCTGGAGTCCCTTTTTTTTTTTTTTCTCTTCCATGGAGTTTGTTTGCTGCAGTTTGAGGAGCCAAGGCATGTGAGAAATACCAGGTACATAATTAGTGCTTTGGAAAGAAACTGCTATTTCCATGATTATTGGGAACTTTCATGAGGCAACTCACCCAGAGACCCCTTGCATGAAGGTAGGAAACTCATTGGTCATCTGGGGTGCGGGATCTTAATGTCCCCTCCGGAAAATGGGATTGTAGACTGAGTAATAGTAACTAGGAATAACATTTGTTGGTTGGGCGCAGTGACTCACACCTGTAATCCCAGCGCTTTGGGAGGCCAAGGTGGGTGAATCACCTGAGGTCAGGAGTTTGAGACCAGTCTGGCCAACATGGAGAAACCCCATCCCTACTAAAAAAATTCTAAAATTAGCTGGGTGTGGTGGTGGGCACCTGTAATCCCAGCTACTCAGGAGGCTGAAGCAGGAGAATCGCTTGAACCTGGGAGGTGGAGGTTGCAGTGAGCCGAGACAGCGCCACTGCACTCCAGCCTGGCGGACAAGAGGGAAACTCAGTCTCAAAAACAAACAAACAAACAAACAAACAAACAAACAAACAAGAACACATTTATTGAGAGAGTGTTTAGTGTGCCACAAACTATGCAGCTGTTTCATTCAATCACCTCTGTAACCCTAGCAGTTATCTATTATTATCTCCAATTCAGCATGTGGAAACTGAGGCTCAGACAGTGTAAGTCAGCCACCCAAGGAGGTAAGTGGCACCACAAGGCCTCAACCCAGGTCTGGTTCGCATCATGCCTAGCTCTTAACCACTCTGCTGATGCCCCAACGCCTACATCCTCAGTGTCTGAATTGAAAAATATGAGAAAATGAGAAACAAATGTAGGTTTGGGGGTTGTTGGGCCTGGCATTCAAATCCCGGCTCTGCCACTTACAGCTGTGCAAGTTCGGGTGAGTGACTCCACCTTTCCGAGCCTCAGATCTCTCTTCTGTAAAATCGGGTTCACCAGGCGGTTGTTTCTGTCTCAGTGCCTTTGAACCTGCTCTTCTGTCTCTGGGAGTGTCCTCCCCAACCCCCACATCTGCACAGCTCGCTCCCTCACCTTTCAGTTTGCTCAAACATCGTCTTCGCAAATCCCCTCCTGGCTACCCTATTTCAAATCCTGCGCCACCATCCCATAGTCCCTATTCACTACTTGTACTTTATTTTCCTCCTTAGCCCTGACACTGTCTGACATACTCTAATTTTTAAAATTAGATTTATGCAAAAGTAATTGCGGTTTTTACCATCACAAGTAATGGCAAAAACCACAATTGCTTCTGCACCAACCTAATAGTTCTTCGTTGTCTCTCTTTTCATTAGGTTGCCATTTCCAGAAGGTGGGGGTTTTTGTTTCTTTCATTCACTGCTGTATCCTCAGTGCCTAGAACTGTGCTGGGTACAGAGTGGGAATAGAATCATTTTTTGCTAAATGAAGGGATGAATGAAAGATATCTACTTTATTGCTTTTTGCAGAGCTTAAGTGAGATAATGGCTAGTAACTCCACAGTGAAGTTCAACAGTTAAGAAAGAGCTCAAGCTGTGGTAGTGGTTTACTGTCACCATCATCACCACCACCACCCTCATAATCCTCTTGTTCAGCTTTATTACTGTAAGTGTACAAGGCGAGCTGTGGATTCTCAGGCAGAAATCCTGAAATGAAAGGATCAGTGCTCCCATCCTGGCATATCCTGGACTTCCTTGATTCTCTCCTTACCTTAAAGATGTTGCTGTGAGGCTGCACACTGTGGCTCACGCCTGTAATCCCAGCACTTTGGGAGGCCGAAGTGGGTGGAACACTTGAGGTCAGGAGTTTGAGACCAGCCTGGCCAACGTGGTGAAACCCCATCTCTACTAAAAATACAAAAATTAACTGGGTGTGGTGGTGCACGCTGGTAGTCCCAGCTACTCGGGAGGCTGAGGCAGGAGAATCGCTTGAACCCAGGAGGCGGAGGTTGCAGTGAGCCAAGACCACGCCACTGCACTCCCTCTCAAAGTGAGACTCTCTCTCAAAAAAAAAAAAAAAAAAAAAAAAATGTTGCTGTGATTTACCACATTGCACAATAGGAGACTGGGCTCTTTCTAGCTAAGGATTATTTATCAAAACCAAGATAAATACTAAAACAAGAAAAATAAAATAAAATTAATAGCTAACATACAAGCATCACTACCCAATAAAAGCTGACACCATCCCAAATTCTGATGGACATACTGGGATTGGAAGGAGTATGAACTTTGAGAGAAAATCTTTCTAAACATGATGGCAGAATGATAGAAAGGAGTGCACAGCAATGGAAAGGCTTGGGAACGTAGGTCTAGTATAACACTCCAGCCCCCAATATAGAGATGTGGAAAAAGAGGCCTACAGAGGGAAAGTCACCTGCCTGTGTACCAGATAGAACTGTTAGGTTTCTATTAGGAATTTTTCAGTATTCAAGAAAAGAAACAGACACATTCATTTGGAGAGAAAAAAAGAGGTGAACAGTCTTCAGGTGTAATTCTTGCTTGACGCCTCTTCAGCTCCCTATTCCCCTCAATTAGTATCTTATTTTTCATTCATTCATTCATTCATTCAATGACTATTTACTGATACCTACTAGGCAGCAAGTCCTGATATTGGCACTGGGATGACAGACAAGACTATGATCTAGCCAATGATTTAGAAGAGTCCACAATCTACTAGGAAAGACAGGCCAAACAAACCTAAAATAATAAGCAATAGCAATGAGCTATGATGCCCATGAAAGAGAATGTTAAATGGGACTTCCTCTCTTTTCTCAGAATCTTGGCTGAAGCTCCAAGTGAAGACCAGGGTAACACATAACCACAGTTTAATGAGAGGGTGTCACATGACATGCTCAGAAGTAATCCCAACTTGACTTTGGAGCTTCACTCACCTCCAGCCTGTATATGACAAAAGGCTACTGATAAAGCCAGCAGGTAGGTTTGATGGAAGGGAATTGTAACTGCCCAGTGGGTTCACCTTGCCCACTGCCTAGACAGAATTGATTTATGAAGTCTCATTCTGTTACCTAGTCTGGAGTGCAGTGGTGTGATCTCAGCTCACTGCAAACTCTGCCTCCCGGGTTCAAGCAATTCTCTTGCTTCAGCCTCCTGAGAAGCTGGAATTACAGGCGCACTCCACCACACCCAGCTAATTTTTGTATTTTTAGTAGAGACGAGGTTTCACCATGTTGGCCAGGCAGGTCTTGAACTCCTGACCTCAGGTGATCTACCTGTCTCGGCCTCCCAAAGTGCTGGGATTACAGACGTGAGCCACTGCACCCAGTTCAGGGACTTTTTTTTTTGAGACGGGGTCTCGCTCTCTCGCCCAGGCTGGAGTGCAGTGGCGCGATCTGGGCTCACTACAAGCTCCGCCTCCCGGGTTCACGCCATTCTCCTGCCTCAGCCTCCCCAGCAGCTGGGACTACAGGTGCCCGCCACCACGCCCGGCTAATTTTTTTGTATTTTTAGTAGAGACAGGGTTTCACTGTGTTAGCCAGGATGGTCTCAATCTCCTGACCTTATGATCCACCTGCCTCGGCCTCCCAAAGTGCTGGGATTACAGGCGTGAGCCACCGTACTCAGCCCAGGGACTTTCTTATAGAATCCTTCCTGATACCCTCAGCCCCCCTGAGTCTTGATCAGTCCCCCCAGTCTATGTCTTAAATGTAATCTTTTCTTCATGGCATTACAACTGTACATTTATATGCATTATTCTGTGATAAATAATAATGGCCTTCTTACTAGACTCAACTCCACAAGGGTTTGGGCTGAAACAAATTCTTACGTTGAAGGCCTAACCCCAGATACCCCAGTTTCTCCCAGTACCCCAGACTGTGACTGTCTTTGGAGACAAGGTTTTTAAAGAGGTGATTAAGTTAAAGTCAGGTCATGAGGGTGGGCCCTAATCCAATCAGACATAACAGGTGTCCTTAGAAGCAGAGGAGATTGGGCCCCAGACACACATAGGCAGAAGAAAGACCACGTGAAGACCAAGGCAGAAGTCGGCGATCTACAAACCAAGGAAACGTCCTCAGAATGAAACCAAGCCTGCCAACCTCTGATCCTAGACTTCCAGCCACCAGAACGGTGAGGACTTTAATTTCTGTTGTTTAAATGGCCCAGTCTGTTGTACTTTGTTATGGCAGACCCAGAAAACTCACATAGGTAGGGACTAGGCTGGCTTTAGTGTATCACTGCAGTCTCAGAGCTCAGTACTGAGTAAGTGCTCACTGAATTTTCCCTGGAGGATGTGGCGGTGCCAGGGGTGGGGTCAGCAGCACTGGGATTGCTTCAGTTTCCATCTGCTGCTTTTCCTCCAGGTTGCTCCCAGAACCACCCTTTCCTGTTTGCAGGCCTGAGCCATGGCTTCAGGTCCTTATGCCCCTCCTGGATAAGACTTTGTGATGGTTAATGTTACGTGTCAACTTGACTGGGTTAACAGTTCCCAGATAGCTATGAACATTACTTCTGGGTGTCTCTGGGAGGTATTTCCAGGTGATACTAGAGATAGAGTCATAGACTAAGAAGATCTGCCTTCATCCACATAGGCAGGCATCTTCCAATCCATTAGAGCATGAAGAGGAGAAAAAGGAGAAAGGACGAATTTGCTCCTTCATTTTGGGCTGGAACATCTGCATTTTCTTGTCCTCAGACGGTGAAGCTCCTGGTTCTCCATCCTTTGCACTCGGACAGGGAGTTATACCATTGGCTCTCCTGGTTCTCGGGCCTTTGGACTCAGATGGAATTATACCACAGGCCTTCCTGGGGTCTCCAGCATGCAGATGGCACATGGTGGAACTTCTCAGCTTCCAAAATCTAGTGAGCCAATTCCCACCTTAAATCCCCTCTCCTATGTCTGTATATGTCCTATTGCTTCTCTTCCTTTGCAGAATGCTGACTAATACAGACATAATACAGTAGCCTTTGGGAATGATGTGTGAGTATGTGGAGGAAGAACTAGACATGAAGCAGCATGTGCTTTCTTTAACACAACTTTTTCATTAAAATAGCTGTATGTGCTTAGTACAAAACTTGGAAAATACAGAAATGTAGTGGAAAAGGAAGAAGAAAACTACCATCCATTATTTTCTCTCCCTCCCTCCTCAATCTCCAGGAAAATTACAATTAACTAGTTTCCCCTTTATTTTTCAGAGCTAGGATTCTCCAGTATGCAAATATTTTATTCTGATTTTAAAATTAATATAGCTTACACTTTTCCCAAGACATACTAAACTGCTCTTCAATATTTTAATGGCCACATTATATGTTATTGAGTTAATGTACTACAATTTTGTGAATCATTTCCTTGTTGTTTGGATGTTAGTTTTTTTTTTTTTTTTTTTTTTTTAGTTTTAAACAATGCTGCGTGATCATCTTAGTGCACCACACATTTTCTGCATTTTGATTTTTTTCTTTTGTGGTGACTTAGGAAGGTAGAATTTCTGAGCTAAAGGATATTGCCAATTTTATGGTCCCGCATGCAGGGGCCATTGAAAACAATATGCTAAGAATAGATAAGGCTCAAGGACAGTATCTCTAGCTAGTTGCACTTTTAATGAACTCCAGTAGTCAAGGACAGTATCTCTAGTTGAACTTTTAATGAACTCTAGTAGGCGCCAAGAAGGCAGACAAATAAGAAAGAACTTAGAGACAAGGAACTAAGCAGAAGGTTACATCTGGGTGCAGAAAGTTTGTTTTGCATTGTGTTATTTGTGCTGACGTGGGATTTATGGAGTATAAATAAAGTGAGGCGGAGGCTCTAGGCGCGGCCGCCATGTTCTCTGTTTGTCTTTGTCTCTTGTGTCTGTTCATTCTCCACCATCACCACCGCGGTCCTCAATACCCGCATACTTTTACCAAATAGTTGCACACAAAGGGTGAAGCCTTTACATTCCCACTGGCAGAGAATGAGTACCCACAAGTGCCCCAGGGCTCCGGTAACCTGTCCTACAAATGGATATGTGAAGCTCTTAGTGAGACCAGTGGGCAGACGCTGAGCCTCCCCTGAGACAGAGGGAGAAGTCAAACCACCAAGCATTCGCTAGGCTGCGCAGCATCTATGTGGTCGGAGCCAATGATACTCTTTTGCTCTTTCCAGCATTGCGCAGTGATCCTGGGGATGCCGTTTGGAAGCTGCAGGCCTTTGACATCTTTAGGGTTGAAGAGATGATGCTCCCCATGGGGGCTGACCAGTGATCCATTAGTTTCTCGTGGAGCATTCGGAGGTCTACGGGGCCTTCCTGGGGTTGCACCTCATTTCCGCCACTCCTGACTTCGCAATTTACTCCTTTGGATCTTTCCAGAAACCGTCTTTGGCAATTCTGAAACAAAGGCCACCTAGTGACCAAACACAAAACAAAACAAAACAAAAAACACCTGGAAATCATCATTTCTCAAAAAGACTTTTGTTTTGAAAGAGCCATTACTGTCTGCCTGTCCTTGATTCAGGGTTTCTCCCTAAACTGCCAGGAGCAAAACAGCTGGAGCCTGGAGCACAGGATCTTTTTGACAGCATGTGAGCACCACTTCTTGTATCTGATTTAGGTAGGGATCAGGCTGTTCTTAGAGCAAGAACAAAATGTGCTCTGGGGAGAACCCAAGTGAAGAAATACAGAAAAAAACTGAAGCAGCAGCCAGGGTTACAAGTTTCTCCATATCCCCAGAGCCTGTCACAGGGCCTGGCCCTGAGTTGGGGCCCAGGCAGAGCGTGCCCATCTGATTCCCAGATCACTGTACCCTGGAAACCCTGATGTTTACCTTCCTGGGGTATTTGTATGGTGCAGTCACCCTTTTCACATGCTCCTGGAGTTCCCGCGTTAGTGCCTCTGTGTCATGAGAGGAGTAGTCCGGAGTAAGGACTATAAATGCCTTTACTACCTGCAGCAAAACAAATACCCAGAAAAGATCAGACTTTGTAAAACGACTCTTTTCTCCTTAAGTGACCCTTGAATAAGTGCCTACATTTACCTTTGCACCATGAAAGTTCTACTAGTTTTTTGGGCACAGCCAGTGACACAAACAACATCAATTTTTCTTTTGCTGGCCTTTCCAGGTTGTGACTACTAGGAGCATTGACCTTTGTGGGTTGATTTCAAATTCCTACCTATTTCTCAAATTACTCCCCATACTTGGAATGACACCATTTGAAGCCAACGTTGCTTCTCTTAAGAAGCAAATATTTTGGAGAAAAGAGGTTCATAAACTCCTACGGCCATTTACTTCCAGATTTTCCTAACAAGGTAGGTAGGTATGGGTTTGAACAGGTGGGACTGAGGAAAATGCAGTCAATTTCAAGGGGAACTAGGTATTTGGGGGTCTGCATGGATGAACATTTGCAATCAGCAGACCCTGAACTGCACCACTTCTGTTCCAGACATTCCAAAGGACATTCTACACCTTGGATCTCTCTGCCCACATCTTTCCTGCAGGCTGTCTTATGCCAGGGAGGAGGAAGTGTCCCAGACTCAAGCACAACAAACAGATTCAGACAGATATTCTTTTAGGAAGAGCTTCCTCTTACTACTGTAACTACTAAACATTTGTTGGGCATTTTCTGTGCACCAGACTCAGTTCTAAGCAGTGTACATGGATTAAGTTTGAGCACACAGCCATTTGTCACAATCCCAGTTAACTCATGGCATACAGAACTAGTCATACGTTTCAGGTGTGATTTCTTCAGCATATCAATGGGACTCCACACCTCCCTTATTCTATATGAATGGCCTCTGATTTTAGTGAAGAATCACTTGGTCAGGAGTGGCTGGCTAAAATGCAGATTCTCTGGGCTGCATTCCCAGTCATTATGATTCCGTAAGTCTGACTTTAGGTCTACAAATCTGTATTTTAAACAAGAATCTCAGACGATACAGTTGCAAGCAGTCCAAGAACCAGACTTTGAGAATCTCTCCTGGGGTCCTGATGCTTCTGAGAATGCAGGCTGATGTTGCACTAACTTTCAAAAGGTAACTTGTGCTTTAGGATTATGTTGGATGTAAGCCAGTGAAAAGTAGCTAAGTCTGCCTGTAAGCTGATCTTTCACATACTATGTATTCCTCTGGGACCCACAGGAAGATTTCTCCTGACTGGGCACAGTGACTCATGCCTGTAATCCCAGCACTTTGGGAGGCCGGAGTGAGTGGATCACCTGAGGTCAGGAGTTTAAGACTCCAGCTTGGCCAACATGGTGAAACCCTGTCTCTACTAAAAATACAAAAATTAGCCAGGCATGGTGACACATTCCATGTTATCCCAGCTACTGGGAGAGGGGCTGAGGCAGGAAGGTCGTTTGAACTTGGGAGGCGGAGGTTGCAGTGAGCCAAGATCGTGCCATTGCACTTCAGCCTGGACAACAGAGCAAGACTCCATCTCAAAAAAAAAAAAAAAAAAAAAAGATTTCTCCTATGAAAGCCCAGCTTATTAAGTTTGGTCTATCTTTCTGGTATATCAAGGTCATTTTGGATACATATCCTATTCCTCTCAGGTTACAGCCATCAGCAAACTGTGACTGGTGTGCTCACTATGTCCTCATCTGCAAATAGAAAATGACTTTTTATTAGACAGGATGGATAACAGAGCCTGCACCTCCCCCTAAGATCTCCTGCCCCATAGCCAGCCTCTTTGGAACCCAGTTGTGTCTGCTAAAAAGCAAAGTCTTGGTGTTTTCCCGTTATGTCCCTTTAGAGAGTAATTGTATCTCTAAAGACACGAAGGCAACGTGTGTCTGATGGTGGCATTTCAACTTTGTGGCACATGGATGGAGGTGAAATACAGGACAATCTGAGCCTTCCTGCTTGTTCTGCTGGGTGCTAATAGGTACAGAAGCAGGAGGCCGTGTTCTTGGGTGCACTGGTTACCTCTCCCCTGATGGGGTCTGGGCTGCTGACCACGGCCGACTCCAGGACAGCAGGATGCTCTGCCAGGGCGCTTTCCACTTCAACAGGCCCGATCCGGTAGCTGGAAGGGAAAAACAAACTCTTCCAAGTGGACTTCCCTCAACCCCCATGAAACTTCAAAGGGAGGAGGAAAGTGCAGACAACTTGACCTTGAAGAATTGATCACATCATCATTTCTTCCCATGAACCAAAAGTAGCCATCCTTGTCCATGCGAGCTCGGTCCCCTGTGATGTAAAAGTCCCCTTGTTCTGATGCAGCTGTCTTTTCAGGATTGTCCTGAAAGACAAAGAAAGCCCGTGAAGGACCCTCTGGGAATAGCCGCTAAGGCCAGTTACTGCGCCGGTAGCCCCCTGTAGGAAGCTGGAGATCACGCAACAGAAAGTTCAGCAGTTCCTAAAGTCCAGGCTACCCAGAGTTCCGCAATGGACAGGGAGCTATGGCCCTGTTTAGTTGTGGGAATTCCCTCTTTTGATTGGAATCAACTGCCAGCGAACGGTTAAGGGCAGCCACCCACCACCATCCTTAGAAGGGCCCCACAGGGCCACTGGCTGTGTTTTTTAGGACAAAAGAACACATGAATATTCTTTGCACTCGGGAATCACTGAGGGTAGAAAGTGAAGGGCTAGGCCGGGTGTGGTGGCTCATGCCTGTAATCCCAGCACTGTGGAAGGCTGAGGTGGGTGCATCACTTGAGGTCAGGAGTTCAAGACCAGCCTGGCCAACATAGTGAAACCCCATCTCTACTAAAAATAAAAAAAATTAACTGGGTGTGGTGGTGCATGTCTGTAATGCCAGCTACTCGGGAGGCTGAGGCAGGAGAATTCCTTAAACCCGGGAGGCAGAGGTTGCAGTGAGCTGAGATTCTGCCACTGCACTCCAGCCTGGGCTATAGGGCGAGGTTGCAAGATTGTGCCATTGCACTCCAGCCTGGGCTACTCCAAGTAGGAAAAAAAGGAACGGAAAGGAAGCGGAGGGGAGGTGAGGGAAGGGGAGGGATGGGAGAGGAGGGAAGGGAAGGGAAGGGAAGAGAAGGGAAGAGAAGGGAGAAAAGAAAGAGAGAAGAAAAGCAAGGAATGAAGGGTGGGAAGGAGGGAGGGAGGAAGCAAGGAAGGAGCAAGGGAAGGAGGGAAGGAAGAAAGGAAAAGAAAGAAAGAGAGAGAGAAAGAAAGAAAGAAGGGAAGGAAGGAAGGAAAGACAGAAGGAAGGACGGAAGGAGGGACGGAAGGGAGGGAGAAGGGCTCACCAAAAAGCCCATTGGTGTGGGGCAAGAGTAGAGGAAAGCGAAAAGCAATCAAACTCTGATTCTCAAAGTTTTAAAGAAAAAGCTACTACTCAGCAATAAAAATACATAAAAACACACAGATGACTTGCAGAAACATTATACTGAGTTAAAGAAACCGGACAGACAAATTTGAATAGTTTGTGATTCCATTTATATGAAGTTCTTTTTTAAAAATGCAAAATTATTACATAGTGACAACAAACAATTTATCAATTGCTGGGTCTGGAGTGGAGAGGATTGGCTGTCAAGGGGAATGAGAGGGGATTTGAGGGTGAAAAATGTTCCATATTAGACTGTGGTGGCAGTTACAGAGGGGCGTATGTGTGTTAAAAGTCATCAACCTGCATACGTAACATGGGTGAATTTCATTGTAGGTAAATTATATCTCAATTCAACAAGTACCTTCCGAGAAAAAAGAAAAAAATATAAGCTACCAATACCTAAAAATACATCTAGCACAAAATCTCTAAGTTGTGTATGGAGAAAACTTAAAACTCTACACAACATTAAGGAAGATATAAATAAATGAAAGAAAGACTTAATCGACCTGGTGCAGTGGCTCATGCCTGTAATCCCAGCACTTTGGGAAGCCAAGGCGGGCGGATCACCTGAGGTCAGGAGTTCAAGACCAGCCTGGCCAACATAGAGAAACCCCATCTCTACTAAAAATACAAAGATTAGCTGGGTGTGGTGGTGGGTGGCTGTAATCCCAGCTACTTGGGAGGCTGAAGCAGGAGAATCACTTGAACCCAGGAGGCAGAGGCTGCAGTAAGCCAAGATCATACCACTGCACTCCAGCCTGGGTGACAGAGCAAGACTGTCTCAAAACAAAACAAGATAGACTTAATTAATAGAGATGTCAATTATCCCTAAGTTGTTTTATAGACAATACAATTCTAGTCAAAATGCTAGCAAACATTTTCCAAGGAACTTGACAAGTTGATTCTAAAATGTGAATGAATGAGCAAAGGGCTAAGACTAGGTACAACACTTCTAAATAAGTTGAAAAACAAGGATAGAGTCATTCTCCCACATATGAAGACTTATGGTAATGCTTTTGTGGATAAGACTTTATGGTATCAGTATGGAGACAGAGTAAGTGATCAAGGAAATACAAGAAAGTGCCAAAACCTAACTATGACTATATCAAACTTTCAAAAATTTATTTATTTGTTTGAGATGGAGTCCCACTCTATTGCCCAGGCTGGAGTGCAGTGGTGTGATCTCAGCTCACTGCAACCTCTGCTTCTCGGATTCGAGCAATTCTCCTGTCTCACCCTCCCAAGTAGCTGGGACTACAGGTGCCCACCACCATACCCACCTAATTTTTGTATTTTTAGTAGAGATGGGGTTTCTCCATATTGGTCAGGTTGGTCTCTAACTCCTGACCTCAGGTGATCCACGCGCCTTGGCCTCCCAAAGTCCTGGGATTACAGGTGTGAGCCACCACCCCTGGCCTGTATTACACTTTTATATCTGACAAAATTATCATGACAGATAACTGGGAAAAGGAGGATTTATTCAACAAATTGGTTTTTCATATAGAAAAAAATAAAATAGACCCCTATCTCATACCATGCATACATCAACCACAGACGGATTATAAACTTAAATGTCAAAAGCAGAACTATAAGACTATTGGAAGAAACTATAGGTGAATATGTGTATTTCCTACCCCAAAGTTGAAAATGATTTTATAAGACACAAAAAGCACTATCCATAACATTTAAAAACGTAATGATTTGATGACATGGAAATAAACGCTTCTGTTCAATAAAAATACCTTAAAGAAAGTGAAAGAAAGTGAAAAGACAAGCTACCACTGGGGAGGAAGATATTAGCAACTCTTATAACAAATGACCAATATAAAGAATATATTAAGAACTCCTATAGGCTGGGTGTGGTGGCTCCTGCCTGTAATCCTAGCATTTTGGCAGGCTGAGGCAGGTGGATCACTTGGGCCCAGGAATTCAAGACCAGCCTGGGCAACATGGTGAAACTCCATCTTTACAAAAAAAAAAAAAAAATTAGCCGGGTGTGGTGGCGTGTGCCTGTAGTTCCAGCTACTCGGGAGGCTGAGGTGCGAGGATCACCTGAGCCCAAGAAGTCGAAGTTGCAGTGGCCATGATTGTGCCACTGCACTCCAGCCTTGGTGACAGAATGTGACCCTGCTTCCAAAAAAACTGTATTAAATAGTTGCCTAATATTTCTGTGTGGTGGTGATATTAGCTATTTGAGCAAATTCCTGTGTTAGAAATTTGGGTTCTTTTTTAAAATTTTTTTCTCTCTTCTTTTCTCCTTTTGTTCTTTTCTTTCTTTCTTTTCTTTTCTTTTCTTTTTTTTTTTGGCTTTTGTTCACAATGCTATAATATAACATAATCCTTTACATAACTAATTTCTGGTATTAGAAATTTAGATAGTCCCTCCACCTTTTTTATCTGTTATAAACAGCCAGCACTATAACAAATATTTGTGCATTTGACAATTTGTTTCCCTAGGAAGATAAGCACATTCCTTATATGGGTTATAAAGTTGACATGGGCATATTCATGTAACTGACATGTGCAATTCCACTAAATGGGAATGACCAACATGAATATGAAATGTTTATGTTTATTGTGGGGGGAGAATGAGCTTAGCTTATCAAAAATCACAGAACAATTTTGGTTTGAGATTCTCTGTAATAATTTTCACGTTTCATGATTCTCACAGAAGAGATTTAATATTTTTCTCTTAATTAAGAATGAGCTGGGCCGGGCACTGTGGCTCATGCCTGTAATCCCAGCACTTTGGGAGGCCGAGGCAGGGCGATCACTTGAGGCCGGAAATTCCAGACCAGTCTGACCAAGGTGGCGAAATCCCGCCTCTACTAAAAATACCAAAATTACCTCGGTGAAATGGTGTGCGCCTGTAGTCCCAGTTACTCGGGAGACTGGAACACGAGAGTTGCTTGAGCCCAGGAGGCGGAAGTGCAGTGAGCCAAGATCACACCACTGTACTCCAGCCTGGGCAACAGAGTGAGAAGACAGTGTTGCAAAACAAAACAAAACGAAACAAAAAAGATCTGGAAAGAAAACTAACTGTTGGTACAGGTGATGGAAAGAATCAGTCAAAAAAATTAAAGATTCTTGTCGGCCGGGCGCGGTGGCTCAAGCCTGTAATCCCAGCACTTTGGGAGGCCGAGACGGGCGGATCATGAGGTCAGGAGATCGAGACCATCCTGGCTAACACGGTGAAACCCCGTCTCTACTAAAAAATACAAAAGCTAGCCGGGCGAGGTGGCGGGCGCCTGTAGTCCCAGCTACTCGGGAGGCTGAGGCAGGAGAATCGCTTGAACCGGGGAGGAGGAGGTTGCAGTGAGCCGAGATCACAGCACTGCACTCCAGCCCAGGCGACAGAGCGAGACTCCATCTCAAAAAAAAAAAAAAAAAAAAAAAAAGATTCTTGTCTAGCAAATAACTTTGCAAATTACTTTAGTACACTCAGTGGAATGATCTCACAACCAGAAAGAATGTGTACAAGTGCAGTAAGTACCAGAGTCCTGCTCCACACCGAGTGGCACGAAGTAGACAATAAATAATGAATGAATACATTTTTCAGTGGGGTCAAAGATTTACTATTGTTTCCAAGACTGATTAGCAGAAAAATACATTAAAATGTTAACATGATCTCAGCTTAGCATGATTACTATGTTGTGGGTTTCTGTAAGTTTCTGTGATTTTAAACAAAATAAAGTAAAAGATTATTTCTCTTGTAGTCACAGAAAAACTATTAAAATGCAACATTCCAAAAACAAATGGACTGGTTTGTTTCTGCTCCTTCTAATTCTGTAGCTGATTGACAGCTTAGTAGACACATGAGATGGCATTTCTATTAAGCAGTGGCTCTCAGGCTTGGCTGCACATTTGAATCACCTGGGAAACTGATCCACACCAGAAATGTTGATCTTAGTTAGCCTGAGGTGGGGCTCAAGCATCAGCAATAACTGACGCTTGCCAGGAGTTTCTAGTGCACAGTCAGGTCTGAGGGTTTTATAGAGAAAGCTGTGAAGAAAAGAAAGCCCAACATAAACACCAGCCAAGGTGAATACAAAAGAGAAGCAATTACTAAATTATCCCAGAAACTTGGACTGAAATCTCAGGTTTGTGCCCTGCTAGCAAACCACAAAAAGAATCCTGAAGACAGCTCTGACACAACAGTGCAGTTTGACCTTTATGTATTTATTAAGTTACTATTATTATTATTTTTTGAGATGGAGTCTCGCTCCCTCGCCCAGGCTGGAGTGCAGTGCTGCGATCTCGGCTCACTGCAACCTCCTCCTCCCCGGTTCAAGCGATTCTCCTGCCTCAAATTCCCAAGCAGCTGGGATTAGAGGCACGTGCCACCACGCCTGGCTAATTTTTATATTTTTGGTAGAGACGGGGTTTCACTATGTTGACCAGGCTGGTGTTGAACTCCTGACCTCAGGTGATCCACCTGCCTTGGGCTCCCAAAGTGCTGGGATTACAAGTGTGAGCCACCGCACCCGGCTGCAGTTTGACCTTCAGAAGCTCCTTTCCTTTACTGCACCTCGATTTTCTCCTCATTAAAACAACGGTGCTGCCCTCATGTTGTATGTTTGCACTTTCAGACACACCCCGTTTAAATCCCATGCCCTGCCTATACTAGTTGCATGATGCTGGATAAGTCACTTCCCCTTTGTAGCAGCTTCCTGATCAATAATAGTCTTCCTTATCAATAACAGAACTTTACTAATAATAGTAACAACCTACCTCATGCAGTCATTGTAAGGGTTAAACAAATAGATATTTACAAAGTGTGGTGCACAATGCTTAGCACACAGTCACTATCATGAGAATGGCTGTTCCCATCCCTTACCGAATAGCAATTGAAGAAACAGAAGGGCCGGGTGGGTCTGATACGGATGGCAACATTCCCCTCTTCTCCAGGAGGCAGGACATTGCCCTCATCATCCACAATCTGGCAGGGAGATCACAGAGGTGCATGTATGAGTGTCTACACCCTGGGCCACTGCAGCAGCCCAGAGGCCTGTGCCAGCCAGGCCTGTGTGTCTTTCTCCTCTCCACGCCAGGCCTCGCCAGAAGTTGGGGGAGGCTGCTACCTGCACATCGTAGGGTGGGAATGCCTTCCCCATGGATCCAGACTTGATTTTCATGCCTTTTGGATTGGCACAGATGACAACCTGGGGAGAAAGCAGTACGGATAAAGAAGAGCCTTTCCACTTAGCTTCTCTCCTGGGCCATGCCTTTCTCTCGCCCTGCCTGATAACTCTTTCTCTCATCCTCGTTTTTCTCCTCCCTCACTTTCTTCTTTCTTTCCCTTCTCCTCTCTCCATTTCTCTCCTTTCTTCCTCCTTTTTTTCTTTTTTCTTCCTCCCTCCTTCCTTTCCTTCTTTCCTTTCCTTTCTCCTTTCCTGTTTTTTTCCTTCCCTCCTTCATTTTATTTCCTCCTTTATTTCATTCCTTTCCCCATTATCTCATTCTGTATTTTCCTCTGTCCTCCCTTCTTCTTTCTTCACTATTTCCTTCCTTCCTTTCATCTTTTTCCCTTTCCTTTCTTCCTTCCTTTCCTTTCTCTTTTATTTCCTCTCTCCCTTCCTTCTTCATTTCCTTCCTATTTTCTTCCTTCCTTCTTGCCTTTCTTCTTTTCTTTCCATAGTCAACAAACAGTTATGGGGCACTCCAGGGGGCACTCAAACATAAAGAACTTAGTGCATCTCTGAGCCAAAAGACTCAGTTGATCCTCAGATCTCTTCCTAGATGACTGTAGAGGACGCTGCTTAGAATCTGGAACTCTGAACAGCAGCACATGTAGGCTGTCTTGGTAGGGACAAACAATGCCTTCAACCGTGAGGGCTGGTTTGCTGGTCATGGTATAATTGTAAAAGCACTTTAAAGTACCTTTTTTTTAATTTTAAAGAAGTGTGTGTGTGTGTGTGTGTGTGTGTGTGTGTGTGTGTGTGTGTATTTCAATAGCTTTTTGGGTACGAGTGTTTTTTTGTAACATGGATGAATTTACAGTGGTGAATTCTGAGATTTTAGTGCATCTGTCACCTGAGTAGTGTACATTATACCCAATATATAGTTTCTTTACCCTCACACCCCTCCTGCCACCTTCCTCCTTCTGAGTCTCCAAAGTCTTTTATACCACTTTGTATGTCTTTGCATCCTCATAGCTTAGCTCTTGCTTATAAGTGAGAACATATAGAAATCAAAAGGGAAGGAAAGCTGATGGAGTTTTGTTATCAGCTTTTCCCCTGGGTGGAGGAGAGGTGGGGTGGTCCCTGAGAAGCTTCAGGGAGGTGACAGCTGGAGAGGCAGGAAGCCCTGGAGGGGACCTGGCCCCTCCAGTACTCACCGTTTCAGACTGGCCATAGCCTTCGTACAGCTCCACACTGGTCTGGCGTTTCCACTTCTCCCTCACATCAGGGTTGAGGGCCTCTCCTCCAGTCAGACAGTGCCTCAGGCTCTGAAACTGGTACCTTTCTCAGGCAGGAAAACAAAATCACCTATGTCAGGATCTTCATACCACCCGACTTCTGGTGCCACTGCCCAGACGCAAACACCCACAGGCACTAGAGGGTACATGGCCCTGCTTTTTAATCTGCTCTAAGTGAGTCCATCCTCTGGCTTTGCAACCATTCTCCTCATGGACAGATAATTTTTAAAAGATTCATCCTATCTGAGTTTGGGATAAAATCAGAAGCTCATATAATAGGTTTTGGCATAATATGGTAAGTTCCAGGTAACTTGGCCAAAATAATTTAGTTGGAAAAAAACTGATTGATCATAAATTGGTTAGGACAATAATCTGATTGAAAAGGATAGATAAATCAATTAGAAATTGAAAAGATAGGCCAGGCACCATGGCTCACACCTGTAGTCCCAGCACTTTGGGAGGCCAACGTGGGCAGATTGCTTGAGCTCGGGAGTTGAAGACCAGCCTGGTCAATGTGGTGAAACCCCGTCTCTACCAAACAATAAAAAAAATTAGCCGGGTATGGTGGCACATGCCTGTAGTCCCAACTACTTGGAAGGCTGAGGTGGGAGGAAAGCTGGAACCCAGGAGGCGGAGGTTCCAGTGAGCCAAGATCATGCCACTGCACTCCAACCTAGGCGACAGAGCAAGACTCTGTCTCTGAAATAAATAAATAAATAAATAAATAAATAAATAAATAAGAAAAAGGAAAAGAAAGGAGAGAAAAGAAAATTGAAAAGATAAAAATTAGTCCTCTAAGAATCCCACAAATTCCTACAGATTAATTATGTTGCAAAACGCCCTCTCTGTTCAACAAATCATCCAAACTAAAAGAAAAAAAAAAATTCAGTGATTGCAAGTACATTTTCAGTCTTGGAGGAGAGGGGAGATCAAATTGGCTTGATAAAGTACTTAGTACTACCAAATGGCATTCAACGACATTGTTCTTAACAAGGTACTTGGAGCTTGCTTTCAGCCAAAATCATCATCTGGAGATGCACATATCAGATCAATGAATGGGATGAACTTCTTACATTGGAGAAGAATTCACTTTTAGAAGCATGTAAGAACTCCCTCCTCTGGGCACTTGGTGGGTAAATTCATGTGATTAGGAAAGATGAGAGGATGACTCCTCATGACTTGGGGGAGGACAAAAGAGGGAGAACAGGTCAGGGTTGGTGGGTACTGAAGGACGGTGGGCCTTTCTCCATATACCCCAGCAACTAGCCCTGTTCTGCCAGAAGATGTTGCTTTGGCTTCATCTAGGATGGAGCCATCATCAGTGCCTTGTCCCTTTCTCTTGGGTGCCCAATGGCATGTGGTCAGAGAACAGTTGGCTGGGGTGAGTCTGAGGCTGAGAGTTGGGGCATCTACTGTGGTGTGGGCTTGTTAGTTTCACCAGACCTGAGGGCCCTGGCCACAAACCCCACTCCATAGGTGGCTAACAATTGTCCAATCATTTCTCTCACCTCACAGAAGTAGCAGACACACTGCTGAGAGAATAGCCCATGGGTGTATGGTGTGGTGAGAAGCCTATCTCAGGTGCTAAAATTTCAGACTGCCCTAAATCTATTTAGTTCCATCTGGATGCAAATTTTTGGGGGCCAGAAGCTTGTTCTTGAGGGGCATCTGTGAGGTTTACAGGTATGTTGACTTGTCAACGTGTATGTGTATAAATGTGTGTGTGAGAGAGAGACAAAGAGGCAGAAAAATATATAGAGACAGAGAAAGATAGAAAGAGAGTTGGAATGAGAGGATACTTGTATGTGTGGATACCCATGCTGTATAGTCACACACTTAGGCCCTCAAAGCACCAAACAGATGGGCTGTACCTGGTCAGATCCTCCTGCACAAGCAGCCGAAAGATGGTTGGGACACAGCAGAGGGTGGTTATCGGGAATGTGGAGAGAGTCTAAACAAAAGCAAAGGGTGAAAGATGTCCTTAGAATCACTGGGGTGGGACCATGAAGATGGAGCCAAATGCACTGCATCTTTATATTCTCACTACCAAAGCAGAGAAGTTGAAAACTATGTGTGGAATCCAGCATCCAAGATGGTGCCCAGTGACCCCTACTTCCTAGCATTTGCACCTTTGGAGGAATCCCCTCTCACCTCATACCAAAGTGGGTCTGTGACAGCAATGGCATACTGTCAAGGTGATGAATATCACTTTCAAGATTCAGTTGTACAAAGACTACGGTTTCTGTCTTGGATGTTCTTTCTCTCTCCCTTTCTTGGATCCCTTGTTCTGGGGGAAGCACGCCACCACGTTTTGAGTATGCTCAAGCCATCCTATGGACAGGTGCACACAGTGAGAAACTGGAGACTCTAGCAAACACCCAGTGAGAAATTGAAGTCTACTAAAAACCACCAGTGAAATTTTTTTGTTTTGTTTTGTTTTGTTTTTTGAGATGGAGTTTCGCACTGTCACCCAGGCTGGAGTGCAGTGGCAAGATCTCAGCTCACTGCAATCTCCATCTCCCGGGTTCAAGCAATTCTCTGCTTCAGACTCACGAGTAGCTGGGATTACAGGCACCCTCCACCATGCCTGGCTAATTTTTGTATATTTAGTGGACACGGGGTTTCACCATCTTGGCCAGGCTGGTCGTGAACTCCTGACCTCATGATCCACACGCCTTGGCCTCCCAAAGTGCTGGGATTACAGGCATGAGCCACTGCACCCAGCCACTGTGAGTTTTTAAGCAATTTTCCAGCTTCAGTCAATCCTTAAGATGATTGCAGTCCTAGCTGATATCTTTTTTTAAATTATTGTGGTAACATACACACAACATAGAATTTGCCCACTGGAATGGTTTTTAAGTGTATAGTCCAATGGGATTAAATATTTCCACAATGTTGCGAAACCATCACTACCATCCACCTCCAGGACTATTTTTATCCTCTCAAACTTAAACTCCATACCCATTACACAATGATTTCCCATTACTCTCTGCCCTAACTCCTTGTAAACACCGTTGTACTTTCTGTCTCTGAATTTAACTACTCTTGGTATCTCATGTAAGTGGAATCAGACAATATTTGTCCTTGTATGACTGTCATGTTTCACTTAGCATAATGTCCTCAAGGGTTATCCACATTATATCATATAACAAGATGTCCTTCCTTTTTAAGGCTGGGTAATATTCCCTTGCATGTACACACCACATTTTGTTTGTTCATTCATCTGTGGATGGACACTTGTGTTGCTTTCACCTTTTAGTTATTGTTAATGCTGCTATGAACACGAGCGTACTTTGCTGACCTCTTGATTGCAACCTCATGAGAGACTCTATTCCCAAATCCCCTCATTAAGCTGCCTCCAGCTTCCTGACCATCAGAAACTGTGAGATAAATACTTGTGTTTTAAAGTTCTATGTTTGGGTATAATTTATTACATAGCAATAGATAATGAAAACACTATGTCAGAGCTGGGGGCAGTGTGAGGAGAAAGTCCATACACTGGCTGATCAAGCACTACATGGATAATGATGGTGATGAGTTTGATCATGATGATAATAGCCAATATGGGTTAAGAATCTACTATATTTGGTCCACCATGTGGTACCAGCTTACTCCTGCAAGAATGGCCATAATCAAAAAATCAAAATAGATGTTGGCATGGATGCAGTGAACAAGGAACACTTCTACATTGCTGGTAGGAATGTAAACTAGTACAACCACCTGGAAAACAGTGTGGAGATTCCTTAAAGAACTAAAAGTAGAACTACTATTTGATCCAGCAATCCTACTACTGGATATCTACCCAGAGGAAAAGAAGTCATTATATGAAAAAGATACTTGCACATACATGTTTATAGCAGCACAGTCTGCAATTGCAAAAATGTGGAACCAACCCAAATGCCCATAAATCAAGTGGACAAAGAAAGTGTGGTATATAAATATATGTAATGGAATGCAACTCAGCCATAAAAAGGAATGCAAAAGATAAATGCTTTCAGGGGATGGATACCTCATTCTCTATGATGTGATTTTCATGCATGGCATGCCTACATCAAAACATCTAATGTACTCCATAAATATATACACCTACTATGTACCCACAAAAAGTAAAAATTATTTCAAAAAAGAACCTACGATGTGCTGGCCCCTTTGCCTTGTATCATTTCATTCTCGCAGCAACTCTATAGAGATATGTTATCCCTTTCTTACAGGTGAGGCTGAAACTGCAGCTCGGGGAGGTTAGGCAACTTCCCCAAGGCCACACAGTTAGAGAATCAAAGGTGTGGGATCAGAGTCCAGGTCTGCCTCTTTGACTGATGGCATGACCTGTGCAGTTAGCTACCAGGTGATACAGCTGGTGATATGAGCAGAAGAGCCCTCTGACATTTTAAGGAATGACACTTAGGATGTGGGGGGCTGGAGAAAGGTGACCTGTGTCTTGACTGGGGGCACCAATCTCCTCCCTCCCTATAAGAAGACCCTGGGAGGCTGAGCAGGAGTCACCAGGACTCTCTAGTTGGGCCAACTACTCATGTTAAACACCATGGACAGTAGCATTTGGATTTGAGGCACAGACTGATTTTGCCTAAGGGTTTGACAAATATCTAGGGTTTTGGCGGAGGCATAAGGAAGAAAGTGGTGGAGACAAGGGCACCCCATGCAGGAGAAATAGCAATGAAATGGTCTTAATCTAGGAATCTAGCTAGAGCATAGGCAATGATGGAAGGGAACCAGGTGGTCAGGAACCAGATTACGGAAGGCCAGGGAGCCACACCAAAGAAGCCTTAGAGTCACTGATTCATGTGTTTTCTCCTGCAGCCTGAAATCTATATCCCACTCATCTGATTTATACCCAACACATATGGGGTGTTGTTGGTTTTCCTCTTACATTCAGGATAACTTTGGCATCAACTCGGGGCAGCTCATGCACAAAAATGCAAGCTCCATTAGGCCAGGCAGAGAAGAGAGTCCAGGCTGCCTTCACCCAGCCAGTGTCAGTCGTGTTCCAGAAGATGTCCGATTCGGTCAAGGCCACCCACCGTCTGCCAAAAATTAGAGAACGTCAGCACCGTTGGCGATGACTCTACCTTTAAGAAGGATTGTATTATCTATATCACCACATTGGGAGCCCTGCTTAGTGGGTACTCACTTATACTTGTGAAACCTGAACAAGAACCATCAAGTCAACTATTGTCTCAACAGGCATTTATTGAGCATCTTCCATGTACCTATGCCCTAGACTAAGAATACAGAAGCAAAAAGAGTTTCCAGAAAGTTCACAGTCCAGTGGACGTGATATATAAGGGAAAAAGTTAACCTCAGTACTCTGTGCTAAGGTCACTTTATTTAGCCAACATTTATTTAGCACTTAGTCTGGGTTAGCACTAGGGATACAGAAATGAACAATTAGTCTTGCTTTAGGGCCTTAGAGTTTAGGAAGTATAAATATCTAGGAAGCCGCTGGAGAGCATGTTTTAACAGAGCTAAACACAAAGTCTTGTGCAATTACAGAGAATAGGCACCTAATCCAGAGGAATGTTGGAGATGAGTTTCTGAGAAATGCTCTGGTAGGGGAGATGACACTTGAGTTAGACATAAACAATGCATAAGGATTATATAGGTGAGGCAGAGAAGCAGAAGCATCCCAGGAATGGGAAACAGTGTCTGCAAACATGGAAGACAGAAAAGCAGTCATGCACTTGAATCCTGGGACCCAGGCACTCCTGGTTCTCCCCCTTTCGTTGGCTGTTCCCTTCTCAGTCTCCTCTGCTGAGTCCTCCTGGTCTCCCCTTCAGTGCAGAAATGGCTCAGGCACTCAGTTCTGAGACCCACTCTCTTTTCAGTTTATATTACACTTTGCTGATCTCATCCCATCTCATGGTATGAAATACCATCTTTACACTGATAAGTTCAGCATGAATCTTTCTCTCTAACTTCAGACGTGTATATCCAAATGCCCACTCAACATCTCCACTTTTAACAAGGGGATGGAGATGTCTAAGAAGACTCTTAAATTGACAACTCTATAAACAAACTCTGTTTTCTTCCCACTAGACAGCTCATCCCACAGTTCCTCCCCCATCATTTAGTGCTTCCAGTTGTTCAGGCCATTCTTCTTAGAGCCGTCCTTGACTCCTCTTTCTCATTCCACACTGATTCTGTCAGCAAGTCTTATTGGGTCTAGGTTGAAAACACATTCAGAATCTCATCTCTTCTCCCACTTCTCCCCAGGCAAGCTACCATGCTTGCCTCTTAATGCAATAGTCATCTTCTTTAGCTGTTTCCTCTACAGTTTCATTGTGAACCCAACATTCTGAGTGAGCCTTTAAAAACCGTATTAGATTACGTCACTCCTCTGCTCAAAATATCCAATGCTTCTCAAAGAAAATTAAACATAGAATTACCATATGATCCAGCAATTTCATTTCTGCATGTATACCCAAAAGAAGTAAAAGCAGAGACTCTAACAGATACTCGTATGCCAGTGTTTATAGCAACATTATGGACAATAGCCAAAATGTGGAAGCTACCCAAGTGTCCATCAACAGGTGAATGGATTATTTAAAATGTGGTCGAGGCCAGGCACAGTGGCTCATGCCTATAATCTCAGCACTTTGAGAGGCCAAGGCAGGAGGATCATGAGGTCAGGAGTTCGAGACCAGGTTGTCCAACATGGTGAAACCCCATGTCTACTAAAAATACAAAAATTAGACGGGTGTGATGGCGGGCACCTGTAATCCCAGCTACCTGGGAGGCTGAGGCAGGACAATCGCTTGAAACCGGAAGGCAGAGGTTGCAGTGAGCGGAGATTGCACCACTGCACTCCAGCCTAGGCAAAAGAGAAAAACGCTGTCTCCAAAAAAATAAAAAATAAAAAAAAATAAAAAAAAAAACAAATAAAATGTGGTCTATCCATACAATGGAACATTTTTCAGTCTTAAAAGGGAGGGAAATTTTGACACATGCTATGACATGGATGAAACTTGAGGACATTATGCTAAGTGAAAGAAGCCAAATTGCAAAAGAAAAGGACAGACTGCATGATGCCAATCACACGAAATATCTGGACTATCAAATTCACGGAGATGAAAAGTAAAATAGAGGTTACCAGGGGTGAGGGGAAAGGGTAATGGGGCGTCATTGGGTAATGGGGGCATAGTTCTCATTTGGAAAGATAAAGTAAATTCTGGAAATGGATGGTGATCATGGTTGCACAACAGTGTGAATGTATTTGATGACATTAAACTATACACTTAAAAGGGATAAAAGGGTACATTTATGATACATGTATGTATATGTTTATATATGTATGTGTGTGTGTGTGTGTGTGTGTGTGTGTATGACTACGATTTAAAAAGAAACCTCCAGTGGCTTTTCACCTCACTCAGAGTAAAATCCAGAATCAAGATCCTTCCTGAGCTGCTCCTATTGGCTCTCTGACTTCAGCTCCTGACATCTTTCCCCTCACACCACTCCCTCCAGACCACTCGCCACTTTCTGTTCTTGGATCCTCTAGACAAGCTGCTCTGGTACCTTCCGCTGGCCACAAAACCCAGTCCGTAGCTGCTCTGGGAGTGCTCGACCATCTTGGGGGCCCCGGTGGTTCCGCTGGTGAAGTAGATGGCCAGCGGGTCTCGACTCTTTGTCCTCAGGCAGTTGTGCTCTGTAGGTGCCTCCCTGTAAAACGTAAAAACACTAGGTGGCGCTACCATGGTAAAAACAGTTAGTAGCACCGGTAATATGTATAACAACAATATGACTACCGTTTCATAAACATCACGTGTGAGGTGCTGTGCTTGAAAGCTCTGGCTTGGGTAACCTGCAATCACCTCATTGGGTAGGTACTATCATTATAACCTTTTTGCAGACAAGGAAACTGAGGCTCAAATGGTTAAACAACTCACTCAGAAGAGCCCATGCTTTCTTACCAAGGTATGAGGACTTTCTGGTAGAACACACACATGTCCGTGTCTATAATTCTGCACATTTAGGCACAGCTTCCACCCCACCCCATTTCTAATAATTTAGAACTGTTTTCTAAAGGTTTCCCCCAGTATGGGGTTTTGAGATCTGGGTAATTCTCAAAGTTCTGAGATCTGGATGACCAGCTAATCCACTGGCTCTCATCCCTGGCTGCAACGTGAAGTCCCCTGGTAAATTTTTGGAAGAAACTTGTCTATCCACTCTGAACAAAATAAAATCGGAATCTTTGATGTTTTCTTAAATGTTTCTCAGTAATTCTAGTAACAACCAAAATTGAGAACCACTGATCTAGGCCCACCTGACAGCTCTTCAAAACCATATGGGCTGATTTTTTTTTTTTTTTTTTTTGAGACAGTGTTTCGCTCTTATTGCCCAGGCTAGAGTGCAATGGCGCGATCTTGGCTCACTGCAACCTCCGCCTCCTGGGTTCAAGTGATTCTCCTGCCTCAGCCTCCCGAGTAGCTGGGATTATAGGCATGTGCCACCACGCTCAGGTCAGTCTGGCTGCCAAGGGGGAGTGTTCCTCTCTGATTCACTCTCTGTGTGTGAAATCAGCAACGCATTTCATCTTTTGTTGCTTAAAGGGGAAATGACTTCATTTTTCTGCTGTTCTCCTGAAGAACCCCAATTCACCGGAGGAGTTCCCTGAAGTTCAACCAGCCTGGCCGACTGTCGCTGTCTGACACCAGCAGCTTGGTCTGGAGGGAGGGGCATTCAGGGCTGATGGCATCCACCCTTGGAGCTAGGGAGTCACTGGTGATAATGGACTTGGCTCTGGACGCCTGCAGCCGATACTTGAGGTCCTTCTCCGTCAGCTGAGTGACACCCGGAATCATGACAACCCCTGGCATAAAACAGAAGGGGATGTTGACTGGATAGCAGGGAAGGTCTTGGGTATAGAGATAAGAGATGAGGGCAGGAAGGGGCTGGGGAGGGTTGGAATGCCTGAGCTGGAAGAGGTAACAATAATAATAACAGCCTAAAAACCCTAGCCTTCTGAATAAGTGCATGATCACTTATTCACTCAGCATCAGTGGAGGCTTGCTAGGCTCACTGTGGCCTCTTTCCTCCTCTATTTCTCTGCTGAAGGAACCATTCTAAGAAGGTAATGTTTCACTGCCCTGGACATTCGTGACAGTAGGAGGAGCTGTCCCCCTAACCTCCTGCAAGGGATAATATCACTAGTTCTTTGATTTCCTCTTTATCTGCCTTCCTTTGGCAGCTGGATGATGCTGTGACAATGAGAATCATAAAGTCTAAGAGTGAAACTAACATAGATTGGTTATAGGAGTCCCTCATCTATAACTGCATTGTTCAAGTAAAAATCTAGCAACTAAAGCAAGGCTCCCAAACCATGACCAGCAGAAAATAAGCTTGATTTGTCCCAGTCAGGACTTTTTAAAATGATAGGTGCCAACATTAAAAGACAGGAGTGTTTTTCATAAAAATCCAGAGTTTTCCATTACAAATCAGAAGTTCTGATAACACCGGTATTCATCTTGTCGTGGGAACATTTGGTTCGAGTTGAGAAGCAGCGACCCCATTTCATAAAGCATGTGATCTCCCGTTTGCCGCAGTTCTCACCACTCTCTACTGCCTTGCACTGACCTGCTTTTATCAATTACATCACTATCTGGCCCCTACTATGCAATCACATCTGTGACTGTTGGGCAAATAGGAAGTAAGCACAACTCCACCTAGGGTTTATTTTTGCTCCATCTTCAAGACTCTGTGGACACCGCAAAGCTCTGGCAGGTTGTGTCTGACCCCAGCTAAAATTCCCAGCAGCCCTGCTTACTGACCTGTCCGCATGCAAGCCACACTGACCAGCCACCACTCCGGGAGCCGTGGGAGTACCAGCATCATTCTGTCCCCAGGCTGCAGGCCACATGCACCCTCCAGCACATTGGCTGCCTTCCTGGACTGCTTCCCCAGCTCCTCAAAGCTCCACTTGATCTCTGCTCCTGTGCCATTGACCCACCAGAAGGCAGGATTTGGGGGGCGGTGTCCAGCCTAGATGGTGGTGCAGGCAGAAAAAAAATAGACGTAATTTATTGAGAATTTTTGTTTGCTTGTTGCTGTTGTTTAACGTTTTGTAGTAGTTCATGTAAAATTCACAGGGTTCCAAAAGCAAAGCAGTATGGAAAGGCATGCATTGAAAAGGCTTGCTCCCTTCCTTGTACCTATCTGCCCTGTTTTCCACTTCCTCTGCCTCGCTAAGTAACCAACTGTATTAGTTTTTTGCATATCCTTCCATAGGGTCTTTAGGCAAACACAAGCATATACATTTTTTCTACTATCTTTTTAATGCAAAAGGTAGCACATGATTTACACTGTTTTCTGTTTTTCCCTTTTTTATTGAAATATAATTCAGGTACCATAAAAATCACCATTTTAAAGCGCACAACTCACTGTTTCTTAATATATTCACAAGGTTGTGTAACTATCACCATTCTCTAATTCCAGAACATTTTTGTTGCCCTAAAAAGAAACACTACAAATTAGCAGTCCGTCCCCATTCCCTCCTCCTCCAGCTCCTGGCTACCACTTATCTGCTTTCTGTCTCTATGGATTTGCATCTTCTGGATGTTTCATATGAATGGTATCATACGATATGTAGCTTTATGTCTGGTTTCTTTCACTTTGTACAATGCTTTCAAGATTTATCTATGTCATATCATGAATTGGTATTACATTTTTTTGATGGCTGAATAATATTCCACTGTATGGATAGACCACGTTTATCCATTCATCAGTTGACAGACATTAGGGCTGGTTCCACTTTTTGGCTATTTTAAATAACACTGCTATGAGGATTTATGTACAAGTTTTTGTGTGAGCACATGTTTTCTATTGTCTTGGATATGTACCTAGGAGTACAATTCCTGGGTCAGTACTGTAATAACTCTATGTTAACTTTTGGAGGAACTGCCAAACTGTTTTCCACAGCACTGCACTATTTTACATTTCCATCCAGGCATGTTAGAGGGTTCTAATTCTCTGCATCATCTCCAACACTTGGTATTGTGCCTTTTTTTTGTTGCCATGCCACTGGTTATGAAGTGGTATCTCCTTGTGGCTAGAATTTGCATTTCCCTAGTGAATAAAGATGTCAAGCATCTTTTCATGTGTCTATTGGCCATTTGTTTATATTCCTTAAGGAAATGTCTATTCAGATTCTTAGCCCATACTTTAATTGGGTTATTTGTCTTTTTCACTGTCGAGTTTGAGTTCTTTAAGTGTGGTAGATACTAGACCCTTACCCAATATGTGATTTTTCAGATATTTTCTCCTATTCTGTGAGCTGTCTTTTTACTTTCATATACAAATACTATTAATTTTCATGAAGCCCAATTAATCTATTTTTTTTTTGTTGTTGCTTTTGCTTTAGAAACCATTGCCTAATCAGAGGTCACAAAGATATACTCCTATGTTTTCTTCTAAAATTTTCTTATACTTTTTGTTTCTTCATTTAGGTCTTTGATACATTTTGAGCTAATTTTTGTATTTAGTGTCAGGTAGGAGACTCAATTAATTCTTTTGCATGTGAACACCCAGTTGTGCCAGCATCATTAGTTGGAAAGACAATTATTTCATCCATTTAATTGTCTCGGTACCCTTGTTGAAAATCAATTGATCGTAGATTTGTGGATTTATTTCTAGACTCTGAATTCATACCTATTTATCCAAGTCTATCTTTATGCTAGTGCCACACTGTCTTGGTTACTATAACTTTTCAGTAGATTTGAAATAGAAAAGTGTTAGTCTTCTTTTTTTTCCCAAGGTTGTTTGGTCCCTATGGGTCCCTTGCATTTCCATAGAACTTTTTGAATCAGATTGTCTGTTTCTGTAAACAAGTCTCCTAGGATTTTGATAAAGTTTGCATTAAATGTGCAGCTCAATTTGGGGTCTATTTTCATTTTAACAATATTCTTTTAATCCATGAGCATGGGGTGTATTTCTATTTGTTTATATCTTTTCCAGTTTATTTCAGTAATGTTTTGTCATATTCCGTGTACAAGCCTTATACTTCTTTGGTTAAATTTACTTATATGTGTTTCATTCTTTTTGATGCTATTAGTAAATAAAATTATTTCTTAACTTCATTTTTTATTGCTCCTTACTCGATTATTGAGCATTAAGTTATCTGCTCTTAAAATACAATGATCATGAAGCAGGGATTCCATAATAGTCACAGACATATCCATTCAAACAATGGATTAAAATAAAAGGAAAACAATGAGTCACCAATTCCAAGCAACTCTGAATCCAACTGAGAAAACTCTGTTCTGTTTCAAAGCCCTTAATCCTCTGTGGTTGTGGCTTTGCTTTCTAGTTGCTCAGCTCCACCCTCTGGGCTCCCAATTCCACATTCTTGGCTAACAACTCTGCCCTAAACAATCTTTTCTTTTTCAAGAAGGGTAACACATGTTTGCAGCTAAGTAGCTTTAACCACCTGCTTCCTGCCTATAGAATTTGGGGAGTCCAAAAGCCGTCTTTTATATTTTCCTCTCTCTGTCCAGATGGCAGTGTTTCTACTGATATAACATTCTCAAGAAACTAATGGTTCTCTCATGTATGTCTCAGTGATTCATCCCATTAGAGAAGTGGCTCCTCCACAGATCTTTTCCACATAATCCCATCTCTGTTGCTGGTTTCTGCCTCCACGACTGAAGGAACTCAGGAGCCTCATGTCTAAGCTCTTTAAAAAACTCTCTGTGACTTTTTGATACTTGAATTGCTGGCAAAAGATTGTCCAACCACACTCTTGGATTTCCCTTTGCAGCATACTTTTCTGACAGTGAATATCCTAACTTTAATGTCTTTTATAATACAGGAAGGCTGAGAATTGTTCAAACCACCAAGTTCTGGCTCTGTTTTTGCTTAACAATTCTTTCCTCTATCTCTTTCTTTCCTTTAGCATTGTAATATAACCAGCAAGAAGAAATCAGGCCACATCTTCAACACTTGGCTGGGAAATCTTCTTAGCGAAATATCCAAGGTTATCCCTTATAAGTTCTTCTATCCATATAGCTCTAGGATGCTAGTCAGCCAAAATTTCTGCCACTATGTAATAAGGATCCACTTTCCTTCAGTTTCTGATATTACATTTTTCACTTACTTCTGAGTTTTTATTATCTGTGCCTTTAATGTTCATATTTCTACCAACAGTCTGTTCATGATTCATGATTCTTTAAAACAATACAAGTCTCATCTATCATGTTCCTCCTTTCTTTTTGAGGTCTCACTCATTAATCATTAATATCTGCATTTCTACTAACAGTCTGCTCAAGGCAATCTAGGCTTTTTTCTGTGCTCCTCAAAATTTTTCCAGCCTCTACCCATCACCTAATTCCAAACCTACTTGCACATTCTTTGGTATTTATTACAGCTCTCATTGCTACTCTTGGTGCCAAATCTGTATTGGTTTCAAATAATCCTATCTATTGCTGCTGTAATAAATTACCACAAACTTAGTTGCATAAAACAACATAAATATACAGTCTTATAGTTCTGGAGATAAAAAGTTCCAAATCAGTCTTGGTGGACTAACATCAAGGTATTAGAAGAATTGTTTTCCTATTGGATGCTTTAGTGGAGAACCTGTGTCCTTGCATTTTCTAGTTTTTAGAGGCAATTCACATCCCTTGGATCATGGCCCCACATCACTCCCACCTCTGTTTTCATTGTCACATCTCCTTCTCTGACTCTGACCCTCCTTCCTTCTCATAGGGTACCTTATGATTATATTGGGCTCATCCAGATAATCCAGAATAATCTCATCATATGAATATCTTTAGTTATAATAATGTTTGCAAAGCCTCTTTTGCCATGTAAGATAACATACTCACAGGTTTCAGGGATTAAGATGTAAAAATCTTGGGGAAGGAATACATTATTTTGATAACCATAGCCATGCTATTTCAAGTTTCTTTGAGTATCTTGTAAATTTTTGTTAAAAACTGTACATTTAAAAGTACATCATTTGATTACTCAGGAAATCAGATTCCTCCCCCACCATCCATTCCCTGCAACTCTCCAGAGTTTGGTTTGTTGTTGCTGATTGTTGTCGTTTGTTTAGTGACTTTTGTGAACCATTTCTGTGAAGTCTGCATTATTTGTTCTGTGTGGCCACTGAGATCTCTACTTGGTTAGCTTAGTAGTCATGATTAGACAGAAATTTCTTTAAATGCCTGAAACCAATAAATCTCCCAGTCTTTGGGTGGGTGTTGAGGCACACCTTTAGCATTCAGCCAGGCAATTAACAATCCTGCCTTAGTCTTAATTTCCTGCGTGCTCAAATTCTCAGTCTGCCACAAGTGAGAGCTTAGAGTTTCCTCAGATCTTTCCTAAGCATGTGCAAAGCCCTGGGAAAGAACACAGCCTTACTTAGGTGTGTTGATTTCTAGATTTCCAGGAATACAATATAATTTTAGATTCTCCAGCTTTTCTTTTTTCACTCTTTGGTGAGTCTATTGTTTGTCCCACTGGTATCCATCACCTTAGGCAACAATGAAGCTATAACATTTGTCTGGAATTGTTTTGGACAAAATCCCCCAGGGAAAAGGCTTTTCTCATTGATTGAGCTTCAAGTTGATTCAAATACACTTTTACAAGTAGGGTCTTCTAAAGAACCAATGGGCAGCTCAAATAATAACAGTTCTTCATAAGTGAAGCTTTGAAAAAACTCCAATTCCATTCTGTCCCCTCTAATGGTTGCCATTATGCACAAGAAATGGGGGCTGTTATTTTTCAAGGCTACCGCATAGCTGGAAAATCCTTATTCTACCATTTTTTCCTCACCTAATCCTGCTTGCTTGTTTTTATCATTAGGAGAAGTCTTCTAAGGATGCCCCTAGTATTGCAAAAGAACTTAGATTTTGTAGGCCATCAGGAATGGAGCATCCTGGCTTCATCTCTTACATGCACTTCTCATTTAATTCTATTACTCTAAGTAGCATATGGTATGACTACCATTTTACAGATGAGAAAGTTGAGATCTAAAGAACTTAGGGCACTTGTCCAAGGTCACACTTCAAGTACATGGATGAACAATGTCTATCTGACTGCAAAGCCTGCTTTAAAGTCTCAGTCATCCTCATACCACCTTCATAAGTTTCACTATATCTGCTGACAGTTAATTTTACTGTATCTACTAACAATGCCATTTACATCATATTTTTTATTTAAACAATCTCATCTTATAATTAACATGAATACAATTCTTTGAATTAAATTTTATATTTCCAGTTTTGTATTCTCCAGCTTTTCTTTTTTCACTTTTTGGTGAGTCTATTGTTTGTCCCTACTGTTATCCATCACCTTAGGCAACAACGAAGTTAAACATTTGTCTGTAATTGTTTTGGACAAAACCCCCAGGGAAAAGGCTTTTCTCATCAGTTAAGCTTCACATTGGTTGAAATACAGTTTTATAAGTGGGTCTTCCTCTTATATTGAAAAGTTAGTATCATGTAACACAAATAAAAAGTAACCATGAAATAGAGAGACTCAACAGACACAGATATAAAGGAAAATAAAGAAGAAAGCAGATGCACAGAGACACACAAATAAATCAGGGTTATCTTATTCAATTCTATGTATCTGTTATGATCTGCAAAAAGCTTTGAGCCTGAGTCCTATTCTTTCCTTATTTTATTTTGTTTTATTTTATTTTATTTTATTTTATTTTTTGAGATGGAGTCTCGCTCTGTTGTCTAGGCTGGAGTGCAGTGGCATGATCTCAGCTCAATGAAACCTCTGCCTCCTGAGTTCAGGCAATTCTCATGCCTCAGCCTCCAAAGTAGTTGGGACTACAGGTGTGTGCCACCATGCCTGACTAATTTTTATTTATTTATTTATTTATTTATTTATTTATTTATTTATNGAAGGAAGGAAGGAAAAGAAAGTCAACATCCTTAACATTTAACCCACTAGAAACTGTTATTGGCCCTGTATACAAAGGCATTTTCCACTCACGGTCAGCCAAACAGATATGAATTCCAGGTAAGTTACTCTTACTTATTTATTTTTTTGAAACAGGGTCTCCCTCCGTTGCCCAGGCTGGAGTGCAGTGGTACAATCATGGGTCACTGCAGCCTCAATCTCCTGGGCTCAAGCAAGTCTCCCACCTCAGTCTGCTGAGTAGCTAGGACTACAGGAACACATTACCATGCACGGCTAATTTATTTATTTATTTATTTATTTATTTTATTTTTAGTAGAGACAGAGTTTCACCATGTTGGTGAGGCTGGTCTTGAACTCCTGACCTCAGGTGATCTGCCCTTCTTGGCACCCCAAAGTGCTGGGATTATGGATATGAGCCACCGCGCCTGGCCTTCTTTCCTTATTTAGAAGAGAAGTGCATGACACTGAGCAAGAGACATCAAAGACAGAGTAGCAGCAAAACAAAACTTCCTCCTTCAGTTGATGAACAACTAGAAGGGAATCAGAAGGGACATAACTGTCTCACTGTGTGATTTGGGCTCAAGGGACACTTCAGAGAAGGAACAAGCATGTCTAAGGCTCACAACACTGACTCAGATTTTTTTTTCCTAAGTCTCAAATGCTAACAGTTTACATTTTAGAACTAGCAAAATTCCCAGGTCCAAATTTCCTCATCAACATGTCTTGGAGCCTTGAGTCTCATTGTGGTACCTGAGGGCAGCCTCAGATGCCCCAGATGGACTCTAGGACAGAACAGGCTTCACCTCTTCCAGCCGACTCCACACATCCAGCACATCATGGGCAAAGTTGAAGTACTCAGGCACCGGCTGCCTTCCCAGGCTGATGGCTTCCCAGGTGGCCACGATCTTCTGAGGAACAGGTAGAGGTGCTGGCTGCCCGGGAGACCCACAGAATCCCCTGGAGGTCCTCCGTACCTGGAGGACCAGGTGTCTCAACCATGGTCTCATGTGGTCGCCTCCTGTCTGTCACCAAAGAAAGGAAAGAGGGCATTGTCTTAAATTCTGGACTTTGTGGACAACACGGAGGTTAGGAGAAACGTGTGGTCAGTGCTGACGGTGACTGTGGTCCCTACTGACTTGTAGAACAAACTCTCCACCTTCAGTCTCAGTTCTTCTGTGTGATGGTCATTTCTCTCCTCTGACCCCGAGATCCATCCTTTTGACCTCTCACTGACTATGGGTCTCTGGGTCTGAGGTCTGAAATCACAGCCCACCTCTCAAGGTTCAGTACTTCAAAAGGAATCCCTCAAAAAGCCTTTGGCCAATCCTGAACTGACCTTACAAAGTTGAAGACAGCCCTAGGGCAGCACTGTCCAATAGAGATAGAATGTTAGCCACCTGTGCAATTTACAATGCTCTACTACTTCCACTAAGAAAAGTAGAAACAGGTGAGATTTATTATAATAATACATTTTATTTAACCAGATAGAGCCAAAGTATGACCATTTCAATGCATAGTCAATAGATGAATAAATTGGTAAAGAGATATTTTACATACTTTTATTTATTTTTTGTTTTTTTGGTACTAAGTCCTCAAAATCGGATATAGATTTTACCCTTACAAACACGTGTCAATTTGGACTAGCCACACTTCAAAGGCTCAAAAGCCACAAGTGGCTGCTGCATGGCATGATGTGCTTTTAGTGTCTTTTTAATTTTTTAAATTTTTTAAAATTAATTTTATTAGTTTCAAAATTTTTATTATTGTGATTTTTGAGACAGAGTCTCACTCTGTTGCCCAGGCTAGAGTACGGTGGTGCCATCACAGCTCACTGCAGCCTTGAACTGAAGCAGTCCTGCCACCCCAGCCTTCCTACAGCTGGAACTACAGGCACTAGCCACCACGTATGGCTAAATGTTTTAAAGGTTTTTTTGTAGAAACAGGATCTCACTGTGTTGCCCAGGCAGGGCTTGAACTCCTGGCCTCAAGTGATCCTCCCAACTCGGCCTCCCAAGTGCTGGGATTACAGATGTGAGCCACTGTGCCCAGCCCAGTTTTAGTGTCTTGCTACTCAAAGTGTGATCTGGAGACCAGCAGATGGGGCCCCACTCTATACCTGTAGAATTAGAATCTGCAAGTTAGCAGGATGTTCAGATGTTAAAGTTAACATGTTGAAGTTTGAGAGACATTGGCCCGGGAGCTGCATGTGACCTCAGTTTCAGTTTCCTTGCATTAAATTCCTCTTAGTAATAATAATAACAAAATATGGTAATAACAAAATGTGGTAATAACAACCAACAAGAATAACGTGGCACAACAAGAAAAACCATAACAGCTACAGTCTATCGAAGGCCTACTGTGTACCAAGCATTTTAAAAGTGCTTATAGGCATTATTTCATTAAATCGTTATAACAGCTCTATGCTGTAAATGTTATTTTCTCCATCTACAGATAAAGAAAGTGAGGCTTAAGGGGAAAAGTGACTTTCAGGTTTCACCTCCTGGAAAAACATAGGCCCCAGCCTCTGCAGTGGCCACCAGGCCTAGGCCTGCGCCTCAGAGACTTCCTTTCTCTGACCCACCTCTCCTGCCCCTCACCTCTCCTGAACTCTGCCCCAATCCTTTCCTCAGTCTCCCACCCCTGGATTCCTCAGGCGCCTAAACAGCTGATAATTTAGAATCCCCAGGCCTCTTTCCCATTCCCGGACACCATTTCAGATGTCACTTCCTGGTTTAATCGGCAAAGGCCTCAGAGGCAGCTGACACCTTCGGCTGAAAACTTTCTTTCCAAATTACCTTGCTCTTGAACCAAAGTAATGCAAAAGGTCTCTGTTTTCTGTTTCAGCTGAGCGGAGCAGACCTGAATGCCTGTAAACACTGAGCTCCCTCAGAAAACAGCCTCCCACAGGGAACTTCGGCCCCAAATGCAGCCAAGAGTGGGCAGAGCCAGAACCCAGCAGCTGACACAGTGGCTTTAACTGGTCAACTGGTCAGGGTGTGTTGAGCCAGTGAAAGTGGCCTCCTGCCAAGTTTTCTCAGTACTCACAGTGGCTGGAAGATCAGACCTCAACTGTCATGCCTGGTGGGTGCACTGAAACTGGTGAATATATTCCCTAAAAATTCAAGTTGCCATCTAATCAGAAAAAGCAACAAGAAGATTATGATGCTTTAACAGAAAAGGTACAATAGTGATAATAATATAAGTCAGACTTTGTTTCTTTTCTGCTTAGAACCCTCCAATAGATACAGAGAGAACAGAGGAGTGGTTCCAGGGAATGGCTCTAAGGCACCCCTTTGAAGTCATAGAATTGTTCTAAATTTGGATTGTGGTCATGACTGCACAACTCTGTAAATTTACTGCAAAAAATAGTAATAATAATTGTACACTGCCAAAAGAAGTTTTTTGGGTGTTTGTTTGTTTGTTTTTTTGTTTTTTGAGACAGGCTCTTGCTCTGTCACCCAGGCTGGAGTGCGATGGTGCAGTCTTGACTCACTGCAACCTCCACCTCCTGGGTTCAAGCGATCCTCCCACCTCAGCCTCCCGAGTAGCTGGGACAATAGGCACGCACCACCACGTCTGGCTAATTTTTGTATTTTTTTGGTAGAGATGGGGTTTCAACATGTTGACCAGGTTGGTCTCAATTCTTGACCTTAAGTGATCTGACCACTTTGGCCTCCCAAAGTGCTGGGATTATAGGTGTGAGCCACTGCACCTGGCACAAAGGTGGTTTTTTGAAAAAGCTTCCTACAGTTCCCTATCTCACTCACAGTCCAAGCCAAAGTCCTGACAATTGCCAGGCGCGGTGGCTCACGCCTGTAATCCCAGCACGTTGGGAGGCCGAGGTGGGTGGATCACGAGGTCAGAAGATCGAGATCATCCTGGCTAATACGGTGAAACCCTGTCTCTACTGAAAATACAAAAATTAGACGGGCGTGGTGGTGGGCACCTGTAGTCCCAGCTACTCTGGCAGGCACCTGTAGTCCCAGCTACTGGGGAAGCTGAGGCAGGAGAATGACATGAACCCGGGAGGCGGAGGTTGCAGTGAGCCGAGATCACACCACTGCATTCCAGCCAGAGGCACAGCAAGACTCCGTCTCAAAAAAACAAAAACAAACAAACAAACAAAGAGTCCTGTCAGCTGCCTACAGGGCCCCACAGGAATTCCTGCGAGTTTTTCTCCTCAAACCCCGTGTCTCACTCTGCTCCAGCCATGCTGGTCTTTTTGTTGTTTTGTTCTCTGAAGTTCTTTTAAATTATTTTAATTTTGTGGGCACATAGTAGGTATATACATTCATGGGTTACATGAGATGTTTTGATACAGGCATGCAGTGCGTTAGAACCACACCAGGGTAAATGGGCTGTCCATCACCTCGAACATCTATCCTTTGTGTTACAAACAATCCAATTATACTATTGTAGTTGTTTTAAGCGTATGGTTAAATTATTTTTGATGATAGTCATCCTGTTGTGCTAGCAAATACTAGGCCTTGTTTATTCATTCGTACTGCTTTTTTGTACCCGTTCACCATCTCCCTTCTCCTCCAACTCCCTGCAACACTTTCCAGACTCTGGTAACCATCCTTCTATTGTCTCCATGAGTTTATTTGTTTTCCTGTTTAGCTCCCACAAGTAAGTGAGAACACAGTGTTTGCTTTCTATGCCTGGCTTGCTTCCCTTCATGTAATGACTTCCAGTTCCATCCATGTTGTTGCAATGACAGGGTTATGGGTGTCCTATAGAGAGGACGCTGAACGATTAACTGCCTTTCTTTGCAGTGATTCAAACATCACACTGGATTTTTATCTGTCACTGTATGTTGTTCCCCTGTGACTCTGTCTCATTTCCTGGCCTGGCCAGTTTGGCTCATTTCCACGCAGGCAGCTCCTCTCCCTTGCTGCCACGCTTGGCCACAGGGAACCATCTTCTGGGCCCTCAGTGTCCACTTGCTCAGCATTCAGTCCTCTACTGCGACCCAGAATACAACCTCATCTCTGACTCTCCAGCCAGATCTAAAGATACAATCTCTACCCTCAGTAGGGTGGAGACTGTTGGATATTATCTCTTTTTCCAGCAGTCTAATCTCAATATCACTACTCTCCATCAGTACTTTTAAAAGAATATATAATCATAAGACATGAAAATGTTTCATAAATGTTCAGTGAAAGAACTGGATACACTTTATAGATAATATAATCACAATTTTATTTTTAAAAAGTATATATTAATCCCATACATAACAAAATATAAATGTTTCTCTAAGTAAGATGATGTACGATTTTAATTAACTCATTTTTTCTGTATGTTCTATGTTTTATAAATTAAATCCTGTTCTTTTCTAATCAGAAAGAAATTAATGTTATTTTACAAAAAGAAGCTTTAAGTTGGGCACAGTGGCTCACGCCTGTAATCCCAGCACTTTGGGAGGCTGAGGCGGGTGGATCACCTGAGGTCAGGAGTTTGAGACCAGTTTGGCCAACATGTTGAAACCTCGTCTCTACTAAAAATACAAAAATTAGCCGGCTGTGGTGGTGCGTGCCTGTAATCCGAGTTACTCAGGAGGCTGAGGCAGGAGAATTACTTGAACTCAGGAGGCAGAGGTTGCAGTGAGCCAAGATCGCACCACTGCACTCCAGCCTAGGCAAGAGAGCGAGACTCTGTCTCAAAAAATAAAAAATAAAAAAATAAAGAAGCAGCAGCTTTATCGGTAAATGAGTATCATCATGAAAGTGTCTATGTTATGCCAAGAAACAACTAACTGTGTGCAAGAGTGAAGGAAAGTGAATAAAGGCCATTTGAGATAATAACCCAAGTGTTTTAGTTTGTGACTAAAAGTTGACAAGTGTGAAAGATGTCAAAATAATACATGCCAGAGTAGATTGTTGATTTGGACAGGGGAGAAAAAAGAGTCAAACATACCCCAGGAATTATTTACAAACACAGCATCCAGAAAAGGAATAATTGGCAAGAAAAGTTGAAAGGGACATGATGAGTTCAAATTAAGACATTCGGGTTTTTAATGAGTGTGGTTCAACCAAAAAGAGCTCTTCTAATAGGCAGATGGAAAACAATCTTAATAGTAAATGCAATGAATTTATCAAATCCAGGGGAGTAAATGAGGGAGTAACTTACAAAGGGGAATATTTGAACTCATGCATTTAAACAAGCCAACAAAAGTATAGAAGTTAAGTATGGAAAGAGAAGAGTGGGGCCATGTGCCGTGGCTCACGCCTGTAATCCCAGCACTTTGGGAGGCCGAGGCGGGCGGATCATTTGAGGTCAGGAGTTTGAGACCATCCTGGCCAACATGGTGAAACCCCGTCTCTACTAAAAATACAAAAATTAGCCAGACATGGTGGCACGTGCCTGTAGTCCCAGCTACTCGTGAGGCTGAGGCAGGAGAATCGCTTGAACCCTGGAGGTGAAGGCTGCAGTGAGCGGAGATGGCGCCTCTACACTGTCTCAAAGAAAAAGAAAAGAAAGAGAAGAGCAAAGCGCTAGGACTAAAACCCACAGATGTTAAAATTTAGTGAAATGAATGTTAATCATCTCCATTAGTATTTAATAAGAGTTGGGCAGCAGATAGCCAAAGGCTGCAAACTCTGACAATAATAACGATGCTAGTAATATCAACAGCCTTTTCTTTATTCATTCAACAAATATTTATTGAGCACCTATCACCTGGTAAGCAAAGTAAATTATGTGCAATTTAGAAGATAATTAATGTTATGAAGAAAAACCTGGAAGGATGATGAGGAACGCCTGAGACGGGGATGGGGCACTTACAAGTTTAAACGAAGTGGCCAGGAAAGGCCCAACTGTGGAACTGAGATTTGGGCAAAGACTGGAACAAGCTAAGAGGGTGAACCTTGAGTCTACCTGGGTAAAGAGCCTCCCTAGCAGGGAAAACCACAAGTGCAGAGGCCCTGACATTGTATTGAAGGACTGGCAGGGACACACCAGTGTGGCTGGAGCAGGATGAGTAGAGATCTTTCTCCCCAAGGAGATGAGGCCAGGGTGGTGATGGGTGAGGGGGCTACTGCCTTTCAGGTACCGAGCTGCTCATTTTGCATAAATCATCTTGTTTTATCCCATCCCCCTCTTGGGCGTTCCTCATCATCCTTCCAGGTTTTATTTTTCTTCATAGCCTTAATTATCTTCTAAATTCCACATAATTTACTTTGCTTACAACACCCCTCTGAGTTAGATGCCATGTTACAGGCATGGAAACTGAACCTCAGACAGAGTAAGTGACATTCTCAAGACCCTACAGCTGTTCAAGACAGAGCTGGGATTCAAATTCCAATCCATAGGCACTGAGTTCAGAGCCCTCCTGGGCCATATCCAGCACCCCACAGTGAGTTTTGTTTCTGGCCCTTCAAGTGAACTCAGCAAGGGCTGCCAGGCAGGGCCCTCTCTTACTCAACAATGGCCCATTCTTCTCCAGGGTCACCCCCGGTCCTCTAGAACCCCAGAACTCAGAACTGCTGCTGAGGCTGCTGTGGCCTCTGTGTGCCCAGGAAGGGACTTCATTTCTGCCTGTGGATTTCTTTAGAATGCCCAGCCATCTGCGGGTCCTGCCCTGATCACAAGGAGAAGCCAGGAGCCTCCTCTTCAGGCTACAACCTCCCTTCTTAAGGGCCGCAGAGTTTGTGGCCCCACCCCCAGCACAGCCCCGGCTCGGCCCCAGTAACCCTGGGAGTGGCCTTGGCTTCCTGCAGGTACGAGCTTCAGTGAAAATGGGAAATCTGACTGACGGGCCCTGCCTTGGGAGGCTTTTCTCTGCCAGGTGTCACCAGTTTAAGTTTTAAGTGTGGGTTTTGGTATAGATGGCTACACATTAGGATCAAGTTGAGGACTTTAAAAAAATAGTAACAATGCCCAGACTCACCCAACCCCAGACCAATTACATTAGAACCTACTGGGTTTGAGCTTGAACATCAGCATTTTCTATTACACCCTCCAAGAGATTCTCAGCATAGTCATGGCTGAGAACCACTGAAATGAACCATGGATGGGGTTTGCTGTGTAAGAATTAAATTAGGCCACTCGTTCATTCATTCAACAAACATTCGTTGAGCTCCAAATCTGGTGCAGGCACTGTTCTGGAGGGGAGAAAACAGTTGTGAACAACGGTATTTACATTATAAAGTTCAAAACGACAACAACAAAGTACGCTCCGAAATAATAATACAAAATATGATGCAAACAATGGTGATATGGCAGAGAGTGCTGAAAGCTGAGATGGGGTGAGACAGAGCAGCCCGGGAAGACCCTTCTGATGAGCTTGGATTTGAGCCAGGACCCAAAGAACCAGAAAAGGCTGACGATGTGAGGGAAGGGTGCCCCAGGGAGAGGCAAAGGCCCCAGGTAGGGTGTGCCTGGGAAAGGGAAGAGGCCGGTGTGGCTCCCCAGAGTGCAGGAGGAGAGAGAGAGAGGAGGAGGGCGATAAGGCCAGATGGGTCCAGAACCAGTGGGGCCTGGTAGACCACAGAGAACAGTTTGGCTGGTGTGTGGTTTCGTGAATAGATAGTTAAAAAAAAGAGGCAGAAACTTTTTTTGCACAATATATAAAAGTGAGCACTTTTTAATAGGCAGAGTGGTGTGATGGAATTCCTGTGTCAAAAGGAAATCTTGGCCAGGCGCAGTGGCTCACAGCTGTAATCTCAGCACTTTGGGAGGCCCAGGCAGGTGGATCACCTGAGGTCAGGAGTTCAAGATCAGCCTGGCCAACATGGTGAAATCTCATTTCTACTAAAAATACAAAAATTAGCTGGACATGGTGGCGGGCGCCTATAATCCCAGCTACTAGGGAGGCTGAAGCAGGAGAATCGCTTGAACCCAGGAGGCGGAGGTTGCCGTGAGCCAAGATCATGCGATTGCACTCCCGCCTGGGCAACAAGAGCAAAACTCCATCTCAAACAATAAAAATAAAAACAAAGGAAATGTCTGATTGTTGTGTGGGGAATGGGTTGAGGTGAAGTACAAAGAGTAGAAGCAGAGGCGGGATCAATGAGGAGGTTACCACACCCTCTTGGCAGGAAACCAGGGTGACTGAGACACGGGGTCTCTCCATGGCATACTGGTGTAGGGAATGCACACAGTTGGCACTCAGCACAATATGGCTGGTGACCGGCCCCTCGATTTTGGCTATAATAAAAGTTTCCTATCACAGTCACTCTCCTCTGAGTAGCAGGTAGGGAGCTGATGTTGGAGCTGAACTTGGACTTTGTGAGGCTGGGGAGATTGTGCTGGGGGACACAGCAGAACCACAGTGGTGTCAGGCTAGAGAAGCAGGTGCCGGGAGAACCAAGGGCCAAGGCTGAGAGAATAAAGGGGCAGGTTAGGGCAGGCTGGAGGTAGGATGGCTGAGAGCACAGTCCCAGGGCTGGACTACGGTGGGCGCTACAGTCTCAGAAGAGCCCTGGGATGTTGCAGAGCTGAGCCAGGTATTGTGGGAGAGATTGGGAGAAAAAACAGCAGCAGGGCAGAGAGAGACTATTTCTCCCACACTCCTAGAAATGCAAATACAATAGTTCACTTCTTTGATTCCCTTAGTAAAATGTCAACTTCTAAATGAAGCTTTCCCGTGGTCACCCTATTTAAAATATCGGCTGGGCGTGGTGTCTTATGCCTGTCATTGTAGCACTTTGGGAGGCCGACATGGTTGGATCACCTGAGGTCAGGAGTTCCAGACCAGCCTGGCCAACACGGTGAAACCTTGTCTCTACTGAAAATACAAAAATTAGCCAGGCATGGGAGCATGTGCCTGTAATCCCAGCTACTCCTGAGGCTGAGGCAGGAGAATCCTTTGAACCAGGGAGGCGCAGGTTGCAGAGAACCGAGATCGCGCCACTGCATTACAGCCTGGGTGACACAGTGAGATCTTGCCTCAAAAAAAAAAAAAAAAAAAGAAAAAAAAAAAAAAATCAACACTCCTCCCCGACTCTATCACTTTCGAATCTTCTGTTATCCACCTTTTCTCCTTTGCATTACCATCATCTGACACACTATTGATCGCATCTATTTATCTCACTGTGTTTCCGACCACTAAGATGCAGGGGATGTTGTCTGTAGCCCTGGTACCTAGAATGGTACTTAACATGTTTTAAGACTTCAAAAATATTTGATGAATGAATGAGTGAGTGAGTGAGTGAGTGAACAGGAGCTGTCACTGGCTCCGTGGAGCCAGAGGGAAGCCTGGTGGCCAGAGTCTGACCGTAGAGGGCTCTCTTTGCCAGGCAGTGGGGCTTGGTCTCTGTCCTGTTCGACCTGAAGCACTGGAAACATTTGAGGCTCATAACCCAGCCCGCCCAGGTTAGCAGGAAACCTGACACCTCCCACTACCCCTTCCTTGATCAGGAACCCAGCGAAACACTCTGTCAAAGGCCTGGGAGGTGAGGGCGTGAGGACGAGCCCACTGTAGCCCCTTCTGCCTAGCTTTTGCTCAGAGGCTCAGCCCTCCACAGTGGTTGAGCTGGGCCCGTGGTTCAGCTCTGTACCCTGAAGGAGTCCAGCTGACTCAAGGTCTCCTCTGTCCTCCAGCAAGTGCCATCCAGACCCCTCAGAGAGGATCTCACAACCTTGAATTTCAAGGTTTCTTCTCTGAAGGCCCCTTGGGGCTTTTGCAGATCTGGCTCCCTCCTGCCAGCCAAGGGATTCTGGGCACCGAGGAGGTTTGGAAGGTTTGAAAGGACTGTCAGGCCTAGAATGGTTCTGGGTGACCCTTACATTTATATCACAACGAAGAGGTTATTCAAGTGCTTTTCTGTAGAATAAAAACTAACTCTCTAGTACTTTGATGTCTCCAGCTAGGCAAAGAATTCTTAGGCAGCCATTTCTTTCACAAGTAAGTGCATCAATGAACAAATAAACAAGCAAGTAAATTATTTCTAAGAACAGGGTTCCACCCGATCGTCATCACGGCTGTACCAGGCTCAGTCCGGGCTGGTAAGTGGCATGCCACCTGGTGAATCCTGGGACCCTGAGATCATTAGGGACTCAAGGCTGAGCTGATGGTAATGAGCCTTTTGACCGAGACATAGATTTAAATGGTCTGTATCATTCAGCTGTCCAGAAAACCAGGTTATCCACCTGCCCCTCTTCCTGTTCTCCACTTGCCCTTTGTTGGTTTCATTTGACCATGTGCTTCTCAAGCTACAAACTGAACGATAGATTTACCTGGGAGAGCCTTAGGAGACAAAGGAATCAATGACAATTCATGGATTTCATTCGGGTCCTGATTTAAACAGACTTAAAATTTATGAGGCGATCAGGGTCATTCGCACACTGTCCAGATATTTGACGATATGATGACATTATTGTGCATTTCATTAAGTGTGATAATAGTATTGAGGTTATTGTGTTGTTTTGAAAAATCCTTATCTTTTAAATATTTATAATAAAGTATTTATGGGTGAAATGACATGATTCCCAGAACTGGATTCAAAATAATCCAGGGCAGAGAGTCAAGAATATAAATAAAATAACATGGGTCATGACTATAAGTGAAGTTGAGTGATGAGTATCTTGGGGGTACATTACACCATCTCTCCAGTTTTGTGCATGTTCAAAATTTCCCAAATAGAAGTTGAAATAAAACAAAAGAATCATCTGGGGAGCTTTTGAAACATGTAGGTATCTAGACCCCATCCTGGGCAATTCTGAATTAATTGGTCTGGAGTGAGATTGAGTGTCAGTGTTCTCCTGAAAGCTCCCCAGAGGATTTTCGTGTGTATCTAGGGTTCAAAAGAGCTAATCAAGAAACAACAAAGAAAGATAATCTGATTCCATTTATATTTAAAAATATACATTCAGGCCGGGAGTGGTGGATCATGCCTGTAATCCCAGCACTTTAGGAGGCTGAGGCGGGTGGATCACTTAAGGTCAGGAGTTCAAGACCAACCTGGCCAACATGGTGGAACCCCATCTCTACTAAAAATACAAAAATTAGCTGGCTGTGGTGGTGGGTATCTGTAATCTCAACTACTTGGAAGGCTGAGGTGGGAGGATCACTAGAGTGAGCCTCTGGAACCCAGGATGTGGAGGTTGCAGTGAGCTGAGACTGTGCCACTGCACTCCAGCCTGGGCGACAAGAGCAAAACTCCATCTCAAAAAAAAAAAAAAAAATCTATCTTTCTATATATATCTCTCTATATAAATATAGATATATTCAAAGGTATGTTTATATAGGTATTTTCAATATCTGTAAGGATTCATTCCATACTTCTAAGAGTCACTTTCTCAGCAGTGAGAGAATGGGAGAGATTTTTACTTTCTTCTTGACATTTGTATTGTATTGCTTGAAACTTTTACAAGTGTGTATTATAGTTATGACTTTTTAAATATTTACACTTGATAAAATTTGTTCAAAAATTCAACAGGTACACTGCAAGGTAGTGAGCTTCCCTTCACAGGGGCATTCAAGCCTGGAGCTGGAGGAAGGTGAAGGGGGGACTTTGTGGGCAGAGGGATACCTGGGGGATTGTGATGGGGGATTGAGCCAGTTATCTCTGAGATCCAGAGGCTCACCCTAGGACTCTGAAATGGGACCTTATCTCTGCACAAGTCTCACCTCCTGGCTGGGAAGTCAGTGGGCTTGAGTGGTCTGCATTTGCTTCCGCATCCAGCTGCTTCCATTGGGTTCTTGCTGCTCTAAGGTTCCCCATACAGTTACCACTGGGCCTGAGGTTGACCTAATACTTTGCTTCTTCTCCAGGGCTGCTGCCAAGCTGCAGGCATTGCTGGGAGACAATGCCCAGGCCACATTCACCCTACGTGAACCGGCTGGACAAGGAAGGGGGATTGATGACATGGGGCTTCACCACCTGTGTTGATAAGGTCTCTGTTCCTTCTCCAGCCCCTGCAGGACAGCCATGGACCTGCTCTGGATGCCCCTGCTGCTGGTGGCCGCTTGTGTCTCTGCTGTCCACAGCTCACCGGAGGTTAACGCCAGTGTTTCCAGCATCCACATAACCAAGCCTGTGCACATCCTGGAGGAACGCAATCTCCTAGTGCTAACGCCCGCTGGCCTGACCCAGATGCTGAACCAGACCCGCTTCCTCATGGTGCTTTTCCGTGAGTGCCCCCATCCTGGGTGATGGATGATGGATGGGATGAGGCCTGCCTCCTTGTGTCTGGGGGCCAGAAGAGTTTTATATATTGCTAAACACATAAGAACACATATTATTTAAAACAGACATTTAATATATATAGACAGCATCATCTTCAATCTCCAGGAGAGAGTACTGCAGGGAGGTTAAGCAAATTGCAATATATTATGCCATCCCTCCAGTTTTGGATTTGTATGTGGCTCCTCTGTCCCACTGAAGAGGAGCCAGGCTTTAACCCCAGGTGTCTATATTATTCTGAGCCTCAGTCTTTCTCCTCTGTAAAATGGGTGTGAACCTAATGACACACTAGATTATAGTGAAGATTAAATGAGATGTAGTAAGTTCCTGGAACACAACTAGAGAGAAATAAATGATGGCAGCCTGGGGCAAGCTCTTGAGACAGGAGTTTGTAGACCGTCACTTTTTTGTTTGTTTTGAGACAGGGCCTTGCTCTGTCACCCAGGCTGGAGTGCAGTGGCATGATCCCAGCTCACTGCAACCTCCACCTCCTGGATTCAAGCAATTCTCCTGCATTATGCACCCGAGTAGGTGGGACCACAGGTGCCCCCCACCACACCCAGCTAATTGTTGTAATTTGTGTATTTTCAGTAGAGACAGGGTTTCACCATGTAGGCCAGGCTGGTCTCGAACTCCTGACCTCAAGTGATCTGCCCACCTTGGCCTCCCAAAGTGCTGGGATTACAGGCATGAGCAACTGCGCCTGGCTGAGACCATCACTTTTGCTATCAGATTTGCATGCCTGCTTTTTTCTTTGGACATTTTGCATCAGCAGACATTTTGGGGGACAGAGCAGGCTGCTTCTTCCTGAGGCATTGGGACCGAGCCATGCCCTGGGACAGAATGTACGGGATTTTCATAACAACTTCCCCATAGTGAACATTCATAGTGTGCCAGGCACTGTCCTCAGCGCTTCATTAAATGTGACATCATTCCATCCTCACGACCCTGTGTGGTGGGCACAATTCATCTCCCTATCTGATAGTTGAGGAAACAGAAACTCAGAAAGGATCAGCAGTTTTCCCAAGGTCACACAGCACAAGTAGAGACCACAGACCCCATGTTGTACCATGCTTTATATGGCACGATTTAGAGAATTAGACTGCAGATGTGAACACTGGATTGGAATCCTGTGTTCAGAGCCACTCCTGGAAAATGGCTGGCTCCGTATCAGTCCCCAAGGCCTGCTTCTAGGACATGCCTGACCAGAACTAGGTTCCCAGAGGCTCGGCAGAGCCTAAGGTTCCAAGGAAGATCAGGGCAGGGAAGGCAGGGTGCCTTTCCCTTCTTGGTTTTCACCTGCTTCCCAAGCTGCCTCTCCACCCACACTCCCCTTTGCTCCTCCTTTCGGCTGTTGTTCTGAGATAGCCCTATCTCCCTTCTCTGTGTGCTGCCCTCTGACCAGAACCATTTACAGACTCCCTTTTACTTCTAGTCCAACGAGTGCAATGTAGTGAGATAAGGTCGGCTTCAGAGGTTCACAGTCCTACGTTCAAAGGCTGAGTTCTGCCACTTACTATCCCGGTGGCCTTGGGCTGGTGACCTTGAGCATTCTGAACTTCTGTTTACTTGACTGTAAAATAGGGAATTTAATAACATTTATAGGCCAGGCGTGGTGGCTTATGCCTGTAATCCCAGCACTTTGGGAGGCCGAGGTGGGAGGCTCTCTTGAGCTCAAGTGTTCAAGACCAGCCTGAGCAACACGGCAAAACCCCACCTTTACCAAAAAGAAAAATACAAAATCAGCTAGGAATGGTAGCACACACCTGAAATCCCAGCTACTTGGGAGGCTGTGGTGCAAGAATCGCTTGAGCCCAGGAGGTCAAGGCTGCAGCGACCCGTGATCACACCACTGCACTCCAGCCTGGCTGACAGAGCGAGGCTCTGTCTCAAAATAAATAAATAAATAAATATGTACATACATAACATTTATAACTCCTAGGGTTATTGTGGGGATTAAGTGAAATCATGTGCTTAGCACAGTGACTGACACGTAATAAGAACTTAAGAAGATGTTGGCTTCCACTCTTATCATCCTCACCCATTTTCTCATCTGTACAAGGTTAACAATTCCTCTCTTGCAGGCTGTTGTGGTGATGAAAGTGGGCTCAGATATGCAGTACCTTGTCATAGTGGGCCCTCCACAGGCAGAAGCTATCACCATTGGGTTCTTATTCACCCCACATTTATGCAGCTCAATGCCAGGCCATGGGTGGACTCCATGGGTGTCTTGGTTTCTGCTCTCAAGGACTTTACAGTTTAAGCCAGGAATGTCACAAGGCATGAGAAACCCTTTAAAACAAAGTGTGTGATAAAGTCATGCAATTAAAATAGTCTAAATTGTACACTTTGGGTGCTCTGAAGTGGAGAAGTAATGGTTTGAACTCGTCCTCAGAAGTGGTTCTTCCAACTGCAGCAGCTGAGTGACCTTCTCTGGCTTGGTTCCCGCTCCCTCATGTCCTGGAGTGCGTGAAGGATTCCCAGACCAATGCAAATGCATCTGGATGCTTGAAGTTTGCCTTGAAGTGAGATACATAGTTTGTTAGGCTTCCCTGTAATGCCCAGTGATAGATAATCAAAGCCAAAGAGTTAGTAGAAGTCATTAGAATTTATGGTTGTTGATGTCAATATTTAATCAAAGACCTCATGCCAAGCACTGGTAAATTCTAAAGAATCTCTCTTAACCTGAATCACTCGTGCATCTTGGTTCTTATGCAACATCAAGGTTTGGTATAGTGTACATTGGGATCCAGGCAAGCCTGAGTGTAAAGCTGAGTTCTTCCATAAACTGCATGTGCGGCCTTAGGTGGGTTTCTTCGTGTCTCACTTTCACCTGTAAAGCGAGAATATTGAAAGTGGTATGGTCATTATAGGGATTAACTGAGAGGCTGCCTATTACCTGACATGTGGAAGTTGCTCAACAAACATGAACTCCCATTCTCCCTTGCCCTGTGGCACTGAGGCAAATGCAGTTCATCAACCCTGTATCAGTTAGGACAGAGTTCAACTGCAACTAATTAAGAATCTGCTGACGGTGATGTCTTCATCTGTTTGTGTTGCTACAAAGGAATACCTGAGGCTGGGTAATTTATAAACAGTGAAGGTTTATTTGGTTCACAACTCTGCTGGTTGGAAGTTGGGCATCTGGCAAAAGGTTCAAGCTGCTTCTACTCATGGTGGAAGGTGAAGAGGGAGCTGGTGTGTGCAGCGATCACGTGTGAGAGGGGAACAAGAGAGAGGGGCAGCAGATGTCAGGCTCTTTTTAACAACCAGCTCTTGCAGAAACTAATAGAGTGAGAACTCACTCATTACCTTGGTGACAGCATCAAAACATTCATGAGGGATCCACCTCTATGAACCAGACGCCTCCTATTAGGCCCCCCCTTCAACACTGGAGAACAAATTTCAACATGACATTTAAAGAAAGTCAAACTAACCAAACTATAGCAGCTGGCTGAATCCAAGAGCTGATCTCACACACTGTGTGAGGCGGGATAGGCAGTCAATGCCTGGTATAGCAGCTCCACAGCATCAGGGACAAGCCTCCTTCTATTTTCTTACTCCCTCATCCTTGACACATTACAACTCATGGTCACAAGACGGCTGCTGTGCTTCTTGCATTGCACTGGACGTTCCAGCTAGAAACAAAAAGGGATGGGCAAACAACAAATGGATAAAATACATCAGCCACCTATGTCCCTTTAAAAAATAAAACTTTCCCAGAGCTGCATCCAATCACTTTGGTAACATCTTGCTGGCTAGAACTTGGGCCTATAGATGTTTCTAACTGAGAAGTCTGGAATGGTGAATATTTTAGGTTTCCAACCTCTTTAGTTGAGGAAGCAAAACAAAAGGAGGTTATAAATGGCTGATTCTCAGTATTTGCCACAAGATCCAAGGTTATAGGCTAACTTCAATGTGCCAAGCATCTTATTAGTTCTTTGCATACTGTGGGGTCAATTAATACGAGATCAGTGAAATCCCTTAAAGAAATAAATTCTAGAATGTATTGCCCACTTTAATACTCAAACGTCTTCTTTGTTCTAATTTTGACTAGTTATCTTAAAAATCACTGTGTTTACTGGGAAAGCTAACTGCTATAACAATCTAGGTTCATAAGGGTCCATGTCATCTTAGTCCCAGGTGGATCTGCAGAGAAGCTCTGCCCCATACAATCATTCAGGCACCCAGGCTCCTTCTACCTAGGGCCTGAGCCATTCCTTAGGGCCTAGAGTACTCCACAGAAACCTCTGCCTCCAGCCAGCAAAGGGAGAGGGAGGCCAGGACGTGCCTCTGGGTCAGGCTAGGCCTGGAAAGGATGCCCATCTGTGCTACTCAATGGATAGGCCATAAGCCAGCAATGTCAGCTTCACTAAGGAGCTCATAGAAATGCAGACTCTCGCCATTCGCGGTGGTTCCCACCTGTAATCCCAGAACTTTGGGAGGCCAAGGCGGGTGGATCACACCGTCAGGAGATTGAGACCAGCCTGGCTAACACGGTGAAACCCCATCTCTACTAAAAATACAAAAACTTAGCTGGGCGTGGTGGCGGGCGCCTGTAGTCCCAGCTACTCGGGAGGCTGAGGCAGGAGAATGGCGTGAACCCAGGAGACGGACCTTGCAGTGAGCCGAGATCACCACTGCACTCCAGCCTGGGTGACGGAGTGAGACTGCGTCTCAAAAAGAAAAAAAAAAAAAGAAAGAAAGAAAAAAAAGAAATGCAGACTCCCAGGTTTCATCCTAGATGCACTGAATCAGAATCTGCATTTTAACAAGATTCTCAGGTGATTCACGTACATTCAAGTGTGGGAAGCACTGGTGTACATCATTTCTACCCACATTTCATTGGCCAGATCACTGCCCTATAGCCATGCTTATCTGTAAGAGAGGTTGGGAAATGTAGTATGACTGTGTACACCAAGAGGATAAAGAAACCAGGCCTGGGGAACCCACAACATTGCCTTCCTTTAGTCACATTGCACCTGCTTTTTGCTATAAAAGCCTTGAAATAACCTTTGTTCAGAAGCAACTCAAGGCTGGGCGGGCTGAGAGGCAGACTGGTGGAATAAGCTCTTTAAGACAGTGAACCACCAGGAAAAGATTTCTCTTCTGGGCAGGAATGTCAAAAACTATTTTCTCCAAGAGATTGCCTTTATTGACTGTGGCTCAGGCTAGCTTTCAAGGGACAGCTGTTTCTCAAATCTAGTGGACACTTGACAGCCCTCACCTTCCTTGACCTTCTTTGCATATTCATGCCAAGACCCCCTAATGCCTGGTTTCCGTGAACTCAGGTCTCTTCTGGTTCCTATATACCTCTCTGGCTCCTTTTTCACAGTTCTTTTCTATGACTCCTACTCTTTCCCATAACATTGAAACTAAGGATATAACAGGAAGCTCAGGAACTGAGCCCATGAGCTGGCAGCTGGCCTATGCAGTGTTTAAAAGAAATGAAACATGTCACAATTAAAACTGAATTTGCATCAGCTCTTCAAAAAATCAGAAGATCTGGAAGCACTGGCCCACAGTTCTACACGGTGACAATTGGCTGAAGCTGAGTTGTGATTTTTCCTTGTGGTCAGAGAACATGCTTACCAATTTGCCATATTCCTGTCCTGCCAACCTCACACTGTCACACTCTCTGCTTTACCCCCATGACATTTGAGTCTATTTCCCTGCCAGAAATTCGGTCTTCCAATCTCCTTCCTCAATCCTTGTCCTTCTCATTTGAGGTATACTCTGTGAGTGGTGCTGCTTAAATGAGGAAATTTGGGGATGTGGGAGCATCAATAAGTCAGTCCCCCTGAGTCCCGGTGCCTCCCCAACTAGGTTATGCTGCCACTTCATGGAAGCATGAATCGCCTTCTTTTTGTACCCTTAACACTTATGGTTCCCACAGGGAATGTCCAATTGGGTCATTTTTGCCTCTATCCAATATTGAACATGCCTGTTGCTTGAAGTTTCGTCAACGTAGTTCCAAGCTTGTGACCTCCCTCTAGCTCAGGCTGTTCATCAGGATGCCAGTTTGATTTTACTTCAAAGCCCTTTGAGCAATACCTTGTAAGAGAAATCCACTCTGGACCATTTTCTTTACATGAGCCTGTGAGCAGGGCAGGCATTTCCACTTTGCTGAAAGACCCCTCCAGCTAGTTCTGCGCATCCCTCATCCACACTAGAATTCAGGCCAGCACTTGTGCATCTGTTTCATGGTTACTTTTTTACAGGAAAGAGCAGAGAACCTTGCAGTCTTACTCCACTTGCTGTGGAACTGATAAACTAATGGTTTGCACAGATAAAACATCCAAACCATCTCTTTTGCTGTAGCCCTAATTTCTAATCTGGGACCCTCAATGGAGGTGTTGAAAGGCTTAGAGCCATACGTTTACACAACCACAAAACACACCTCAACATATTCCCCTTCCAAAAATGGTGTAGTGGATGGATAAGGCTCGGAAACCTGTCCAGTCCACACGAGAATAGTAGGCTCTGCCCTGTTTTAACCAAGGCAGAAGGGTGAGTTCATAGTTCTTTAATTCTTATGACATAAGAACTGACACTAAATCTGGGGCTACAGAGGGAGCCAATCAATTTCACATTCCTCAATTGCATTCGACAACAACCAATGTGCATACTTCAAAGCTAGAGCCTTTCCACTAGCAGGTATTCCAGAGCAGTGAACTCAACAGCAGCAAAAATTTTCTTATCTAAAAGGGACACTCAATTAATCTCATTACATTTGAATCTTTGATTCCTGCCCATACACAATTAAATTCAAAATGAGTTCTCAAGAAAATTAGTAGGCTTTCTAAAGTGGCCTTTGGAAAAACAAATCACTTGGGGAAAGCACTATAAAAGCTTTCTTTAAGGGTAAATGGGCTCTTCGAAAAAGAGATTTTCAGACACTGCCCCCAGGGACCACCTGAGTCGCTCAAATCCTTAATGGATGACCAGCTTTCTCTTCTCTCTGAGAACTCCAGGCCAAGAGCCAGGGGTTGAGGGAGCTTTCCTCTCAATGTTCCTCACAGTCCCAAATGCCACATGCCCACAACAGACCTCAACATCTTTGATTTGGTCCCAACAATCTGCTGCTTTGTATGTCCTGCCTTCACTGACATTACCACCATCCACTCAGTGTCAAAGTCAGAAACCTCAAGGTTGTTCTTGATTCCTCTACTCTCACATGTAATCCATCATCACATCCTGTGGATGCCACTTTCTAAATCCCTTTGCAATCTCTGTTATCCCCATCCCGCCACCACAGCCTTGGTTCTGGCCTCATTATACCTCACCTGAACCACTGCAACAGCCTCTGAGATGGTCTCCCTGCTTTCTCCAATGCTGTCCTGCAATGCACCCAGAGAGACTTCCTCTAAAATGCAAATCTGATCAGGTTACTCGGTAGCTAAGGTCTTCTGCTTGATCTAGCCCACGGCTACAGCCTCTGGGTCTTTGCACTTGCAGCTTCCATAGTATCCTTCCTACACTCCTTCACCTGGATTGTGAAGTTCATGCCCCTCATTAGTAGGGGCCTTCAGTCCCACTTAGTCTGGCTGGGAGGCCTTCCTATGCTCCCATCGCCTTCTTTTTACCCTCTCTCTCATAGCATTTGCCATATGGTATCAAAACTGCTTTTCATCATGTACATTGCGTGATGTTGGGGGCCAAATCTTACTCATCTCCTGATTCCTAACATTCAGCATTGTGCTTGGAGCATAGGCTTCCATAGATGTTAAACAAATGAATAGATGGGTGAATGAGATTTCCTTTGACCCATAATTTTCTTCATCTACATTAACTTGAATGAATCAAGGAGAGGGGATTAACTACCATTAGTGGGGAGAGGTCAAGATAAGATCAGGAGCTGTCTAGGGTCCTTTATCGCTTGTCTCTAAGGCAGAGGTGATAAGTTCTGTCCTGGGAGTAGGTTAGATGATGATGGTGAGCATGATATGGAGATGGTAATGTGGACGGAATAATGATGAAGATGATGATGATGACAGTGGTGAATGGATGGTGATGATAATGCGCTATTTAATGTATGCGTGGTGATGATGACCACAGGACGAATAGGCGACGTATGCGTGACAATTTCCGACGCATGATGGTGATGATAAGTGGCCTACTTAACTATGGTCAAGGTGGATGCATGACAAAGGGTCCGATGATAGTGCTGGTGATAATGATTATGATGATGATGACAATGGCGATGATGGTATTAGTGATCATGATTATTAACTATGGTGATGATGATGACAAGGGCGATGATGGTGCTGGTGATAATGATTGTTATGATGGTGATGACAATGGCAATGATGGTACTGGTAATAATGATTATTAACTATGCTGATGATAATGACAATGGTGATGATGGTGCTGATGACCATGATCGTTATGGTGATTATGATGAAAACTGCGATGATAGTGCTGGTGATGATGACTGTCATGATGATGGTGATGACAGTGGTGATGATAGTGCTGGTGATGATGGTTATGGTAATGATAATGACAACAGTGGTGATGATGATGACAAAGGCCATTTATCAAGCACCTGTGTTTCAGGCACTGCACTTGATAACCTTGTCCCCATCTTGTATATGAAGCATGTAAATGTCAGAAAGGTTAGATCATTTGCCCAAGGTCACACAACTGGTAAGTAGTGAAGCCTGGGTTTGAGACCAAGCTTGACACCAAATCTGCTGTTAAATTCATCTTCCTACACTGTGCTGATCATTGGAAACTTCATTCCTTCAGTATTTATTGAATACTGGTTATTTGCCAGATATATTGTAGGCACTGAGGATCTAGTGGTGAACAAAACAGGTGATCATCCTTACCCTCCTGCAACTGACATCCTGGAGACAGAAGACAAAAGATAAACAAATAAATAAGTAAAATAGATAGTATTTCCTATGGTTAAAAGTACTATGAAGAAAAATAGAGAAGAGTGATAGGGAATGTATGAGGTGGACGGAGATGAGGCTGTAGTATTAAATAGGATGGCCAGGGACACCTTCCCTGGAAAGGTAACACTTTAGCAAAGATCTTAAGATGGTGAAGGAGTGATCCATGCAGATTTAGGACAGAAGGAACAGCAAGTAAAAATACCCTGGGGTGAGGGAGATTGTACCCATGTGGCTAAAGATATAGGGTTTCTGAAGAGAAGAGAAGTAGAAAATGAGGCCAGAAAAATAGGGAGGTACAGATCTTTTAAAAACGTAAAGGCCATTGCAACGGTCAGAACAAATTGGTGGCTGGCCTCTGAGAAAGTAGAAGAGATTGACGACAATCCTGAAGTCCCTATCGACTGTGAGCGCCTCTGTATACTGTGCAGGGCTCTGTGCTATGGGGAGAGGGTTATTCTCAGAATATTTTTTTCATGCTTGATCAGAAGTTGGATCTAAAGTAGGGTTTTTCATCCTAAGCCCTATGGACAGTTGACTAGACAATTCTTTGCTTGTAGGGCTGGGGCTGTCCTGTGCATTGTAGAATGTTTAGCAGTATCCCTGGCCTCTATCCACTAGATGCCAGTAGCATCTCTTTTTCCAGTTGTGACAACCAAAATGCCTCCAGACCTTGCAAAATGTCCCCCATTGAGAACGACTGGTCTAAAGAAAGGCAGACTTAAGTTCCTTGTGCTGGGATCAAACTCCACTTCCCATGCTCATCACCTCCTCATCACCTATCAGCCCCTCCTCTGACTCACATTCACTGCTCAGAGAAGGGAACCTGGGGTTTTCTACTAAAGACCAGGCAAACGTTAATTCTAGGTCCATTAGCCATTAGCACATCTACACACCAAGCAGACAGTCAGGGAGCCACTGCCTATTCTAACATGGCCCTGAGTCCCATGTGCTTATCCTGAAACCCACGTGAGAGCCCTATAATAGGCCTAGAACTTGTGATGGATGGTTTGGTGATGGTCACTGTTGTTCTCTTTCATCAGTAGCCAGAAGATCTTTGGGGTTCCTGACATCGCCATGGGACCCTCCCTTTCCAGAGAGAATCTGGTCAGAGCAATACCAAAGAGTCTCCTCCTATGTCATCAAAATAGCTAATGTATATTTGTACCAAAGTTTTGCACACCTTGTCTTAGTTTGTAGGATCACTCTAAGATGTAGGATCTATTAATAACCCCACTTTATGAATGAGGAAACTGAGTCACAGAGACTTAAAAAAATAAAAACAACTTTCCTGGGCTACAAGCACTGTAAACCACCATAACTGCCTCTGATAAGATAACCTAACGAATTTATGTTAATTGAGCATCTAATATATGGCAGACAATGAGCTAGGACCTGAGAGCTCAGGGCCTGACAGAAGTTGGGCCCATGGGCGCTCTTGGCCTCACAGCAAAAGGGTCTCTGTCCATCTACAGCCCACTGGGCACTGCTCAGCCTAAGTGCCAATATACATGTGAATTGTCTCCACACCCGGCCAAACTGGCATTTCCAGTTGACCAGGGCAGAATGTAGATGCTGAGACCTGAGGGGTGTATGCATTTATTTCACACCTACAAACTTGGAATTCAAGGTTCCAGAACCCAGAAGGAAAACCAATTTGCAATTTTTTTTTTTGAGGTGGAGTTTTTGCTCTTGTTGCCCAGGCTGGAGTACAATGGCACAATCTCAGCTCACCGCAACCTCCGTCTCCTGGGTTCAAGTGATTCTCCTGCCTCAGCCTCCTAAGTAGCTGGGATTACAGGCATGTGCCACCACACCAGGCTAATTTTGTATTTTTAGTAGAGACGGGGTTTCTCCATATTGGTCAGGTTGGTCTCGAACTCCCGACCTCAGGTGGTCTGCCCGCCTCAGCCTCCCAAAGTGCTGGGATTACAGGCATGGAGTCACCACGCCTGGCCCAATTTGCAAAATTTTTAAAGAAAGAAGCCAGAAAATCAGACTCTAAATTTTAAAGAGTGGCGTTGGCTCTGTAGGTTGTCTCAGCTCTGATGGGAACCACCTGGAACGGAAGAAATGAAAAACGTGCCCCTATCAACCTGCTCCAAGAAAAAGAAAGATTTTTCAGACCAGCTGGCTAATTTGGTCATTTAGAGCATGAACTCTGGAGCTAGTCAGCCTTCAAGTTGACTCTCAGCCTAACTGCATACTAGCTGTAAGACCTCTGAGCTTCCATTTCCTTATTGATGATATTCCTGCTTGTAATCATAGATAACTCACAGGGTTGTTCTGAAGATTAACCAGGATAATGCATGGAACACTAAGCAAAGTATTTAGCATAGTAAAGGATCAATGCGTGTTATTATTATTACTATTCTCATTATCAACATCGCCATCCATATCATCATCATTATGGTGATGATAGTGACATCATCATTATCATCTTTCCATAGGAAAAGATCCTACATAATCCTAAGTCACTCAGATCAAAACCTCAGAGTCACCCTGGACTCTGCTCTTTCACCATGTTCCATATCCAAACTCCTCCTCTCAAATCTCTCTAGAATAGAATCACTTCTCAGTCCCTCCATTACCACTCTCCTGGCCCAAAGCCATCACCATCTCTTGCCTGGATTACTGTAGTAGCCTCTGACTGGTCTACCTGCATCCATTCTTTTCCCCCTTTTGTCTAATCTCCATATAATATTCAGAGAAATCCAGTTAAAAAGTAGCTCAGATCACCACCTGAGGTCAGGAGTTCGAGACCAGCCTGGCCAGCATGGTAAAACCCCGTCTCTACTAAAATACAAAAATTAGCAGGGCCTAGTGGCGCGTGCCTGTGCCAGCTGCTCAGGAGACCCAGGCAGGAGAATCGCTTGAACCCGGGAGGTGGAGGTTGCAGTAAGCCAAGATGGTGCCACTGTACTCCAGCCTGGGCCACAGAACAAGATCCGTTTAAAAAAAAGAAAAGTAACTCAGATCACATCCACCTCTGCTCCAAACCCTCTGGTACCATTCCATATTCTGGGAAGAGTCAAAGTCTATTCAGTGGCCTGCAAGACCCTACATCACCTGTCCCCTGGCCCCAGCTCACTCTGCTCCAGACCCAGTGGACTTCTTGTCATACCTTGAACATGTCACACATGCCCCACCTCAGGGCCTTTGCATACACTGACCCTTTACCAGGAATTACCATCTCCTGCTAGATGTCTACATGGCTTACTCTCTCATTTCTTTCCATCTTTATTAAAACATTGCTTCTCAGTGAGCCATCTTTAGCCTCCTACTTAAATTTGCAATTTCCCTAATACTGCCAACCTCCAATTCTCCTGTTCTTTTCCAAAGCACGTATTATCTAACTCAGCACATATTTTACTTTGTTATTTTGCTTATTTTCTGCCTTTTACAGTGACAGCAGGGGTTTTTATCAGTTCACTGTTACATCCCCAATCCCCAGGACAGTGCCTGGCACATGGCATATCCTAAAAGATTCATTGTATGAATGAAGAAATGAATGAATGCATAAAATGAATGAATGACTCTCCATTACTGTTATCATAGGCCCCATCAATCTAGCTCTCAGAATCCAGCATTCCAGTTGCCACAATCTCTTTCTGTCACTTAGGTTTCAGACACCCAGGGGCACTGGGTTGTGTGTGGAACCTCTGACATTTGCTCTACCATCTGGACAATCATTCCAAGTGTTTCTCCTGCCCTGAGCTTCCGCCCTTAGAAACTCAGATTCGGATTCTATGTCAATCAGCAATCCTGAGCACAGCATGGCCACATCCAGGAGGAAGCCGGGGAGAGCCTCAGGGACCCGAGCAGCCAGCAGTTGACCAGTGCATGCTGGTGATGATGGATGGGGAGTATCAAAGGCGATGGCGGTGACAAAGCAGGCAGTGGAGGGGCATCGACCCAGGAGGGAGGCTCAAAGTCCCCACTTCCTGTCCATTGACCGGGAGTTTAATGAAAGCGATCATTCACTTTCCGATCCCAGGCGTGCTGACCAGCAACTGGGCCTGCGCCAGCTGTCCCGCGGCCCTGCTTTCTGAACTGCGCTTTACAAAACACCTCTCTGTTGGACTTGGAACTTGCCCTCCGCCGCAGAGGTGATTTGCACTTTCTCCAAGTGCTCCAGATGGACCGCGGGGGTGGGGGGCAGTGAAAAAGATAAAATGTTTCGGCTTGAAAGGCAATTAATGACCCGCTGCCCTGGCTCAGCCCCCTTCCTCAGTCGTGGGGTAGCGAGGGACCTGCAGCCTCACAATGTTATCAGGAGGAAGAAAGGCTAACTTGGGCGCCTTTTAGTCCCCTCCGTTTAGCCAGAAAAGCCTCTTCCACTGCCAAGGTCACGTGCCAACTCCCTGATACTGCTTCCAGAAGAGGGCTTCCCCACTCCCTCCCCACTGTCCAGCAACGTGAGGGGCCAAGGCGTCCAGATCAGATCGCTTAATGGAGAGTTTCAGGTCTCTTCGATTTCCCCCATGCAAGAGGGTGGGCTCAGTGGAACACCATAACCTCCCCTCTCCCTGCCCTTCCCACACCTGGCCTTCCTTACCTAGGAAAGTCCCCTCTCCAATTATATGCTGGGCAACTGCAGAGGCCCAATTTGGCCTGTTAGCTCCAGGAAGTTCCACCAGATGGCGTTCACGAGCTCTCATGTTTCCTCTCTTGTCTCGCCTTAATTTCTGACCACAGAATTTTTTAAAAACAAAAAATTTTAATAGTTTGGAAAATTTCCCTCTAGACTTCTTTTGCCCTGTGCATACACTTCTTAAAAATTCCATAAATGTGATCATCGTGTCTATGCTATTGAGTGGTTTGTTTTTGTTTATTTCAATAGCTTTGGGGGTACAAGTGGCTTTTGGTTACACGGATGAATTGTATAGTGGTGAGGTCTGAGATTTTAGTGCACCCATCATCTGAGTCATGTTCATTCTACCCAATAGGCAGGGTTTTTTTTTTTTTCCCTCACCCTGCACTCAGCCTCCCCGAATCTGAATCTCCAATGTCCAGTATACCACTCTGCATGCTTTTGTGTAATCATTGCTTGGGTCCTGCTTTGACCACAGAAATTTTACCATAATAATGGAAGCAGTAGTAAGAATGCATCATGTACTTAACTTGTGCTAGGCATTATGCCAAGTGTTTGCGTGCTTAGTGGAGGTTAGAAAAGAAGAACTCTACAGTCAGACGGAGTGGGCTCTTATCCTGGCCATACCTCCACTGTCATAGGGCCTTGGGCAAGTAAGTCATTTGTTGTGCCTCAGTTTCCTCAGGTATAAAATTGATACAATAATAATACCTACCCCACAGAGTTATAGAGAGGAGAAAATGGCTTAAGGCACATAAATCTCTTAGAAAACAATAAGCAATTATAGCCGATTGTGATATAAATCTCATTTAACTCTGACAATTCCTTGAAGTAACCACTATTATTTTCCCCCACTTTACACAAGAGAAAATTGGAGCTCAGAGAGATTGAGTAAAGTTGACCACGGTTGTATTGTTTCCAATGCTACTGAATCCAAAGAACCTTGATAGACATCTCCCAGATTGTCCAATTTCATGAACCATTGTGTCTCACATCCTGTCACATTTATGAAAATTCAGCCATTAGCAGCTGAGCACAAGAAAGGTTCCGGGAGCTAAGCAGGTCCAACAAATAATCCACTGTTGGAGATGGAGAGCGAGGAAGGGCTCTCTCAAATTTTGTCTTCATTCTCTTTCAGACAACCCATCCTCAAAGCAATCCAGGAACTTGGCGGAAGAGCTGGGCAAAGCTGTGGAGATCATGGGCAAAGGCAAGAATGGGATCGGCTTTGGCAAAGTGGACATTACCGTAGAGAAAGAGCTTCAGCAGGAGTTTGGGATTACCAAGGTCCCGCAGTTGAAACTGTTTTTTGAGGGCAACAGGTCGGAGCCCATCAGCTGCAAAGGTAATGGTGCTTGTGTGTCACATTTGTTTCATGCTCATGGAAAGTCCACTTAACAGCCATAGGGTAAAGGTGGGAGGCTCTGCTCCATGCAGCCTCTCAGGGACCCAGGCTCCTCCAGCTTGTGACTCTGCCCTTCTCTAGGGTCTTAGAGCCACCTGCTCTTTCCTCTGTATTCACACAGCAGCTTGGGTAAGGGGTAGAAGGTCACCATGAGTACTGCTCATGGCCCTGGCCATGAACAGTGGGAAGTATCCCTTCTATTCACACCCCATTGACCAGAATTCTGCTACATGGCCCGAACCAACTGCAAGAAAGGCTGAGAAATACAGTTCAGTTCTGTCTTTAGAAAGAAAACGGGTTCAATGACTATGTAGCTGCCTCTACTACAGCTTGCAGCTCAGCTGATGGGCCCTAGAAACACCAAGAGGTGGGACGGTGGGGTGCATGGCTTAGAAACCAGACACCAGAGATTAAGTTCTAACTTCACTTCCCACTCCCAATCTTCGACTTTAGAATGACTTTGACAGAGTCCTAGGACTAGGGAAGCACTAGTTAGCCAAAAGGGAAATTGGGAGATGATGGAACAAGACAGGTTTGGGATGCAATGTCTACCAAACACTTTAAGTTCTATCATCATATTTTTCATTCATTGATTAACTCATTCATTCATTTATTCAACATCCATTTATTGACAAGCTACCATGTGCCAAGACCTATGTTGATGTTGAGGATGTATAGAGAATAAGGTACTAGTATGGCACATATGGTAGTCCCAAGTTTTAGAAAGTTACATGTATGAAGGCATTCATGGATGCAGGATGGATAAATGGATGGAAGGATGGAAGCAACAAAACTGATGAACACAGAAGCGCCTGTAACAGCTGTGCCAGTAGAATGTTCCCATTATATATGTTAAATTATTGAGTCTTGAGTAACGGAAACTGCCTTCCACTGGATCTGGTGTATAGCCAGCTTCCAATAAGCCAGATTCAGTGTTATTTGCAAGAAACACACATCCGGGGGCTGCAGGATGCTTTGCAGTTCTCGGAACGGACACAAGAGGGCACAAAAGACACAGGATAGACCCAGAGGACGGCACCGCAATAGAACCTCAGAGCAGTCACCTAAGGGCAGGGTTGCAGCTCCCAGCAGGCTTGTGGGGGGGGAGGGGGTGGTGGCTGTGTGGGCGAGAGAAGACATAGGGAGGGAGGGCAGGAGCAGTGACAGAAGCAACAGAGGGTGCCGTTTCCTATGGATACCAGGGGATGACCCTCAGCAAGGGGGACTCACTGACACCAGCAAGGAGCCCTTTGTGATGTGTTTGCTCTGGCGAGAGCTATGAAGAAATGAGAGGCCCTAGGTCATCGGAGCCCATGACTGCTAATGGAGTGGCCCAGGTGCTGCGATGACCTTCCTTCCTGAAGGGCAGGAGAGGCCTGACTCCACTTAGAGGGACAAAATAACAATATGGCAACTTCCAGACTGTGGGTGAAACTAGCAGAGAAAGTCCCCAAGGCATTTGACCTCTGAGCCCCCTTCATCAGGGAAACCAGTGCCTGGGACCTCTTCTGCCATACAGGAAGCTTCATCATCACCCCCTCTAGGAAGTGTCCCCTGACTGCCCAGGCCAGAGTGCTTGCTCCACGTCTGTGGCCTCACAGCATTTGTGTTTTCCCCGTCAAGGCCCTAGCCTCAAAGAATTACATCTGCTACTGTTCTCTACAGAGAACATCACAAGGGCAGTGGCTGATCTCACTTGTACTCCTGAGTCCTCTAAAGAGACTGCCAGAATTGACAGCACTCCCCTCTGCATCTAAATCCTTACTGCGGGCTTAAGAAACAATCACTGCCTCTTGTCCAATCTCAGTTTTTTTCATCTGTTAAATGGGGATGGTGAAAAGATCTATCCCTCTACATTGTTGGGAAGATAAAACGATGTTTGCAAGGCACAGGGCCTGACACATACCTGTAGCATATACTGTGTTCCAGGCATTGTTCTAGACCCTTCTCCTATGTCATAACACCCAATATAAGAGGTGCTTTTACAGATGGAGAAACTGAGGCACAGAAAGGTAGAATAACTTCTTCAAAGCTCCCCAGGGAGTAGTGGTGGAGTCAGCAAAAGTTTTCCGCAAAGGCCCAGATCATTAATATTTCAGGTCCTACAGGCCAGGCAGTCTCTGTTGTAACTACTCAGATCTGCTGATGCAGTGTGAAGGCAGCCACGTGTTAACAAATGGGAATGACTGTGTTCCAATAAAGTTTTATTTATACATTCAAACAGCAGGCCTGATTTGGACTACAGGCTGTAGTATGTTGAAATCTGCTTTACATTGCACTATACTCTAAGCAAGGGGCAGATGCGTTCATTATTATTATCGGACTATTAGTTTTCTGATTCTAGTCCAATGCCTGGAACAATTAAGCTCTTAACAAATAGTTTTTGAGCCAAGTACAGTGGCTCACACCTGTAATTCCAACAGTCTGGGAGGCTTAGATGGGAAGTCACTTGCGCCCAGAAGTTTGAAACCAGCCTGGTCAACACAACAAGACCTGTCTCTACAAACACCTTAAAACTTAGCCAGGTGTGGTGGCAGATACCTGTATTCTCAGCTACTCAGGAGGCTGAGGTGGAAGAATTGCTTGAACCCAGGAATTTGTGGCTGCAGTGAGCCATGATTGCACCATTGTACTTCAGCCTGGGTGACAGAGTGAGATCCTGTCTCTAAATTTTAAAATAATAATAATAGTTTTTGAGTTTGAATACAATGGAATTGGAAGCACCCACTGCAGGCAGGCGTAGGGTAAAGTACCTACCCATATTTCTGCTGGGCTTACTTCCTCAGTATTACTTCCAGCCAGGGAAAGGGGAAGGGGAATGCCAGGATGAAGCCGGGACAAGGACTGAGGATGCCTTGATTTTAGGGTGAGCAGTAGCCATGGGAGCTTCAACGAGCCTTTTACAAACAGGCTTCCAATTTCTCTTTTTTTCTTTTTCTTTTCTCTTTTTTTTTGAGACGGAGTCTTGCTCTTTTGCCAGGCTGGAGTGCAGTGGTGCGATCTCAGCTCACTGCAACTTCCGCCTCCCGGGTTCAAGCGATTCTCCTGCATTAGTCTCCTGAGTAGCTGGGACTACAGGCATGCGCCACCACGCCCAGCTAATTTTTAGTATTTTAGTAGAGATGGAGTTTCACCATGTTGGCCAGAATGGTCTCAATCTCTTGACTTCGTGATCCACCTGCCTTGGCCTCCCAAAGTGCTGGGATTACAGGTGTGAGCCACTGCACCCGGCCCAATTTCTCATTTTCTAAACAGGATGAGTAATGCCAGTTCTGCCTACTTGCCAGGGCTCCTCTGAGCTGAGAGGAGACAGTGCTTTACGCATCTTCTGCAATGTGACTTTGATTAAAAACCCCTCTTGGACGCAGGTGGGATTTAGTCCTTGTGAGGTCAAAGCCCCAGTCCGTTCTCATCTAATCTCCAAGGATTGATGACCGCCACCTTGGAAGGAGGGAGACTCAGTTTGCCTCTAGGCATCTATTAATGATGCAGCCACAACTTGTGCCTGGAAATATGCAGCCCAGCATCGGCCCTAGTCAATCATTGACATTGCATTCACACTTCAGTTGTCACCGTGTCCTCTGGCACAGAGCCAAGTACCAAAGGCGGTCCCCAACAAGGGCAGTGCCTGATCTACAGGCACAAAGGAATCAACAGTTTGCAGAGTTCATAGCTACTTTGGTTCCACAGGGGCCAGTGGGGCAAATGGAGCTCACACATCCCCAAGAAGGTGGCCCAAGATCAAGTTTCCTCAAACCAGCTTCCCTAATGATTCGTTCAGCCCATTCATTCATTCTAGAAAGATTCCTTAAGCACCTACTATGTGCCAAGCATTATAGGAGCTTACTGGGAGTTCACACTGAAGAAGCTAGCAAAAAATCATCATAATAATTTCAAGAAGGGATAGACTCCATGAAGAAAATAGAGCAGCTCAGCCGGGTGCTGTGGCTCACGCCTGTAATCCCAGCACAGGTAAAACCTTGTCTCTACTAAAAATTGCTTAAAAATTAGCTAGGTGTGGGCTGGGCGTGGTGGCTCAAGCCTGTAATGCCAGCCCTTTGGGAGGCTGAGGCGGGAAGATCGCCTGGAGTTCAAGACCAGCCTGGCCAACATGGTGAAACCCTGTCTCTACTAATACTAAAAAATTAGCTGGGCATGGTGGCACACGCCTGTAGTCCCACCTACTTGGGAGGCTGAGCCAGAAGAATCACTGGAACTTGGGAGGCAGAGGTGCAGTGAGCCAAGATTGAGCCACTGCACTCCAGCCTGGGCAACAGAGTGAGACTCTGTCTAAAAAAAAAAAAAAAAAAAAAATTAGCCAGGTGTGGTGGTACATGCCTGTAGTCCCAGCTACTCAGGGGGCTGAGGTGGGAGGAGGGCTTGAGCCTGGGAGATCGGGCTGCAATGAGCTACAACCACACCACTGCGTTCTAGCCTGGGTGACAGAAGGATAAACTGTCTCAAAAAAAAAAAAAAAGGCCCTAAAATGAGAGCAACTTAATGCCCATCAGCAGAGAATGGACAAATAAGTTGTGGAATATTCACAGCAGTGGAAATGAATCTTCAAGTACATGAAAAACTGTGGCTGAATCTTACAAACATAATGAAACCAGAGCCAAGATCATTGGTATGAAGTTCAAGAACAGGGCAGATTAATGTATGCTGTTAGAAGTTAGGGCAGTGATGGAATACTATACAGCCGTAAAAAGGAATGAGATCATGTCCTTTGCAGGGACATGGATGAAGCTGGAATTCATCATCCTCACCAAATTAGCACAGGAACAGAAAACCAAACACCGCATATTTTCACTCATAAACGGGAGTTGAACAATGAGAACACATGGACACAGGGAGGCGAACATCACACATTGGGGCCTGTCGGGGTGGAGGGCGAGGGAAGGGAGAGCATTAGGACAAACTTTACCTAATGCATGCAGGGCTTAAAGCCTAGGTGATAGGTTGATAGGTACAGCAAAGCACCATGGCACGTGTATACCTGTGTAACAAACCTGCATGTTCTGCACATGTATCCCAGAACTTAAAGTAAAATAAAAAGAAGAAGAAGAAGGAGAGGAAGAGGAAGAAGGAGAAGGAGAAGAGGAGGAGGAGGAAGAGGAAGAGGAGGAAGAGGAAGAGGAAGAAGAAGAAGAAGAAGAAGAAGAAAGAAGAAGAAGAAGAGGAGGAGGAAGAGGAAGAAGAAAGAAGAAGAAGAAGAAGAAGAAGAAGGAAGAAGAAGAAGAAAGAAGAGGAAGAGGAAGAAGAAAGAAGAAGAAGAAGAAGAAGAAGAAGAGGAAGTAGTAGTAGTAGTAGTTAGGGTGGTGGTTACTCTTGGATGTAGGGAGAGTAGAGGCCGGGAGTGAGCACAACAGGGACTGCTGAGGATCTGATGACATTCTAGTTCTTGATTTGGGTTGTAGTTACACAGGTGTGTTCATTTTGTGAAAATCCATCTAACCATACATTATCATTTATGCACCTTTCTGCATGTAAATTTACTGTATTATAAGTTTTTGAAAAGGCTTCATGTTCTCATGAAATAAAGCAAATATACCAAAGGTAGAGCCTTTGCAGTTGATTTAGTGGCTCAGGGTGCATTCATCAAGCCTCAGGCAGCAATTTGTCCTGCTGCAGGACTTTGTATAGGCTGTTTGTTTCTCCTAGAAGACTTTCCCTCTCCTTAATGCCTCCTAGTTAACTCCAGTGCTTTCTTTTCTTTCTTTTCTTTTCTTTTCCTTTTTTTTTTTTTTTTTGAGACAGAGTCTTGCTCTGTTGTCCAGGCTCGAGGGCAGTGGTATGATGTCAGCTCACTGCAATCTCCATCTCCTGGGTTCAAGCGATTCTCCCGCCTCAGCCTCCCGAGTAGCTGGGATTATAGGCATGTGCCACCATGCCCGGTTAATTTTTTGTATTTTTAGTAGATACAGGGTTTCACTGTGTTAGCCAGGATGGTCTCGATCTCCTGACCTTGTGATCTCCCTGCCTTGGCCTCTTAAAGTGCTGAGATTACAGGCGTGAGCCACTCTGTCTGGCCCAGTGCATTCTTTAGTTTACAGCTCATCCGCAATTTCCTCCAGGAAGTCCTCCTTGACTTCACAGTCTACATCAGGCATCTTTGCTACAGACTGGCAGAATTTTGATTTCAGGTATTTCCTTTGGGTATAATGATGCCCTTGTTTGTGTATTTATTTGATTGTTGTCTTCCTCAACAGAATGAGAGCTGTGAAAGGTGGTAATGTGTTTGTTTCTGTTAAACCTTATATCTCCAGGGCTGAGTACACACTTAATAGTAAGCACTCGATACATATTTGCCAAGTAAATAAATGAGGGAAGAAATAAATAGTGAGTAAATGAATAACAGTCTGTGGATGTAGTTCAAAGCTACTCACAATGAATGTTGCTTTATCTCATAAATTTATTTATTTTAGAGACAAGGTCTCACTCTGTCTCCCAGGCTGATTATAGCTCACTGCAGCCTTGAACTCCTGGGCTCAAGCAATCCTTCTGCCTCAGCCTCCCAAATAGTTGGGACTGCAGGCACATGCCACAATGCCGGGCTAATTTTTTTTTTTTTCTTTTTTTGTAGAGCTGAATGTCTGACTGTGTTGCCCAGACTGGTCCCAAACTCCTGGCCTCAAGTGATTTTCCTGCGTTGGTCTCCCGAAGTGCTAGAAAATAGGCATGGGCCACCATGCTTAGCTCATAAACTCATTTAAAATGTTCACTTTTAATGTTCTGTAGCAGATACAAATATATAATATTTTACATTACTTTCCATCACGTGAAACTGATAATCCTAGAAAAACACATGTTCACCTGTGTGTAGCCTTCTGTACCTTCTGGCTCACCAATTCGTCTTTCCAGATATGAGAGATGTGTCTTAATTTTAGAAGCTAAGACTTTTGTGCGCTTGACACCACCCATGCAATAGCTGAGAAATGGAAGTCAGGAGTGGATGACCTTAGAGGGCATTTGAATCTCAGCTGAGGAATGGGGGACACAGAAGGATAATAGGATTTTCCCAAGGTTACAGAGCTAGGTGGTCTTTCCAGTTATATTTTATTGAGATTTTAAAAAATAAATCAATCTTCCTGTCACCTTGGAGAGTGCATAGGAAAAGAAGTCTGGAAATGCCTCCTCCTAAATTTGATCTTCAGGTTTGCTAGTAGGGTGCCTGTTGGCAGTTGAATCTTGGTTTCCTCATCTGCAAAATGGGGAGAGTAAAAGTATCTATTTCGTAGATGATTGTGAAGATTTAATACATGCAGAACATTCAGCACAGTGTCTGGGCTCGGTAAGTGCTCAGTAACATTTAGCTGCTATTGTTAATGTCCATGCTTGGAGCTTGGTGAAGAGGGGAATGGAGGAACTGACCTTGGCCTTCAAGGGATGGGAGCCTGAGACAAGAAGCTTCTATGCATTAAACTGGAGAAAGACCAGCTTTTTGCTTTGGTTCAAGAGGAAACTTCTCTGGTATCCATTTGACTGTGTCTTTCTCCAGGAGTGGTTGAATCTACTGCCTTAGTCGTTTGGTTGAGACGACAAATTAGCCAGAAAGCATTTTTGTTCAACAGCAGCGAGCAGGTGGCAGAGTTTGTGATATCCAGGCCCTTGGTCATCGTTGGCTTCTTCCAGGTACTGGGGCTAAGAGGTGGGAGGAGGCTTTCAACTGGTGAAAGTGCTGTGTCTGGGAGGGGATGGGTGATGAGACTCTTCTGTTTTGGTTGCCCAATTTTCTCCATCCAATGAGCTGGTTTTTAGGGGAAGCTCCAAGGGTTCAAATGAACAGGAATGGAGAGAAAAGAGAGAAGAATGGCATCTGTATTTAATGGGTTTTAACATATGGCTAATCTTCTTAGGGGTCCATTTAGAACATCACTTAATAAAAGGATATCTTAGTTTCTGGTTTCAGAGCCATTGTTCTCTATGAGTCTGAAGGCCACCAGCTGTGCTTGGGCCAGGCCAGTTTCTCTCCCTAACCTCTTTCCAAGCATTCTCATATATTAAAATCAATAGCACAGGATAAACATGCACTCATTCGAAAATACGCCAACCTTTAGAGGTGCAGTAGGAGGAGATGTTTGGGGAAGAACATAAGTAACTTAGATATAATCATGAAATGTCTCGTAATAGCCTTACATATAGATTTTTTTCATATTTATAAATAACTTGCAAATTGTTCTTGCTATTGGAGAATGAGTTTCTCATGTGTCTTGATTCATTTGCTATAAACTAGTGACTCCTCTCCTTCTCCCAGTAGAAGGCAGAACTTGGGCATTATATTTAACACAGAGAGAATATCTGCGTCTCTCCCTCACCCCTTGCCACTTCTTTGAGAGGTGTTTGGCCTTTATTTTCTTTCAAGCTAAAGAATGGAGGCTGAAATTCTTGATATTGAGTTCACGTTTTGTATTACATGTGGTAAAATCAATTTTCTCTTCTGAAAGTAACTACGGAATAAATGTTAAAAGTCTCAATCATTGGGCTAGAACAGCCTTTACTCTAGCGATTGGAAAAGGTCACATTTATCAGTTCTCTTCGTTGATCTCTGAGGGTTTGCCTAGTTTGGCTTTAGTAACAGCCAGAGAAGCATTTTGAGTATGAAATACTCACGAAAGAGGATTTGGGTGACCAAGCCAAACCCCAGTACTTGAAAAAGTGAAGAGACGAATCAGCCACCACTGCTGTCTTTCCCTTATGTAAGCCAGGCACCTTGATTTCTACCAAAGCCTTTCCAAACGTCCTTTCCCAAACAGGATTTAGAGGAAGAAGTAGCAGAGTTGTTCTATGATGTGATCAAAGACTTTCCAGAGCTCACGTTTGGAGTCATAACGATTGGCAATGCCATTGGGCGTTTCCACGTCACCCTTGACAGTGTCCTGGTGTTCAAAAAGGTAGGATTTTGATCCTATTGCTGGTGAGGGGGTCTCTAGTTCAAAGTAGTGGAATCGTATGAGCTTTGGGTACAAATTCTGGTTCTGCCACTTGTGAGCTCAGTGGCATTGGACTAGTTGACTTCTGTGAAGTTACAGTCTCCCAGTGTGACTCCAGCCTTTTTAGCCATTTAAGCTTCTTCTCTTTATTTAATCAGTAAATGCAGTTCATCAAGGCTCAATCCTACGCCCTCTTTTCTTCTACTCCATGCTTCCCCTTCTACCCTTCATCAGCAGTTACCATCGATGCTACACGCACATAGACATGGACATATAAATATCCATCTCCAGTGACATTTCTCTAATCTGCAGACCTTTATGTGCAACCAGATGTCTCAACATGGCTAAGCCCAAAGTCGTAATCTCCTCTCCAGGTCCTCTTCCAGTGTTTTCTCTTGCTCAAGGAGTGATGCAGCCACTTCTCCCATCCAGTTAAACAAGTCAGAAAACCCAGCCAACATTCTAATACTTCCCTCTCCTTCACCTCTCATAGGCAATCCATCACCACAACCCTACTGATTTTATAACCAAAATGTCTCTTTAATCATTAATTTCTATCTTTATTGATACCATCCTAGATCAAGAGTATAAAATGAGGGAAGAAGCCTATGCCCAGGGTTCGAAACCAGCCTAGGCGGTATAGTGAGACTACATCTTTACAAAAACAAAAAAAGTTATTCAGGCATGGTGGCAAGTGCTTGTAGTCCTAGCTCCTCAGCAGGCTGAGGCAGGAGGATTGATTGAATCTGGGAGGTTGAGGCTGCAGTGAGCTGATTAAACCACTGCACTCCAGCCTGGGCAACAGACCCTGTCTCAAAACACCCTGTCTCAAAAGAAAACAAGAAATAAAAGAATAATAATGATAAAAGAAAAACTTTAGACAAGTTAAATTGAAGAGCTTAATTGAACAAAGAACAATTCATGAATCAGGCAGCCTCCCAAGCCAGAGTAGGTTCAGACAGACTCCAGCAAAGCCACATGGTGGAAGAAGATTTATGGACAGAAAAAGCAAAGTGATGTACAAAAAACAGAAGTGAGGTTCAATCCAGCAGGCAGGATTGTTTACAGCTCAGTGTTCGCCTTAGTTTAACAATGATTGAACAGTTGGCCACCTTTGATTGGCCAAAACTCAGTGATTGGCACAAGTGTAGGCTATGATGGTCTCTTTACATCTCCATTTAGGTTATAGTTCACTATGTATAGAGAAACGTTTAGGCCAAACTTAAAACATGTAAGGAGGCAGCTTTAGGCTAAGCTTGATTTAACACCTGTCAGTGAAGTCCTGAATCTCCTGGGACCGGGCTTGTCTTAATAGGAATGAGCTGTCAGTCATTAGTTGGAACAGTACGTGAGAAATTGCTCAGCCCTGGCACAGATATTTTAATATTTGATGGATTACAGAGCATGACAATGGCTGGGGCCATTAAGTCAATTACACTCCTTGTGGCCTGCCATAGATCTGAGATTTTCATGACTGTCACCTACCCAGATTCCACCCACAGACTAATCTGGGCAGCCCTTCCTAGTTATTCACTACCTACATTACAGACTACACCTGACACCATCCCTCAGTGCTTTCCTTTCATCCAAGGAGAAAATGGTGCTATTTATATTTATTAAATGGCTATATCATGAAAGCTGCTGTCTTCCAATGTGTTTCTCCTTTGGTCCAAGGGAAAAATCGTGAACCGCCAAGAACTTATTAATGACATTACCAACAAACAGGAACTCAATCGTGTCATAAAACAGCATCTTACAGATTTTGTGATCGAATACAACGCTGAGGTCAGTGAGTAAAGCATCCCCAGAGGAAGGGGAACTAGGGCCACTGTGTGTGCTTGGGATGACATATTTTCCCGGTCATTTCAGAATAAGGATCTGATTTACGAGTTGTACATCATGAGTCACATGCTGCTCTTCGTCTCCAAAAGCTCGGAGTCATTTGGAATCATAATTCAGCATTATAAGCTGGCGTCAAAGGAATTCCAAAACAAGGTTCGCAGAGTGCGCCATTGCTCTTTGGGACTCCAGGATGAGGATTCAAGACCTACAGACCCTGAGGGCGTTTGCCTGCCCTGCTTATTATAAATTGAATCAGGAAAGATTGGCATGTGCAATTGCCTGCCAGTTTTCTGATTTGCATGTCAACGCCTCATATCATTTAGTATTTAATTTTAAATATGCCTCCTCCATTCTTCCTGCCCAGTGTCTCTTCAGGCCAAATCTACACTCCTTCGCTCGTCTTTGTAATAAGTCTACTCTGAGAACATGAAGGTTTGCCTGCTTTTTTGATGGGTCACTAACTGGACTCCATACACTAAGAGTGTTATCATTTGGCCGGGAAGTGGGGTGAGGAAAGACCACTGCTGTCTGAGGTCAGGGAACATGAAAGCCTGAAGGTGGGGCTTTCAGACTATCTGGCAAGTAATTGCTAAGATTCTGGGCTTTAACATTGTGCAGACCCAGGTGCAAATTCTCTTTCTCTGGCAAACTACACTCAGGTGAGTTTCTTAACCCCATATTGAGGTCTCCTCATGTATGAAATGGACAATTGTAGTAAGAATTAGAAAATATATATGTAAAGCAATGAGCTTTACAATCAATGGTGCTTTTTATTATCGTCATCATCATCATTAGAAACAAATGTTTCCCCTAAGTTATTCCTGTATTGAAGGTAGTTAGCAGTACCTGAACTATGGAAACTGTTTGATTAATTTTTCTCTTCATCTTTACAGGAAGTAGAATCACGGCGGGGCTTTTTTTCTCTTTTGAAAAAAAAATCTGAAATTAAACAAAACAATTGAGAACTTTACAACCTAAAATAAAGAAAGCCACTAGAGTATAACATATGTAATGTTCATGCTACATCCCACCACATTATTTTCAAAAAAGATGGTTCGAATCACAGAAATAATTCCTCTTGTTAAATATATTTCTTGGGGCTTTTTTTTTTTTTTTTTTTCCAATTTTACTCCAAGTTTTGGATATAGTTAAATCGATTGCAACCTGATTGCTTTTTCTCTATTTCTCCGATTTTATAGTAGTCAATGTTTAGCCATTATACCATTCTTTTTAACTCTTTAATCTTCCTGGTATTTACTTTGGCTTACATCAGAAGACGAAGTTCTAAATTGCAGTCACTCTAGTGAGTTTCCCAAATGCCGTTTATAGATTGTGATCCATTTCACAGCCAACGATGAACAGTTGAATGGATACTGTTTCAACAGATTGCAGCTCTTATCTTGCTCACCTCTGTGCTCCACTGCCAACAGAAGGTAGCAAATATTTATTGAAAGTACACAAGGATCGTTTTAATACGTTTGCTGTGTTTTTCAATTTCCCTGACACCTAGAAGAGGACCACGCAGTGGGGCCTTTAATCTGATGAATGAATGAACTGAAACTATCTGACCCTAGGTGGCTGCAGCAGTGGCCTCTAACTCATCTCCCTACTTCCACTTTTGCTTCTTCTCTGCAACCAGAATGACCTTCTCAAAATTTTTAGCATGTCACTTTCTAGCTTACCATCCTTCAGTGGCCCACCATTATGTTTAGACTAAACCCAAGCTCCTTACTGGATCTCTGACCTCATCTTCGACAGGCTCTGACCTTGTCTCTTTTGTCTCTCTCCCTCATGGTGCTGAAGCTGTTACTGGAAAGGGGTCCTGATCCAGACCCTAAGAGAGGGTTCTTGGATCTCGTACCAGAAAGAATTCAGGGCCAGTTCGTAGAGTAAAGTGAAAGCAAGTTTGTTAGGAAAGTAAAGGAATAAAGAATGGCTGTTCCATAGACAGAGCAGCCCCGAGGGCGGCTGGTTGTCCATTTTTATGGTTATTTCTTGATGATATGCTAAACAAGGAGTGGATTATTCATGCTTCCCGTTTTTAGACCAACTGGGGTAACTTCCTGACATTGCCATGGCGTTTGTAAACTGTCATGGCGCTGGTGGGAGTGTTGCAGTGAGGACAACCAGAGATCACTCTCGTCACCATCTCGGTTTTGGTGGGTTTTGGCTGGCTTCTTTACTGCAACCTGTTTTATCAGCAAGGTCTTTATGACCTGTATCTTGTGCCGACCTCCTATCTCATTCTGTGACTAAGAATGCCTAAACCGTCTGGGAAAGCAGCCCCATAGGTCTCAGCCTCATTTTACCCAGCCTGTATTCAGGATGAAGTTGCTCTGGTTTAAACACCTCTGATGAAGCCACACTGACATTTCTTTTCTACTCCCAGAACACGGTAAGCTCTCTAGGTGTTTGTTTTGTCTTCAGGCCTTTGCACTGGCAGTTTCCACCACCCGGAATACTCTTCTGTGACTTGTTACTATCTACTATATCCTAGTTGAAATGTGACCTCCTCAGGTTCTCCTCTTGACCACCCTACCTAATCCTGAGCCCCTACCTTACCCCATCTGGGCAGTTACTCTCTATCACATTGCCCTGTTTTATTGTCTAATTGGCACTCCTTGCTGTTTGACTTTATAAGTTCATTCACTCATTTGTGGTCTGTCTTCTCCACTAGAACATAAGCTCCCTGAGGGGAGGGATTTTGTCTGCTTTGGGCATGGTTGTGTCCTCAGTGCTTAGTAAAATGGCTCACACATAGTAGGCACTCCATGAATGTTTGTTGAATAAATGAATGAACGAAGTCATGAATTTCCTTGATAGAATAATTTTGAATAATAAAAATTGTCACGTATTGAACACTTTCTACCTGCCAGTCCCTGAACTAAGCCTTTCCATACATTGTCCTGTTTAATTCTCACAGAATTCTCACTGCCTAGAAGATAGGCACTGTGATAATCATTTTACAGATCAGGAAACTGATGAAACAGTTTGAAACAGAGTGAAACAGAATGAAAGCTCAGGGCTTCCTGACCTCCTGAAATTATGTGGGTGGAGCACAGCACAAGGAGGCTGAAGCCAGGCTGGTGGCTACTGCCTGCCATGCATTTCGGTGCAGAGCTGCACCTGTCTTTGTTACGTTTTGCAGAGGTGCTCCACAGACCCCACCATGTGCATCCCCTTAGTCCACAGCCTTCCAACAGTTTTTCTCCATTGGCAAAGGATCCAGAGAGACAAGGGTTTCGTTTTCTTTGGCAGATCCTTTTCATCCTTGTGAATGCAGATGAACCCAGAAATAGACGTGTCTTTGAGTACTTCCGGGTCACAGAGGTTGATATACCATCTGTCCAAATCCTAAACTTGAGTTCTGATGCCAGGTACAAAATGCCTTCGGATGACATAACCTACGAAAACCTCAAGAAATTTGGCCGTAGCTTCCTGAGTAAAAATGCCAAGGTAGGTTTGTTCTTGGACAAGGTTTATCCAGAACCTCAAAATCATCTCCTTCTCATAATTCTGCTGGCTTTGATCATTCTCCTCACCTGTATGTGGAGGCAGAATAAAGATCAACTTTGTGGCTCAATGTGGGGAAATCCCCCTTCTCCCCACCTCAAATCTATCCAACTTCGGACCTATCCCAAGCCTATGGTTCCTCCACTCATTCTTAGTTGTAAAGTGGAGGCATTTCCTTTTCAGGAATTCACAATAGAAATGCAGGCACTCTTGCCCTCTAAAACGAGGCTCTTCTTCTCCTATCACCTCCAATGTGAATGATCTACTTGGTCCAAGAGTATATGCTTGCTTTGAGGAGGAGAAGCGGGATGGAGCTACAGGGCAATCAGGACTTAGCTTCAAAAGCTTTAGGGACCTTTTGGTTGGATGGGGTTAGAAGGGGGCTCGTCTATTTTGCTGACAGGAAGGAGAGGCTGCAGAAACATATGGAACACATAGTCTAGTCATCCACTGTCTATGTCTCCACAGCTACTCTGCTGAGTAAGGTAACCATATTATTTATTTTCCAAATTGGGACATTATGGGAGTAAAGGATTCTGGAATGGGCCAGCTGTGGTGGCTCATGCCTGTAATCCCAGCACTTTGCAAGCCTGAGGCAAGAGGATCGCTTGAGTCCAGGAGTTCAAGACCAGCCTGGCCAACACAGCAAGATCCGACCTTGACAAAAAATGTAAAAATTAGCCAGGTGTGTTGGTGTTAGGAGGCTGAGGCAGGAGCATTGCTTGAGCCTAGATATCAAGGCTACGGTGAGCTACGGCCACACCACTGCACTCCAGCCTGGGCCACAGAGGAAGACCTCTCCCCACAACCCCCCCCAAAAAAATCTGGAACAATAGAAGTAAATTGAGACTCTCCAGACAAACCCAAATGATGGACCCTTACCTGAGTCCTCTCCTGCCTTTTGTCCCCCAGAGACACAGCTGCCCCTGCAGCCTTCTCTACAGAAGCTGTCTTGTGTGCACAGCATTTTCATGGGCCGAGTGGTGAGGCTGCTGTCCTTCTTTCCACTTCCAACCCATTCTCGTTCTTTCACCTTTAGAAACCCCAGATGCCTTGGATCTCATGCTTTTTGACCCTGTGCTCTCACCCTCTTGTTGCTGCTCTCTGACTATCTCCCTTCACTCTCTGAGGACTTAAGCTCCTGATGGCAGCCTTTCCCTAAGCCCCAACTCTGCCATCATTTCCAGAGATGTCAGTGTCCACAACCCTGGTCTCCTCCAGCAGCTGATGTGTCCATGCCATGTCGGCTCCCTGCTCCCATGCCCACAACCTGGAGACTGCAGCACCTCCCAATGCCTGACTTTCCCTCCAGGACACACATGGCTACGATTCCTCATCCTTCTCATTGCCCCCAACCTCCTGATCCCATTTCTCTTTAGTGCCCTGTCTGCGAACTTGCATTCCATCATTCATTGCTCTGATGATGATTTCCTTACCTCTTTTATCCCCTCCATCTTCCGCCTCCTCTACACCCCATAGTACTCACTAAGCAAAGTTCCAACTCTGGCTGAATCCCCTTAACTTCCCTGCTTCCAGACCAACATCACCACGAGGGTGGCTGGCTTCATGGCATTGCAAACCAGCCTCCCATGGACTTTGAGAAAACTCCTGGCATCCACATGGAAATTTCTGTTACTGTGTTCATTTTTAAATCTCAGAGTCTCTCTCTCCTCATATCCCATTCCCACCCACTCTCGGCCGAGCACTCGACCGCTAGATCACTAAGAAAATAGATGTCTTCACATTGGGTCCTCCTCACTTTCCATCACCATGTCTAAAATCCTACCTGGAATACTACCCATCCTCTCTCTCTCTCCCTTGCAGTTAGATCTGAGGTGGTGTCTGTCTCCTTCTCAAAGGCCAACATGTCTTCTTATGCTGTTAGAGCAGAGATGGGCATCCTCTACAAGATCTATGAGATCCACCTGATCTGAGCCATTCCCCACAATTGTCACCATCTTCTATCTCCCATGCCCCATGCCTGCCCCATTTGTACTCCCACTGACAGAATCTTTAAGTGCTTTCCAGAGGCTGGAGGGGGTGCGGTGAGGGAGGACCCTGTGGAAGAAGAGGCTGTGAGCCTCTGCTGCATAGCAAGACCCAACTTGGTGAAACCCCGTCTCTACAAAAAATATAAAACACTAGCCAGGTGTGGTGGCATGCACCTGTAGTCCCAGTTACTCAGGAGGCTGAGGCAGGAGAATCGCTTGATCCCGGGAGGTGGAGGTTGCAGTGAGCCCAGATCCCACCACTGCACCCCAGCCTGGGTGACAGAGTAAGACTCTGTCTCAAAAAAAAAAAAAAAAAAAAAAAAAAAAAAAAANAATCCTGCGCTGCAACACGGCCGCCCCATGTGGCTCAACGGCTCGCATCCGTCCAGCGACCAGGGCATTGTGAGCCGCAAGGCCTGCGCGCACTGGAGCGGCCACTGCTGCCTGTGGGATGCGTCCATCCAGGTGAAGGCCTGTGCCGGCGGCTACTACGTCTACAACCTGACGGCGCCCCCCGAGTGTCACCTGGCATACTGCACAGGTCAGCTGGGCATCTCCCCGCAGTCCTCATCCCAGGCCTGGATAGGCACTGCAGAAGACGGGGTGCGTCCTTATTGATTGTCTGTCTGTCCCTGTGACCCTGCAGACCCCACCTCCGTGGAGGGGACGTGTGAGGAGTGCAGTATAGACGAAGACTGCAAATCGAATAATGGCAGATGGCACTGCCAGTGCAAACAGGACTTCAACATCACTGGTGAGGCCAGTGGGGAGGAAGCGGGTTGTTGAGAAACCTGTCATTGACTGGGGAAGGGATGTATTCCTCCCCTGTGAGATTGGGGCCATATGGGTGTGACGCAGGGGCTACATATCCAACCTGAGTGAAAAGAGAAGATCCACTAATACCCATTAAAGCTGGCAAGAGGCTCTCTGGGGCTCCCTGAGTCTCCCTTTAGTTGATTTCAAAGCTCTCAGAGGTTTGGGGAACTCCCAACCTTCTTTCTGAGGCCCCACACGGCAGTGGGCACACGCGTTGCTGCCATCTGGGAGCCAACCAGAACACAGGCCCGGTGACCAGTCCACCAATCAGCTCAGGCCTGGTGACCAGACAACCAATCAGCTCAGGACTCTGGGCCAGGCACAAGCCTCAGATTTCTCATAGGTACAATTATTGAAGATGAAAACAGTATTTTCCAGACTTCAGTCATGATTTTAGTTACATCCAAGTGCCAACTTTACAATTGGCACCCTGGTTCACTTGCTTTATCCCAGTGTTACCTGTGCCATGACTTTTATTATTAAGTTGTTTTCTTCTAATGGACTGAATCTCTTAAGCAAATTTGGAATGTTGATGGTCACGACTTCATCTGTCTGTGGCAAGTTATGCTCACCTTAGATAGAAAGTTAACTGTAAAATAAAAGTTACTAAAAGAAAAGAAAGTTACTAAATTCCAGCAGTTGTGTAATACCTCAATAAAACAAATTTTAAAATAAATACTCAAAATTAGAAAATACTTTAATTTTAAAACTTAAAAAAGAATTCTAGCTGAGTGTTGTTTCCTGCCCCAAACTCTGAGCCCGAGGCCTGCCCTGTTTGAGACGGAAGCTAGTGGGCTGGGCGCAGTGGCTCATGCCTGTAATCCCAGCACTTTGGGGGGCCGCGGCGGGCGGATCACCTGAGGTCAGGAGTTCAAGCCCAGCCTGAACAACGTGGTGAAACTCCATCTCTACTAAAACACAAAATTAGCCGAGTCTGATGGCAGGTGCCTGTAATTCCAGCTACTCGGGAGGCGGAGGCAGTAGAATCACCTGAACCCTGGAGGGGAGGTTGCAGTAATCCAAGATGGCACCACTACATTCCAGCCTGGGTGACAAGAGAGAAACTCCGTCTCAAAAAAGAGAGAGAGAGAGAGGGAAGTTAGTGTGTATATGGCATTAAAGACGTTAGTGGCAAGCTGGGACTATCTCCTTGATGTGAAAAGGGTAGAAAGCAATTGCAGCTTTCTTTCTTTCTTCTTTCTTTCTTTCTTTCTTTCTTTCTTTCTTTCTTTCTTTCTTTCTTTNTGAGATGAAGTCTTGCTCTGTCAACCAGCCTGGCGTGCAGTAGCACAATCTTTGCTCACTGCAACTTCCGCCTCCCGGGTTCAAGCAATTCTCCTGCCTCAGCCTCCTGAGTAGCTGGGATTACAGGTGCATGCCACCATACCCAGCTAATATTTGTATTTTTTCCTTTTTTAGTAGAGACGAGGTTTCACCATGTTGGCCAGGCTGGTCTCGAACTCCTGACTTCATGATCCGCCCACCTCGCCCTCCCAGAGTGCTGCGATTACAGGCGTGAGCCACTGCACCAGGCTTAAAGCTTCTTTTTATAAAATCTGAAAATCCATCCCAGTTTGAAGCTTTGTCTGCTCTTTAGTCCCCTGACCCCAAATTGCCCTGAACCATCCAGGGTTGACATCAAGCTCATGATCCATCTCAGTATTTCAAACTCTTTTCTAAGGCTCTTGTGAAAAGACACAAGAAAACTAGTTGTTTCCAGTCAGGGTGGGGAGGCCCACAACTTCAAAACCCTTTCTGAAGATTCTTAGACCTTTCAAATGCGCTTCCTAGAAACATCAATCCAGTGAAGAGATTCCAAAGCACTGGGACCAGGGACTGGTTAAGCAGCTCGTGGGGAAGAACTTCAACATAGTCGCCTTTGACAAAGAAAAGGACGTGTTTGTGATGTTCTGTAAGTACCTTCAAGAGGGGTTGGGAGGCAACGGGTGCCAAAATTATGTTTCAACTGTTTCTCCTGAATTCTTCGGCACTGAAATCTCTAAAACCCATCAATGCACCATGCCAAGGATAGTCTTCAGATACCCAAAGAGATTGACTCAAGATGCTCTCAGGAACAATGCAACTCTGTCCCCCAGAAATGTAATTCTTGGAATATATGCAATGCCTTCTATATAACCCAGGCCTGTGGCTATTTCTAAAAACAATAATGTTGATGGCTAACAATGTTTGATTGGATGCTGTAGTATATTGGGCTTTATTCTAAGCCATTGCATACATTATCTCATTTATTCCTTACAACATCCTTTTGAAAGTAGCTACTTTTATTGCTCTGACTTTGCAGATGACTAAATAGAGTCTCAGGGAGGTGAAGACATTTTTTCCAGTATCTTGCAGCCAGTAAGTGCTGGAACTGGGATTTGAATTTAGGCATCTGATTCTAGCACCTACACTCCTAACTGCTGCACAGGATTTCTTTGCTTCTGGCTTTAGATTACTTGTCAAATGGCCCATAGGAGGTGGGGACCCCAATCCTTCATGCACAGTACTTAGCCTGTCTGACATTTTGTAAGCACTTGATAAGTGAAAATTGCTACTGCTGTTGTTATTTCTATTATTATAATTACTTCCAGGGCTCGCCTAAGAACTATTGCCCTTTTCCCATTGTTTCTGATTTGCACGTGAGAGACAAAGCCAGAGATGTTCTCTCCCACACTGAGACACAGGGAAAGGTGATACTGAAGTTCCTTCAGACATCTCTTCATTTTAACATTTAATGAGCCCTTACAATGAGTCAAGCACGAGTTTGCTGTTGACACAGCTGCTCTAAGGGGCCGTGTAACAAGTTTGTGAGGAAGGTATGGTGGTTTTCCCCATGTCACAGATCAGGGAACCCCCCCTCAGAGAGGTTAATGACCTTGCCCTAGGTCACACAGTAAGCAGCAAGACAAGAAGTTTAATGCAAGCTCTTTTGCTATTACTTTCTTGAGGGTAAGACAAGGGCTACACTGCATCATGCAGTCCTTTTACAATCACTCTGAAAGGGACTCTTATTCACAGAGCGAGGTGCTTAAGGTCTGTGGCTGAATCACCAAGATCCGCTACCTTTTATTGAGAGGCTGGGTGCAGCCATTCTGTACTTACGTCACACCCAGAGTTATGAGACTGTCCATTTCATTGTGATAAAAGGCAAAATCAGCTTCATTTTCTTGGAAGTAGTGCTACGGGATTGGCCCCCTGGGGCTGCAACCATTATGCCCCCTCCTGTTCTGACCCAGGACCCGCTGAGTGCTAGTGGGGCTGCCAGAGATACTGCAGGCAGCGGGGATGGCCATGGAGACATTTGGCTTGTAAATGGGGGATGATCATCCGAAGGTGGCGTGTCTGGGGACTTTTGAGGTCATTTCTCTTACAGAGCCAGAAACTGAGCTTTGAGCTCTGGTAGAAGGACAAGCAGGTAAGCTTTGCTTTCCCTTGGATTGGAGCAGGTCTCTGGTTTCCAGAGGCCCAGGAGCCTGGACCACATTCAAAGACCAAAGAACTATCCACAAGAAAGTTCAGTGTCACCTGTCCAAGAGTAGTTATTATACCTGTCACACTTCTTGGGGATATTCTCCTCCACTGAATTATATATGTATAATGACATGACATGTAATTGCATATACATGACATAACATAACATATATATGTTATGTTATATTAATCTCTACCTGTGATATAGTGTCACTAGTCAAAGCAGCCTGTCTTTAAACCCCACTTTTTCTGCTTAATTACTCTGGTCTGAAAAGTGAAATTACTGCATAACTTTGGGCAAGTTCCCAAACCTCTATTGTGAAAAATCCCTGTGCTATAATGCATATGCACACACACACACACACACACACACACTTTTTGGCATAACATAAAAAGTCATCTAGCATAAATATTGTTCTTGGCTTTCTTCTTCTACTAGAGTGGAACACTATGTTAAAAGAAAGGAATTTGAAAAGAAGAAAAAAAGCAAGCTGGGCACAGTGGCACAAGCCTGTAGTCCCAGCAACTCAGGAAGCTGAGATGGAAGGATTTCTTGAGCCCAGGAGTTTGAGTTTGAGCCCAACCTGGGCAACATAGTAAGACCTTGCCTCTAAATAGAAAAACAAAAAAATAAAAGAAAACATGAACACACTAAAAGTGTTAGTATTTAGGTAGAAGAGAGCTAAGCTATTTTTTTCTTTTCTTTTTTTATTTTTTGTTTTTTTGTTTTTTTTTGTTTGTTTGTTTTGTTTTTGAGGTGGAGTCTTTCTCTGTCACCCAGGCTGGAGTGCAGTGGCACAATCTCAGCTCATTGCAACCTCTGCCTCCCAGGTTCAAGTGATTCTCCTGCCTCAGCCTCCTGAGAAGCTGGGATTACAGGCGCATGCCACCATGCTAGGCTAATTTTTGTATTGTTAGTAGAGATGTGGTTTCACCATGTTGGTCAGGCTGGTCTTGAACTCCTGACCTTGTGATCCACCTGCCTCAGCCTCTCAAAGTGCTGGGATTACAGGCGTGAGCCACCGCACCCGGCCAAAGCTATTTTTTTCTGATTTATCGAATAACAATCAGGTACTATGGCTGAAATGTAAAAATAACCTGATATATGATTAAAAGAAAGAGGGAGTGCAATTGGCAAAACAGCAGGACCACAAGTGGAACACAGTGATGCCATGTGTTGGGTGGCGCCAGCTTTCTGGATCTTCATCAATGTGAGTCTGAGCCATGATCCTTCTCTTCCAGATGCACCCTGGTCTAAAAAGTGCAAGATGCTGTTCCCACTGTTGGAGGAATTGGGCAGAAAGTATCAAAACCATTCCACGATCGTCATTGCCAAGATCGACATCACAGCAAATGACATTCAGCTGATGTACCTGGACCGGTACCCATTCTTCAGGCTGTTTCCCACTGACTCTCAACAAGTGAGGGGCTCTTGGGACACACATGGCTGAAAACAATGTTATGTTATTATCAGGGACTCAGTTTCTCCCTACCTCCAGCTGCGCTTTCTACCAAACCAGTTTTATTCTCAGCTGCGGCCACTATCCATCCTCTCACATTCAAGTTCAAAGAATATTTTCTAGTAGTTTGCACCAAAGTCCTGAGACTCACTATCATTGGGTGTAGCTTGCATATCCCTGACCCAATCACTGTGGCCAAGTGGATGTGGATGTTTTGATGGGCAAGCCTGGTTTATATGGTTCCTACTAGTATCGGGGCTGAGCTCTACCCTAACTATATGAAATAAGGTGGGAGGAATCTCCATGAGAATATTGGATGTCGGGTATTACTAGATGAAGGAAAAAATACATGCTAGAGACAAACAATGTCATTTCCACCTTGGGATTACAGTCATCAGCCATAACCAGTGTTGATAGAACCCACTCTCCATGCCGTGTCCATGCATGGGAAAGAGGATCAGTCAAAGAAATGTGAGCCTAGGTTTCTGCTCCTTAGAAGAGTATGGATGAATGCAATTGAAATCAAGGGGGAGCAAGAGATTCTGGAGAGCAGATATGGCTGCCAGTCTCCATGCAGACCCAGTACTCCGGAGAATGGTGGGGACTATGTGCTACAGGTAGGAAGTGTAGTCTGAACAAAGAGGTGGGCAGAAGGGTGACCCTGGCACTGTGGCAAGATTCCATTGTGACCCACTCTTTGCTCAGTCTGCACTGCAGAGGATGCATGTCGGGGAGTTGTGCAACTGAGGCTGGGCTGAGAGGATGAGGCTAAGGTCATAATCTCAAATTATCTGAAGAAGTTTGGGTGACCCGTGGACATGAAGAAGTTTCTGAACTTTCCTAAAGAGGAAGGGGGGTCGGGCGTGGTGCCTCACGCCTGTAAGTAATCTCATTACGTTAGGAGGCTGAGGCAGTTGGATCACGAGGTCAAGAGATCCAGACCATCCTGGCCAATATGGTGAAACCCCATCTCTACTAAAAATATAAAATTAGCCAGGCATGGTGGCGCATGCCTGTAGTCCCAAGTACCCAGGAGGCTGAGGCAGGGGAATTGCTTGAACCCAGGAGGCAGAGGTTGCAGTATGCTGAGATCACGCCACTGCACTCCAGCCTGGTGACAGAGCAAGATTCCGTCTCAAAAAAAAAAAAAAAAAAAAAGGGAAAGAGAACATATGATAACGGAGCACTGACCATATGCCAGATGCTTATGAAAATAACTATTCTTCCTCTTATTATTGTCACTATGATAGCAATAATAATAATAACAAACACCTATAGTGCTCATCACGAACCAGGTGCTGTTTTCCGTACTTCACATACATCACTTCGTTTTATCCTTTTAACAACCCTACGAGGTAGGTACTATTTTGTCTCCATATTAGAGATGGGAAAACTGAGTCAGAGAAATTAAATAACCAGACCACACTGCAGTAATGCAACCAAAGTTTAAGGCTTCGCTGTGTGGTTTTACAGTCCATGCTTTCATCCACTACATAACAACCCTATGACAGAGGCATTTTTATTATCCTTTCCTTGGAGCCATGGCACTGGAGGCTAAGACAAGTTAAGGAACCTGCATAACATACTCGGGGTTGTTAGGAATTTGACCCTGGGTTTACCTAGGTAGCAATCCTCGAGCATCTCTGCGGGAAGAGGATCCCATCCTGACGCTGTTCCATTTTCTTCCTAGGCTGTCCTGTATAAGGGAGAGCATACACTGAAGGGCTTCTCTGACTTCCTGGAAAGCCACATCAAAACTAGGATTGAGGATGAGGATGAGGTAAGGGGCAACAGAAACACCTTGGATTATTCTGTCCCATACAGAATCCCTAGGAACTCAATGGATGACAAAAGAGTGTGCTTAGAGTTACATAATCTTGGGAGATGGTTGAGGATGGATGGAGAGCCATCCAGTGTGGGTGACTCTACTAGTCACCTTTCTTTCTTTTTTTTTTTTTTTTTTCTTGAGACGGAGTCTCGCTGTCACCCAAGCTGGAGTGCACTGGCCAGATCTCAGCTCACTGCAAGCTCCGCCTCCCGGGTTCACGCCATTCTCCTGCCTCAGCCTCCCGAGTAGCTGGGACTACAGGCGCCCGCCACCTCGCCCGGCTAGTTTTTTGTATTTTTTAGTAGAGACGGGGTTTCACCGTGTTAGCCAGGATGGTCTCGATCTCCTGACCTTGTGATCCGCCCGCCTCGGCCTCCCAAAGTGCTGGGATTACATCACCTTTATTTCAAAGGCATTTACTATGGGAAGCAGAAATGGCAGACTTTAGAAACATCTAGAAAGACCGAGGCTCTGAGGTAACACACAGCTCCTTGCCTTGGGCTGCTCCCCTGGGACTGACCAGATGTCTTGGTGGGATTCTGCCCTCTGGCATTACTCTCCTGATGCATGGGACCACAGTCTGCTTTCTTCCCTAGCCATGCCTCAATGAGGCCCTCTGCTGGACGGTGCCATCTATATTAATTAAGACTTTCTGCTGGAAATTTCAGACACTACTCTTTGCTTTAAGCAACAATGGGAATTTATCTCATATAACTGGTAGAACATCAGGTGTGGGTGGATCCAGAACCCAGGCTTGCTTTCTATCTTCCCATCTCTGTTTTCCTCTATGTTGGTTTCATTTTCAAGTAGTCATTTCCCCATAGAAGTTCAAAGATTACACCACAGCTCCAAACTAATATCCTCCCAGTTTAGAAAGCAAGCAACTACTTCTTAGATGTCCCAGAAAATGTCCTGGACAGAGATCTCATTAGCTAAGACTGGTCACCTGTCCAGTCTGGAGCTAGTGGTGCAGGAGCTACATCTATAGACTTAGAACCTTTGGTTCCTCCCAAGGTCCTCTTACCTGAAGGGTGAAACCACAGTTGAGCATTTTACCACCCAAACCAAATGGATCTTTAGCATCTCTGAAAACCCTGCAGTCCAAAGACTGATTCTCTCTGGGCACTTTCAGAAGAAGTAGCCTTGACTACTACAACCACAACGATCACATATTTCTCATCTATTTCTTTCTCCCTTTCTTCCCTCCCTCCCTTCTTCTTTCCACCTTTTCTTTCATAGCTATTGTCTGTTGAGCAAAACGAAGTGATAGAAGAGGAAGTGCGAGCTAAGGAAAAGGAGGTGCCTATGATGAAGAAAGAGTCACCTGAACAGCAGTCACCTGAGCTGGAGAATGTGACCAAGCATGTATCCAAGCTGGAAGAGTCCGCTGGGAAGAAGAAAACATCTGAGGAGGTGGTGGTGGTGGCCAAACCGAAGGGACCTCCAACGCAAAAGAAGAAATCAAAAGTCAAGGAAGAACTTTAGCTTCTCCAATACCAGGAAAAAAGATGCTCATTTTCCAGATCCTGGCATCATTTTCTGAGTGGATTGATTCCAATAAAAGCATATATATTGTGGTAGGGTAGGTGGGGCAGGGGTGGGGCTGGATGATAAAACCTCTGAAGGTCCTTGGCTCTGTTTTACTCATGACCTCTTTTTCCTGGTTGGTGATCTCTTAGAAGAACTGTGTGACCTGGAATTCAGACAGGACTGCAAGGGAAGCCACAGTAGCAACATTCAATGAGTGTGTGCAACATGCTTGGAATTCATCTAGTTCTCACACCATCACTGAACTGAGGTTCATTAGCCCCATTTTATAGATGGGAAAAACTGAGGGACAGAGAGGTTAAGCAACCAGTCAGGATCACACAGGTGGAAAGCTGTTGAGATGCAACCAATCCCAGGCAATCACACTCCAAAGACTGTGTACTTAACCACTATGCTACCATCTCCTACCAGGTTAGGTGTCCCGAGAGTTTGTCTCAGTCTTTCAAATGAGGTGGATTGATTGTCTTATGCTTCATTTGGGCACAGTAAGAAAATGATGGAATCCCAAACCTGTCCCCAGACTTCCACATCTCAGTAAATGGCCCATTCACTCCAGCAATCACTCCAGAATCATCAACAACTGCCTTTTTCTTCCTTCCTTCCTTTTTTTTTTTTCTTTTTTTGGAGACAGGGTCTCGCTCTGTCACCCAGGCTACCCTATCCAGCCCCCCACCTACCCTACCACAACGATATATGCTTTTATTGGAATCAATCCACTCAGTGCGGTGGCGCGAACAAGGCTCACTGCAGCATCAACCTCCTGGGCTTAAATGATCCTCCTGTCTCAGCCCCGCAAGTAGCTGAGACTACAGGCACGTGCCACCATGCCTGACTACTTTCTGTATATTTTTGGAGAGATGGGGTTTCACCTTGTTGCCCAGGCTGGTCTTGAACTCCTGAGCTCAGGCAACACACCTGCCTTGACCTCCGAAAGTGCTGGGCTCAACTGCCTTCTTTTACTATCATAAAAGTAGCTTATTCATCCATGTGATTCCACCCACTTCCCTTCATCTCTCCACTGACTGTCACCTGCCATTTCTCAGCTGAAGTCTCCTAACTGGTCTTTTTGCTGCCCCTCTGTACCTCCCTCCCAGCACCCACCCTAAACCCCTCCATATTCCATACAGCCACTGAGGCCATCTTTTAAAAAGCCATAGCCCTAAGCACTTACAACAGCACGTTGTTTAATTCTGTAATGCAGGGGTCCCCAGCCTCTTGATCGCTGACCGGTACGGGTAGGTGTCCTGTTAGGAACCCAGCAGCACAGCAGGAGGTGAGCGCTGGGTGAGTGAGTTTTACTGCCTGAGCTCCGCCTGGGTATTAGACTCTCATAGGAGCCTGAACCCTGTTGTGAACTGGGCATACGAGGAATCTAGGTTGCTGGCTCCTTATGAGAATCTAATGCCTGATGATCTGGCTTTAGATCTGTGCCGCTGAATGGTTTCATCCCACTTCTTATTTCCTAGTTTCATAACATTTCCCTCCTGATCCCCCCACCACACTCTCCTACTCCCCCCACCCCACCTTCCCACTCCCATCCTTGGAAAAATTGTCTTCCAGGAAACCGGTCCCTGATGCCAAAAAGATTGGGGACCGCTGCTATAAAGGCATCTTTATTGCTTTTAGAATAAAATCTAGCCTGCCTACCACGCCTTCAACACTTTGAAAGGTCTGGCCCCACAGATCTCCTCTCCCTCTCTCCCTCACATTTTCGGCTCCAGCCATACTTGCTGTCTACTCTTTGAACAAGCCAAATTCACTCTCTCTCTTCATGTTCCCTCTGCCTAAATGTACTTGCTTCAAAATACATTCCCCCAGGTCCTCACACAGCTGTGTCCTTTTAATGGTTCAAATCTCAGCTCACCTGTCACCACCTCCAAAAGGCATTCTTGGAGACCAGTAATTGAAAGAATCTTATTTTGTTGTGCAATGATACATTGCCTGATTCTCCAATTAATATGTAAGCCCCATGAAAGCAGATACACCTGTTTTTTTTTTTCTTGCTATATTCCCTTTGCCTAGAACTCTGCTTGGCACATAGTAGATGCTCAATAAATGCTCATGGATCAATCAAAAATTCCATTTTAGGGGAGAGATACATAATTTCATAGTCATCCCAAAAGGCAGAGGTGCTGACAGTGTTGTCCCCAGATCCAAACTGGAATCTGTATTAGTTCCCTGTTGTTGTTCTTACAAATTAACACTTAGTGGCTTAAAACAACACTAACTCTCTTAGAGTTCTGGAGACTAGAAATTAGAAATCAATTCCACTGGACTAAATTCACGATGTCATCAGACTTAGTCCCTTTTGGATGAATTCCCTGCTATGCCTTTTCTAGCTTCTGGGAGGCCCCTGCATTCCTTGGTTCATGGTTCTGTCCTAGAATCACTCTGACTTTTGGTTTCATCCTCACACCTACTTCCTGACTCCTCCTGCATCACTTTTATAAGCACCACTGTGACTGCATCCAGCCTGCCCAGACAACCTCTCCATCTCAGGATCATAATCACACCTGCACAGTCCCTTTTGCTATATAAGGCAACACTCACAGGTTTGGGGATTCAGAGGTAGACATATTTGGGGGTCATTATTCAGCCTACCACAGGTTTATCTCACTGATTTGTGTCATTCATTTCAGCCAGGCCTTCTCTTGAGAAAAGAAGGGCAGCATTCTTTTAGAAATTGTGAGGTCTCTAGGAACCATCTGGGTGCCTCCACTCCTCACCCATCATGTAAGGAAAAGGGCTGTTTGTGCTTTTTCATACCTCCAGAGCCAGCTCCCATACCCCTCACCCCGAACCTGGCCTGTCCACAACCAGAGGAAGCAGGGAACAGCCTGCGGCTCTGGAACTCACCTGAGCCAAATTCCCCAACAGGAGCAGATGTTAGTATTCAGGACACGGTGTGAGGCTCACCTGCCTCGGCCTTGAGGCCATGTGGCTGCCAGTTGAAGGAGAGTTACAGGGGGGCTGCCTAGACCAGATCATGTGGCATAGAGCCCCTGACAGGCCACGAGCCAGAGAATGGGTATGCCACCTGCAGGTCCCCCAGGCATAACTGGAGCCTGAGGAGGTGTGTACTCAGAGAGGTAGGACAGGTGATACCCCTCTGTTGGAGGATCTTCTCCCTTGGCTCATTTTTTGCCCCTTTCTAAAACACACCAACCTCTCGTTCTAATTTTTATGTTCTGTTTGATCAATTTTTCAAAACTCTCCACCCCTTAGTTTCACTCTTTCCAAAACTACCTGAAACCACTTATCCCTCTAAGACCCTGTCATCACTGAGCAAGGAATGTTCTTTACTCAGGAATGCAGGTAAATCCAAATGGGATTTGAGTTTTCATCTGGATTTAGCATGGCTAGCTGTGTAATCTTGGGGGAGTTACTCCGTCTCTCTGAACCTGTCTTCTTCCCTGTGACATGGGTTGCTGTGTTTCGTTGTTTGAGACAATGGAGGCAAAAGCGCTGAGCACAGTGTCTGACCCAAGAGAAGTGCTCAGCAGGTGACTGTTCTCAGCATTACTAAGATTGAGTCTCCTACCCATGTCTGAAAGTAAAGAGAGAAGAGTGTTTCAGGCTGGGCGTGGTGGCTCACACCTGCAATCCCAGCACTTTTGGAGGCTGAGGCAGGCAGATCACCTGAGGTCGGGAGTTTGAAACCAGTCTGGCCAATGTGGTGAAATTCTGTCTCTACTAAAAATACAAAAATTAGCTGGGCCTAGTGGTGTGAACCTGTAATTCCAGCTACTCAGGAGGCTGAGGCAGGAGAATCACTTGGACTTGGGAGGTGGAGGTTGCAGTGAGCCAAGACCGAACCACTGCACTCCAGCCTGGGCAACACAGCAAGACCCTGTATCAAAAAATAATAATAAAAATGAAAAAAAAAGAAAGAAGAGTGTTTCAAGAAGGAAGGAAGTGCTGAGAGATTAAGTTTCGTTCAAAAACAAATATTTATTGCGCACTGTCCTCAAGGTAAGATAAAGAGAAAAATACTGATTGAATTTGGTAATGTAGATGTCTTTGGTGAACTTGATGAGCAACAGAGCAGGAAACAATGGCCATTGACAACTTTTTATTCTCACAGATCCCAAGAGAAGGAAACACACCACACTGGGTAGAGGGGCTGAAAGTAGAGGAAGAGCTGCTGGGAAGCACCAGGGTTAGTCAGGAAGTAAAGAGAGCAAGGGAAAAGGCAGGAAAGAGCCTTTATTGTAGTTTCTGCAGGAAGGAATGGGAAAAGGCAGGGTAAGCAGATGTAGGATTGGCTTAGTTTGAATAATTTCAGAGACCTCTGGGCCATAGGAGTTGTCTCTAGTTGTCTGGTACCTGGTCCCTTGGGGTGATTTAAAGCAGCGAGTAATGACCCTGAGTGTAAAAGCCCCACAAAGGATGACAAGGGTTGGGGGTATGTGCTCTGGATTGATTGATTTGCAGTCGGAAAGGCACATTCACAGATAAGTCGTTTTTGATCTCTAGTAATTATTGAGCCCTGGAAGGGGCAGTCCCTCCATGATCGGTAAGGCCCTAAGATGTAAAAGCATGAAATACAGAAACTAGAAAGCGTGGTGATTACACTTATGAATAGATTCCAACCCAAACTCCCCGTTTTTCTGCCCAAGTCTTTGTCAAGACAACTCCAGAAACCACCTGGGGTCACCATCTTTAATCCTTTGAAGACACCCATACTAAGGTTTAGACAAGGCCTCATGAAAAAGGTATAGGATAAAAATAATTAGTTCAGGAAAAGAAGAACAGTAAATAAATGAAGAGATAACTTCCCTTTTCATCAACGAATTGCAAAAATGAACAACGATGAGATCATTTTCACTTACCTTTTGGCAAAGATGAAAGCAAGTTAACTGCTCACAACTGGTGAGTAGTGTTGGTGGGACTGTAAACCAATTTTTAATAATCTCTCTAGGATGTTGTTTGGGAAGAGGAGTCAATATCCCTACAGCTGTGCCAACTCTTTGACTCAGAATTTCCACTCCTTGGACATAATCCTGAGGAGATGATTGCACCAGTGCCAGGGGTTACCCTACCACTGAGTGAGACAGGATGGAGAAATGTCCCGAAAAGATCAATGCAGTGTTCCTGGTGATATTTTCCTGTTCAGCCCAAGTTCACACATATTTTATTTTTCTTCACATGATGACAGCCACTCTCACGTTGATTTTTGGAATGCCATGTATGTGGAACTGGGTCTGAAAACATGGTTTTAACTCAGGCTCTGTCATTTTCGACCTCAGTGATTACACAACAGCAAAGCAGAATTGTAATCATTACTGTGCACCTTTACTTGCATCATCTCCTTTGGCTGCTATTACTACTGTGGGAGATGGGTATTCTGATTTTGTAGACAAGGAAATTGACCTCTGGACCTCAGGAAGGTTAAGAAATGAGCCCACTGCCACACAATAAACACCAGATAAAGGAGTCAGACTGACTCCAAAGTCAGTCTATTTAATTGCAAAGTTATTTCGCCTCCAAAGGGACCTCCCAGTCATCAGACCTGATTCTTTGTTTCACAGAGTGGGTCAGGTCCAGTGATATCTGAACTATCTTCTGGCTCTGACTTTCAGCCATTCTCAGCTCCTCGCTTGCTTGTGTCTGGATTCTAAGGCTGATCTCATGAGAATGAGTGTTTCAAAAGGGTGCCCTCTCCAGGACAGGTGCACCTCCCAGCAGGGGCAATGAACACCCCTTTTGTCTTTATGAAGTCTGTCTGCAGATACTGGCATTTGCCTGGCTCCTTGGGCCCACCCTGCCCTTGTCAGTGACCAGGAAGAAGCCCAGCACCTTGGCACTGCTTTCCCAGTTAATTTCTAACTAAGGAATCTCTTGCTGTGAGAAGGTGTGAAACAGTGACCTTGTACTTCCGGGCACAGGAGTGACCCCCTCAATGTCAATCATCTGGGGTCTCTAGCTATTAGGAAAAAGAACAACAACAACCTCACAGCTTGGACAAGGCAAACATTATGCCAGGAGGAAAAAATATTCCACCCCCAAGAAAACAATATCAAAAAACAGAACTAGAGAATAATTGGAGGAAAGATCGCCAGCCTGGGGCAAATGCGTATATATAAGTATGAGGCACATTGTGACCAGACTAACTCTACCTTTCCGGCTTCAGGTAAGGCTATCTGTAGCTGACTTTTCCTAGCCCAGCTCCTCCCCATTCTATTTGAGGGAGGTAGGAGAGGAAATTAAGACCTTGGACACTGGGGTCAGACCTGGATTTGAGTCATTATTCAATAATTATCATTATTGGCTTCATAATCTTTGGTAAGTTAGTTTTCCTCTCTTTGATCCTCTCTGTCCTAGTAACAGTGACTACTATTTTTTGACTTACTCCATGAATATTAGTTATGCACCTATTATGCGCCAGGTACCAGGGATACGACAATGAACAAGAACATTTGCTATGTGCGGGGCCCTGCTTGACATATGTCATCTTAGTTAATCCCAGTGACAAAACGCAGTGTTTTAGGTCGCAACTCATTTGTGGGTCATAAAATCATTCCATTTGCGGGTTATACCCAGAGACTTATTTTAATTAAGTGTAATAGAATACAGCAGTAAGCAATACACATTTGAGGCAAGCAGTTAGCATCTTTGTTCCCCTGTTTTCTCATCTGTAAACTAGGATAATACTTATCTCGTAGGGTTGTGGTATGAATTAAATGACTTAATATAGTCAGGATAGTAAGGATATCAGTTGTCTTATAAAACTTTTATGTGTGTGTGCACATACACACAGAAGCGACTGCACTAGATCATAACATAAAATGTTTTTCTTTCCTTTTTTTTTTTTTTGAGATGGAGTCTCGCATTATCACCCAGGCAGGAGGGCAGTGGCGCAGTCTTAGCTCACTGCAACCTCTGCCTCCTGGGTTCAAAGCAATTCTCCTGCCTCAGCCTCCCGAGTAGCTGGGATTACAGGTGCCCACCACCACGCCCGGCTAATTTTTGTATTTTTATTGGAGACGGGGTTTCACCATGTTGTCCAGGCTGGTCTCAAACTCCTGGCCTCGTGATCCACCCCCCTCGGCCTCCCAAAGTGCTGGGATTACAGGTGTGAGCCACCACACCTGGTGGCGTAAAATGTTTTTCTTGTAGCATATCATGGTCACAAAGATCTGGAAAACGTTACTCTAGGACGCAATGTCTTTGAGCACATGGACGTCTTTGAACTGAGCCTGGCCCATCATAGATATTCAGTTTGCGAAAGTAACAATCTCCATTTCACAGACAAAAACGGAGACTTAGTGAACTGAAATACCCAACGTTACAGTGTTAGTGATCGGTAAAACAGGGATTTGAACCCCAGTTGCAGGCTGCAGCTCCTCCATACTTAGCCAACATGCCACGCTATTTTGCTGCTATAAATGTTGGGGTAATACTGGCATTCACCTTGGACTATTTTTCCATTTAAAAGAAATAATAAGTGACCACTCCAGAAACATTAAAATGAATTGTGAAGGTTAATTACCTCTCAAGTTGCTTGTCTCAAGCCACTTCTTTACAATATGTGAGTTGCATGAAGGAGCAGACTTTGTTGTATTCATTGTTCTCCATGGTGACTAGTTCCCTGTTTGGCACAATGTAGCTACTCAATAGATGTTTGTTGAATGAATAAGTGATCTGGGCAAATTGAAAGTCTCCAGGCAGAGGATCAGTTAAAATCCAAAGCTGCCTTCAATAAAGTGGTGAGTCCAGAACAGAACACTATTCCATCTTGCTACTTCCTGCTCCAAATGACTCAGTTCTTCAAAATGTGCAATGTGCTGAGACTTGGGGAGCCAAGACTGGGACGTTGGTGAGGTAAGGATGGGGAGTACAAGGGGGAAAGTCCCAGCAAAACAAGGGCTGCAGTGTTATGCAATTTTTTTAGTCCATATAAGTGACACCTCCTGGAGTTGTATACTATACAATCAAAGCCCTCCTCCCAGCTGTGGGGATGAGAGTTAGATCATGCATTTGTCCCATCCATCTCTGTTCACAGGACACCAGACATCAGAGACAGAGAGAAAAACTCAAAGGGCTAACCCGTCTTGCCTTTGGGCAGGTGCTCTCTAGACCAGAAGTTGCTGGGAAGAGCAGAAAGGATGGGACAGCCATCTCTGACTTGGGTGCTGTTGTTGGTGGTGGCCTCTTGGTTCATCACAATTGCAGCCACTGACTCCTCAGAAGCAAGTAAGTGAGAAGTGTGTGTGTATTGTATGTGTGTGTATGCACGTGCATGTGTGAATGTGGGGGGGGGGAGGTGCGGAGCAATGTAGCCCATGTCAGAGGCGATCTCAATCCTCCTATCGCACTTGGGACTTGCATTGTCTTCATTCTAAGTTCATTTCTTAGACCTCAGTATGCATAGGACTGACTTAGAAATGTTGCTAAAAGGCAGATTCTGGTTCAGCAGATCTGCAGTGGTACCTGAGATGCTGAATTTTTAACAAGCTTCCAGGTGATGCTGGTACTGGGGTCCTTGGAGCACACATTGAAAAGCAAGGGGCTACAACATCTCTAAGGCCTGAAGGCCCTGAATTGGAAGTCAAAAACATACTATATCACATAGGAGATTTGAACCAATGCAGGAGGCTCCAAACACCTTCCCTTTCAACCTTAAGAGGTCATTCCATTGGGCTGATATTTGCTCTCACCCCACTTTCATTTTCTCCCTGGAGTACATTGGGGCACGATGAATACTATTGTGGTGTCCTGGTTAAAAGCACAAATTTTGTGGTCCTGCCATCTGCATCTGTATCCTGGTTCTACTTCTTACCAAAGGAGCAAGGGGCTTAATCCCTCTAAACCTCAGTTTTCTTGCCTTTAAAATAAGGATAAATAAAAAACTGACCTCACAAGGCCGTTGAGAAGTATTCAACAAGATGGTGAATGAAAAGTGCACGTCCTATTGCCTGGCGTATAGTAACTGCTTAATAAACAACAGCTTATTTTTTTTTAACAGTTATTTTTCTTGTGGAGGAGCAAAGTGCAACTGCCCTGCCTGGTGGAGTTGGAGGACTCCTCAGAGAGGAGGCGACACTGAGCAGGGTCCTGATGAAGGTTTTGCCAGTCAGGGAAGCAGATCTGGCAGAAAACATAAAATGTGCAAAGGCAGGGAGGGGCAACAGGTTCATTGCAAATCCTACCAGAGTACAGGAATTCTGTGCATTACTTTTCTGAATGTGAGAATGTGGCTATTTTAAAAGAAGACAGCTTGAAAGCAATGCTTAACACAAAAATCAGTGGTGGAGCTGGGCCTGATGGCACGTGCCTGTAGTCCTGGCTTTTTGGGAAGCTGAGGCAGGGTGCGGTGGTGGCAGAGGGAGTGGAGCGCTTGAGCCCAGGAATTATAGGCTACAATGAGCTATGATCGCACCACTGCACTCCAGCCTGGGCGACAGAGCTAGATCCACTCTCTAAAAAAAAAAAAAGTTAAAAAATACAGTGAAATAAACACAGAATGAATGGTGGAAGCTTGACATCATCAGGGAAGTTTTGTTTCTTTCCTTCTTTCCTTGTTGTGGAGGGAGTCCGCTAGGGAATAAGTCTTAAATTATAATATGAGTCCCCTGGAGAACGAGGGAAGGATCTCTGGGTGGCCATGGGCCCAGCTGCCCACACTCGGAGGCTGGGGTATTCTATCCACAGGATGGTGCTCTGAATGTCACAGCAATGCCACCTGCAAGGAGGATGAGGCCGCCACAACGTGCACCTGTAAGGAGGGCTTCACCGGCGACGGTCTGACCTGCGTGGACGTGGATGAGTGCGCCATTCCTGGGGCTCACAACTGCTCCGCCAACAGCCGCTGCGTAAACACGCCAGGCTCCTTCTCCTGCGTCTGCCACGAAGGCTTCCGCCTGTCGCCCGGGCTCGGCTGCACAGACGTGGATGAGTGCGCAGAGCCTGGGCTTAGCCACTGCCACGCCCTGGCCACCTGTGTCAATGTGGTGGGCAACTACTCGTGCGTATGCCCCACGGGCTACTGGGGGGATGGATGGCACTGTGAGTGTTCCCCGGGCTCCTGCGGGCCGGGGCTGGACTGCGTGCCCGAGGGCGACGCGCTTGTGTGCGCGGATCCGTGCCAGGCGCACCGCATCCTGGACGAGTACTGGCGCAGCACCGAGTACGGGGAGGGCTACTCCTGCGACACGGACCTGCGCGGCTGGTACCGCTTCGTGGGCCAGAGCGGTGTGCGCCTGGCCGAGACCTGCGTGCCAATCCTGCGCTGCAACACGGCCGCCCCCATGTGGCTCAACGGCTCGCATCCGTCCAGCGACCAGGGCATTGTGAGCCGCAAGGCCTGCGCGCACTGGAGCGGCCACTGCTGCCTGTGGGATGCGTCCATCCAGGTGAAGGCCTGTGCCGGCGGCTACTACGTCTACAACCTGACGGCGCCCCCCGAGTGTCACCTGGCATACTGCACAGGTCAGCTGGGCATCTCCCCGCAGTCCTCATCCCAGGCCTGGATAGGCACTGCAGAAGACGGGGGTGCGTCCTTATTGATTGTCTGTCTGTCCCTGTGACCCTGCAGACCCCACCTCCGTGGAGGGGACGTGTGAGGAGTGCAGTATAGACGAAGACTGCAAATCGAATAATGGCAGATGGCACTGCCAGTGCAAACAGGACTTCAACATCACTGGTGAGGCCAGTGGGGAGGAAGCGGGTTGTTGAGAAACCTGTCATTGACTGGGGAAGGGATGTATTCCTCCCCTGTGAGATTGGGGCCATATGGGTGTGACGCAGGGGCTACATATCCAACCTGAGTGAAAAGAGAAGATCCACTAATACCCATTAAAGCTGGCAAGAGGCTCTCTGGGGCTCCCTGAGTCTCCCTTTAGTTGATTTCAAAGCTCTCAGAGGTTTGGGGAACTCCCAACCTTCTTTCTGAGGCCCCACACGGCAGTGGGCACACGCGTTGCTGCCATCTGGGAGCCAACCAGAACACAGGCCCGGTGACCAGTCCACCAATCAGCTCAGGCCTGGTGACCAGACAACCAATCAGCTCAGGACTCTGGGCCAGGCACAAGCCTCAGATTTCTCATAGGTACAATTATTGAAGATGAAAACAGTATTTTCCAGACTTCAGTCATGATTTTAGTTACATCCAAGTGCCAACTTTACAATTGGCACCCTGGTTCACTTGCTTTATCCCAGTGTTACCTGTGCCATGACTTTTATTATTAAGTTGTTTTTCTTCTAATGGACTGAATCTCTTAAGCAAATTTGGAATGTTGATGGTCACGACTTCATCTGTCTGTGGCAAGTTATGCTCACCTTAGATAGAAAGTTAACTGTAAAAATAAAAGTTACTAAAAAGAAAAGAAAGTTACTAAATTCCAGCAGTTGTGTAATACCTCAATAAAACAAATTTTTAAAAATAAATACTCAAAATTAGAAAAATACTTTAATTTTTAAAAACTTAAAAAAGAATTCTAGCTGAGTGTTGTTTCCTGCCCCAAACTCTGAGCCCGAGGCCTGCCCTGTTTGAGACGGAAGCTAGTGGGCTGGGCGCAGTGGCTCATGCCTGTAATCCCAGCACTTTGGGGGGCCGCGGCGGGCGGATCACCTGAGGTCAGGAGTTCAAGCCCAGCCTGAACAACGTGGTGAAACTCCATCTCTACTAAAAACACAAAAATTAGCCGAGTCTGATGGCAGGTGCCTGTAATTCCAGCTACTCGGGAGGCGGAGGCAGTAGAATCACCTGAACCCTGGAGGGGGAGGTTGCAGTAATCCAAGATGGCACCACTACATTCCAGCCTGGGTGACAAGAGAGAAACTCCGTCTCAAAAAAGAGAGAGAGAGAGAGGGAAGTTAGTGTGTATATGGCATTAAAGACGTTAGTGGCAAGCTGGGACTATCTCCTTGATGTGAAAAGGGTAGAAAGCAATTGCAGCTTTCTTTCTTTCTTCTTTCTTTCTTTCTTTCTTTCTTTCTTTTTCTTCTTTTTCTTTTCTTCTCTCTCTTTTCCTTCCTTCCTCCCTCCCTCCTTTCTTTCCCTTCCTTCCTTTTCTTTCTTTTTCTTTCTTTCTTTTTTCTTTTATTTTCCTTTCCTTCTTTCTTTCTTTCTCTTTGCTCTTCTTTCTCTCTCTCTTTCCCTCCCTCCCTCCCTCCCTTCTTTCTTTCTTTCTTTCTTTCTTTCTTTCTTTCTTTCTTTCTTTCTTTCTTTCTTTCTTCCTTCCTTCCTTCCTTCCTTCCTTCCTTCCTTCCTTCCTTCCTTTCTTTCTTTCTTTCTTTTCTTTCGTCTTCTTTTTTGACAGAGTCTCCCTCTGTCACCCAGGCTGGAGTGCAATGGTGTGATCTCAGCTCACTGCAACGTCTTCCTTCCAGGTTCAAGCAATTCTCCTGCCTCAGCCTCCCCAAGTAGCTGGAATTACAGGTGCCCACCACCTCACCTGGCTAATTTTTTTTTTTTTTTTAAGTAAAGATGGGATTTCACCATGTTAGCCAGGCTGGTCTTGAGCTCCTGACGTCAAGTGATCTGCCTGCCTCAGCCTCCCAAAGTGCTGAGATTATAGGCATGAGCCACCACATCCGGCCTTTTTTTTTTTTTAACTAGTATTCATTGTTATTTAATGCTGGACATCAACCCCCCCACCCCAAACCCTCTTGCATTTGGTATATAACCCACATTTAGGGGAACCCAGGATGTATCCATTGATGTCAGAGGTCCAATCTTGAGCACCTCCAGGTGGTGATCAGCCCAGTCAGCTGGACCTGGTCCCTGGGGATGTGCTGGGCCCCCAAGCTACAGACACAGGCCCTCAATCCCGCCTAATCTGTTTCAGATATCTCCCTCCTGGAGCACAGGCTGGAATGTGGGGCCAATGACATGAAGGTGTCCCTGGGCAAGTGCGAGCTGAAGAGTCTTGGCTTCGAGAAGGTCTTCATGTACTTGAGTGACAGCCGGTGCTCAGGCTTCAATGACAGAGACAACCGGGACTGGATGTCCGTAGTGACCCCAACCCGGGATGGCCCCTGTGGGACAGTGTTGACGGTATGTCCTGGCCAGCGGGGGACAGAACCAGAGCACTGCCTGGTTCAAGCTTCAGCTCTATCACTTCCTAGTTATAGTAGCTTTGGGGAGTTATTTAGCCTGGCTGTGCCTCAGTTTCATCAACTGTAAAGTGGAGAAATAATAGTACCTACTCCACAGGTGTATTGAGAGGACTGAATGAGTTAATGTGTTAGAGTGACTAGGACAGTGACTGCACACAGTAAGTGCTCAATAAACATCAGCTTCAACTAAAGAGAGCAGTTCATAGTGATAGTTCTCCATTTTACAGATGGGAAAAGTAGGGCAATAATAGTGATTGTCCCAGCCAGTAGGCATCAGCATTGGGTTCAGAAACTGATCCGTTTGTCTCCAGGGGTCCTGGAAGGCAAGGTCTGTATCCTTAATGTACAGAGAACCAGGATCTCACCTACACAGGCCTCCTCAAATGAAACCCAGAGGTAAATGTTTGTGTGAGTGGAGCAGTATCTCCTGCCACGTCTCTCATTACCAGAAGAAAGGAAAGAAAGAAAGGAGAAGAGAGAGAGAGAGAGAGGAAGGGAAGGAAAAGGAGGAAGGAAGGAAGAAGAGGAGGGAGAGGAAGAGGAAGAGAGAAGAGAAGGAAGGAAGGAAGAGGGAAGGAAGGGAGGAAGGAAGAAAAGAAAGAAAGAAAGAGAAAGAAAGAAAGAAAGAAAGAAAGAAAGAAAGAAAGAAAGAAAGAAAGAAAGAAAGAAAGAAAGAAAGAAAGAAAGAAAGAAAGAAAGAAAGAAAGAAAGAAAGAAAGAAAGAAAGAAAGAAAGAGGAAAAGGAAAGAAAAAAGAAAAAAGGGAGAGAAAGAAAGATTTAATGTTGGCCGGGCATGGTGGCTTACGCCTGTAATCCCAGCACTTTGGGAGGCCGAGGCGGGTGGATATCTTGAGGTCTGGGGTTTGAGACCAGCCTGGCCAACACAGAGAAACCCCATCTCTACTAAAAATGCAAAAATTAGCTGGGCGTGGTGGTGGATGCCTGTAATCCCAGCTACTCGGGAGTCTGAGGCAGAAGAATCACTTGAACCCAGGAAGCGGAGGTTGTGGTGAGCCAAGATTTATACTACGGCACTCCAGCCTGGATAACAGAGTGAGACTCTGTCCCCAGACAAACAAGCAAACAGAAATAATTAATGTCGTTTTCCAAGGATGGTATTTGAAATTCCATTAATGATGACTTGCCATATGGTTTTTAGTTTTCAAGAGAGGAAGCATGGGGTGCTGAAAAGAGCCTAGGCTTGTGAGATGTCATGTACTGTGGGCAATCCCTCAGTGACTCTCTTACTATGAACTTCTGTCTTCTTGTCCAGGAAGCCGAGATGTGGCAGCGCCACCTCTTAGGGTCACTGAAGGGACTAATGCAATGACTCAGGAGGGGTATTCCACTCAGGGTCTGGCACATGACATGTGCGCATGAATGGTCATTGCTGTTATAAATTTTTTTTCTAATTTATAAAGAAAAGATGATTAATTGGCTCATAGTTCAGGCTGTACAGGGAGTTTTTAACTGTTGTGGGATTTTTTTTTTGAGATGGAATCTCCCTCTGTTGCCCAGGCTGGAGTGCAGTGGCACGATCTTGGCTCATTGCAAGCTCTGCCTCCTGGGTTCAAGCGGTTCTCCTGTCTCAGCCTCCTGAGTAGCTGGGATTACAGTCACCCGCCACCATGCCTGGCTACTTTTTTTTGTATTTTTAGTTCACCATATTGGTCAGGCTGGTCTCAAACTCCTGACCTCAGGTGATCCACCTGCTTTAGCCTCCCAATGTGCTGGGATTACAGGCATGAGCTACCGCGCCCGGCCACAGGCAGCTTTTTATCAAGGAGACTAGGAGAGCAGCTCACAAGTAGCCAGAGACCAGAAGATTTGGCTTTGAAGTCCTACTCAGATTCTCATGCCCCTTTCTCTCATCCCACCCCTACTCCCCCATTCCCTACAATACAGAGGAATGAAACCCACGCCACTTACAGCAACACCCTCTACCTGGCAGATGAGATCATCATCCGTGACCGCAACATCAAAATCAACTTTGCATGTTCCTACCCCCTGGACATGAAAGTCAGCCTGAAGACCTCCCTACAGCCAATGGTCAGGTGCGGCCAGAGAGGGTCCCTGAGGCCCCTAGACGATTCTACCCCAAAACCCCTTAACCATGAGCTTCTCTGTCAACTGCCACCCACAGGGAGCTGGGAGTGAGGATTGGGAATCAGGGTTGCCCAGTGGAAGAGTCAGGAATTCTGGAGCCCAGGTTCAAATCTAGACTTTGTCATAAGTGATGGTTATGCACGGGCCAGTGGGGGACAGAGTCAGAGCACTGCCTGGTTCAAGCCCCAGCTCTGTCACTTACTAGTTGTATGAGCTTGAGTGAGTTGTTGAGCCTGGCTTTGCGAAGTTGACAGCCCCTCTCTGGGTGTCAATATTTTCATCTGTGAAATAGGTTTAGCCATACTTGTACCGCCTTTCTTAGAGTACAGCACTACTCTAAGAATCAAATTATATGGGAGGATCGCTGGAGCCCAGGAATGTGAGGCTGCATTGAGCTATGACTGTGATGTGAATCAGATTCAACCATTAAACTGATGTAGATGATTCCGATGTGAATCCAATATTAGAGTCTCTACTTTTAAAAGCGGCAGGATGGTTGTGCCAGAGAGCAGGAAGGGTCTGAGTCCAGACTGCTGTGGAACTCTGGGCAAATCGTATTTCACATTTGGACCTCAACTTCCTTCCTTCTCTGTGAGTGAAAGAAATTTGATTATAGAGGGATTTAAAACTTATGCTCTTTGCAAGTGTCTTGATAGGGGCCAAGGGAGGTGCCCTGGCAGAGTGCCTGCAGGGGTAAACTATTCATACTGGGTGCCACATAAGATTTTATTTCATTTTTTTAAAAAGGAACTGTTGCTAAATAAAATTGAAAATCTTCAACTAGGATGAATCACAGACCAATGATGGAAAAATAATAGTCGTAATAAGAAATAAGATTTATTGATTTATTTATTTATTTATTTATTTATTGAGATGGAGTCTCGCACTGTTGCCCAGGCTGGAGTTCAATGGCATGATCTTGGCTCACTGCAACCTCCACCTCCCAGGTTCCAGCAATTCTCCTGCCTCAGCCTCCCAAGTAGCTGGGATTACAGGTGCCCACCACCATACCCAGCTAAGTTTTGTATTTTTAGCAGAGACAGGGTTTCACCATGTTGGCCAGGTTGGTCTCAAACTCCTGTCCTCAGGCAATCCAGCCACCTTGGCCTCCCAAAGTGCTGGGATTACAGGCGTGAGCCACGGCGCCTTGCCAAAAACTAAGATTTATTGAGAGCTTACTATATCTCAGGCATTGTATCTGGTGTTCTGCCTGGGACATCTCATCAAACTCCTACAGCAGCCCTAGGCGACAAAAGTATTATTATTATTATTATTATTATTATTATTATTATTATTCCCATTATACTGATGTGGAAATTGAGGCTTACAGAAATCTGAGTGACTTACCCAAAGCTGTAAAGTCTAGCAGGTGATAGAGCTGGGATTCAGACATCAGATCCAGCGCCTCCACTTCACCATGACCTTCCCTTCGAGGCTTGCCCATAGTTTTCTGCTCTCTTGGCCAGCCAGACTCAGGAAAGGATGCTGGGCACTGATGAGGGTGCACAGCTGACTTGGAGGAAGAAGGGTGCTCATTGCAAGCTGGTGGCTGGAGCCTCACCTGGCCAAGCAATGTCCTGGAGCAATGTGGCCCTGTCCTCGGCCTGGTAGGCTCTGGGGAACAGCAAGTGTGCCCACATCTCTCTGTTTTATGGTTTTGTTTTGTTTTGTTTTGTTAAGAATCTGGGTCTCACTCTGTCACCCAGGCTGGAGTACAGTGGCACAATCATAGCTCAATGCAACCTCGAATTCCTGGGCTCAAGCAATCCTCCCACCTCAGTCTCCCAGGTAGCTAGGACTACAGACACATGCCACCACCCTGGGCTATTTTTAAAAATATATTTGTAGAGACAGGGTCTTGTTATGTGGACCAGGCTAGTCTTAAACTCCTGGCCTCAAACGATCCTCCTGTCTATGCCTCCTAAAATATTGGGATTACAGGCGTGAGCCACAGCACCTGGTCCCTCTCTTTGTCTTAAGTTAGACATCTCACCCCAGTCTTCACTGATAACTCAGTTCTCATCTGTAAAATGGACTTCCACATTTCGGAGTATTTCTCATGTGCCTTATTTCGTGAGGTATCAGCCTTACAATGTCCTTTGTTGGATCATCCAGTGAAGTTCACATCAGTGTGGCTGTTTTCAGTGTGGTTAAAAATAAATCATTTATAAAGCTCAGTCTTCTGCTGTAGATGTTAGTACATCACGATGGAGACCAGGATGCAAGTTGTAGGACTCATCATAGCTCAATCCCTTTTAACCTGTTCTAGATTGAGACTAAAGAAGGAATCCAGGTGTTTCTCTTAATAATTTGCTTTTTGCCATCTTGAAGGCTACAGGGGTAGCAAAGGCTACAGTGATAGCAAGTGAGGGACTGGACGTGTTACTTGAGATGTGATTGATCCATAGACCAGCAGCATCAGCAGCATCCAGGCTGCTGGATGCTCAAGGTCCTGCATTGTCACAAATGCAGGACCTTGACCCCCACCCCAAACTCACTAAATCAGAGCCTGCATTTTATCTAGATCCCAAGTTGACCTGTATGTACTTATTGCGGTTTGCAAAACAACAGTTGGTGGGTTCCAGTCTTATTGCTGGATAAAAATGCAAATAACTGCAAGGGAATGCCCAGGAATGCAAACCAGAGAAGGTGGCTCATCTGTGGATGTTCTCAGCCTGGTCCTCTCACCAACCCTTCTCCCCCGGCAGTGTCCTAAACATCAGAGTGGGCGGGACCGGCATGTTCACCGTGCGGATGGCCCTCTTCCAGAGCCCTTCCTACACGCAGCCCTATGAAGGCTCCTCCGTGACGCTGTCCACTGAGGCTTTTCTCTATGTGGGCACGATATTGGATGGGGGTGACCTGTCCCGATTTGCACTGCTCATGACCAACTGCTATGCCACGCCCAGTGGCAATGCCACGGACCCCCTGAAGTACTTCATCATCCAGGACAGGTAAGGCAAAGGTTCCTACATGGGAAATGGGAACCCACAGGTAGAATTAAGAGGGGGTCTTCGGACTTGGAAGAAGGAAAATTGCGTCATCTTTTTTTTTTTTTTTTTTTTTTTTGAGACAGAGTCTCGCTCTGTTGCCAAGGCTGGAGAGCAATGGCGCGACCTCGGCTCACTGCAACCTCCACCTCCTGGGTTCAAGTGATTCTTCTGCCTCAGCCTCCCAAGTAGCTGGGATTACAGGCATAGGCCAGCATGTCTGGCTAATTTTTGTATTTTTAGTAGAGATGGGGTTTCACCATATTGACCAGGCTGATCTCGAACTCCTGACCTCAAATGATCCACCTGTTTGACCTCCCAAAGTGTTGGGATTACAGGCGTAAGCCACTGCGCCCAGCTGGAAAATCGCATCTTTATATTCATTACCCTGTAGCGGAGCCTTAGCATTCCCATACCTTATAAATACAGGCAACAAACTACAGAAATATTAGCAGGTTGTGTGAAGTCATTTATGGTCATCAGTACTTTTTAGTTACTATAGCATTAGAATTTTCACTAGACCTTATTAATGAATTATCAAATACATATGTATTTGCAAATATATGTATTTATGTGTTATATATTGTATGCATTTTAAAATATTATTTCTGAAGAGAGATGTACAAGCTTCACCAGAGAGCTGAGTAGGGTTTACAATTCAAAAAATGATAAGAAACCAGATGGAAAGGCTTGCCCAGGGGAGCAGGCAGCCCAGCACCTGGGGGAGGAGTAAGGTGTGGGCATGGGTAGCCAAGGGCCAATTGAAACTAGGACACAAGTGTGCTACCTTTTACTCAAGAGGCACTCGATGACTATGAGTCTTACCATGAGAAGGTGGTTCACTTTCTCATTCATAAGTTGAAAAGATATTTTGGAAGCTTGCTGTGTGTTGGGTTCTGTGGACTTCACAGTAAATAGAAGGAACAAAAACCTCTGTCCTAATACATCTTATAGTCTAAAGGGGGAGGACAAACAATTAAATGAAAGTGAAATATGTAGTATGTTAATGACAAAGAGGTTATAGAAGAAACAAAGCAGGAGAAGGAGAGAGACATTTGCAACTTTAATTGCATTGTCAGAAAAAGCATTCCTGAGAGACAGTGGTCGGTTTCCATTAGGTTATCTTAGAGTCTGCCTGGTTATATCAAGGGAATATTTTCAGGTGAGTGCTAATGTGATGTTCATACTTCTGTGTTATCTGGAATCTCCCTTTGCAATAAAAACAAAGCAGAAGTCTGTTTCAGAGCATTTTACAATTAACAGTGTCTAACTCAAACTTAATACAACTCTTTTGTTGATCTTGTCCTCATTGTATGGGCCTGTTCTATTTTTATGGCAAATGATACTTGTCTGCCATTTGAAGTCATGACCTAAAGATTCTTCTAGAAAATAAATATATCTCAGTAAAAAATACAAGTGGATTTCAAGAAAATTGGTAAGTAAATAATAATAGAGATGTTGAGACACACAGGAAAATGCTCATAAAGGTGGTATCTCAATAAAGAAAAAAAGAACTGAAATTTGGAAACTGTTGGCATGACCTTGATTGGAGTATCACAGAGATTTGGGTTCAAATCTTGCCTTTGTCATTTCTTAGTTTTAAGAAACAGGTCAACTCATCTCTCTGGGTTTTTCTGTTCTCAGACATAAATGGGGAAAAATAATACCTGCTATGCTGGGATTTTAAAACTCGTTTTTCATGAGTATAAAAGTACAGCAGTGGGTCAGGCACGGTGGCTTATGCCTGTAATTCCAGCACTTTGGGAGGCTGAGGCAGGCAGATCTCCTGAGATCAGAAGTTCAAGACTAGCCTGGCCAATATGGTGAAGCCCATCTCTACTAAAAATACAAAAAAATTAGCCAGGCGTGGTGGTGTGCACCTGTAATCCCAGCTACTTGGGAGGCTGAGGCAGGATAATAGCTTGAACCCGGAAGGCGGAGGTTGCAGTGAGCCGAGATCACACCATTGCACTACAGCCTGGGCAACAAGAGCAAAACTCGGCCTCAAAGAAAAAAAAAAGTACACCAGGGAAGCTGAGGCAGGTGGATCACGAGGTCAGGAGTTCAAGACCAACCTGGTCAACATGGTGAAACCCTGTCTCTACTAAAAATACAAGAATTAGCCAGGCATGGTGGCAAGCGCCTATAATCCCAGCTACTCAAGAGGCTGAGACAGGAGAATTGCTTGAACTGGGAGGCAGAGTTTGCAGTGAGCCAAGATCGTACCACTGCACTCCAGCCTGGGTGGCAAAGCAAGACTCCCTCTAAAAATAAAATAAAATAAAAGTACAGCAGGGACATTGTGGAAAACTTGGAAAGTTTTGAAACAGAAGCAGGAAAAAATGTAGGTTGTGTCTATGTGTTTCCATCTGGGTGTGTGTGGGAGCTGGGGTGAGAACTGCCAGTCTAGGATAGGTGTCAGAACATCACAAGGCACGAAGAGGAGATAAGTCAGGGAGATAGTGAAGGTGACTGGAGGGGACACATGAATGTCCAGGTTGGCTTGAGTACATGGAGCCCTCACAGGCCATACTGTCTGCCTTTCAGGAATTGGGTCCACTTAACCTCAGGGCTTTTCTTTTGCCAGGTGGAGTCTGCACTTTTGGGGCCAGATCTGAATTATGGGAGACACAGAGCTAAGAGTGAAAAACACTCCCAGAAGGTCCCTTCTCAGTTTTGCAGTCAGTGTTCAGCCTCCCTCGTAAATCAACTTTGAGGAAAGAGTGTGAATAGCAGAGAGAGTGCCCAGTTTGCCTCCCCAGAATGCCCATGGGTATCCTGACCCAGCCCAGCACACGTGGGAGTCTCTGCATGCTCTATTTCGGGTTTCTCTTTGTAACTGTGTTTGGGCGCAATGGTGCATATGCGCAGATGGGTGCACATACTCCAATTTCATCAGTGGCTCTCGGTACCCAGAGGTTTCCATTGTTATAATTATACCACGCATATTGTAGATAGCACATAGCAGCTAATAATTTTTGAATGTAATTCCTGGGAAATCAGGAAGTGCTGACTTTTGGAGAGTTTCAGCTCTGCACTGATGACAGTTTCACTTTAGTATCAAATATATAAAGCACCTATGGCATGCTACACACAGTTCTACATACTTTGAGAAATTAACTAGTTTAATCCTTACAGCTATCTTAACACATGGGCTGCAATTATTTCCTATGTACAGGTGGAGAAATTGAGGCACACGAGATTAAGTAAGTTGCCCAAGGTCACACAGCTAAAAGGTGACAGAGCAATATTTGAACCCAGGAAGTCTGACTCCAGAATCTTTGTTTAACCAACCACATGAAATGATGTGTAACCCTCCCAGATGCCCACAGACTAAAGACTCAACTATCCAAGTGGTGGAGAATGGGGAGTCCTCCCAAGGCCGATTTTCTGTCCAGATGTTCCGGTTTGCTGGAAACTATGACCTAGTCTATCTGCACTGTGAAGTCTATCTCTGTGACACCATGAATGAAAAGTGCAAGCCTGTGAGTCGCCTCCCCTCCCCCAACCCATCCCTTATAACCAAAGACATTTGGCCACAAAGAAAGCAAATCAATATTTCTTCCCTGTTTCCCGCTTTTACCACAGGGATAGAATGAGCAATAAGATGAGGTGGGTGTGGCTAGGCAGGAAACCTAAGCTGCCGGGAAAATCAGGTGGGATCTGTGAAGTGCGGCAGGCTGGTAAAAGCTCTGGCTTATCTGCAAGGTTGTGTTCAAATAACAGGAGCTGACATTTTTAAGCACTGTGTCCACTTTATTTGTGTTAGCTTTTAATGCTTCACAGTAACTATATAAGGGAGGTATTACTAGTTCCCTTTCCTCATGAGGAGTGGGGCTCAGAGAACTTCAGTGGCTTGCCTGAGATTATGCATCTGTCTAACAAATGGCAGAGCTGGGACATGCATGAACCCCAGTATACAGGTCTCCTAACAACTTCTGCCTGGGGCAGAAGGAGGCACCTGTGAGGTGGGCAGTCCACTCCATGTGGCAGAACCACATTCAGTCTCCTTCATGGAGGGTGTTTTTCTATTGCCCTCTCCTGTAGACCTGCTCTGGGACCAGATTCCGAAGTGAGAGTGTCATAGACCAATCCCGTGTCCTGAACTTGGGTCCCATCACACGGAAAGGTAAGAGAACCACTCCCTCCTCAACATTCCTGGCTGGGAATGATCTCTGGAGAGGAAGAGGGATAACAGAGCCTGGCACCTGGGCACCTTACTGAACTCTGAAGAACTGGTAGCAAGTGGATCCTCTGGGGCAAGGTGGAATACAGACTACCTTCCTTTTACTATTCCCATTCATTGCACAAATATGATTTGTGGATGAATGTGACACAGGACACAGGGGAGGCCAGACAGGCAGGAAGGAATGTAGATCATGCAGACATGTTTGCACACACATGAGGCCACATACATACATTCATATTTGTAGTAGATGTGCGCCTACTCTGTGTCTGGGGGTCTTGTGATGAGCAGAAGTAGATGGCCCTGCTCCCGTGGAGCTTGTGAATCAGTGAGGAAGGTGCCATTTGAATAATCCCATGTAGATGTGTGGGATCTGGGTGGTGCCAGTTGATCCATCAAGTGCAGGGTCTGCAATGTCTCAAGCACCGATCTTAGGAGTGGTTTAGGAAGGGTCAGAATCTTGTAACCTCCAGCTGCATGACTCCTAAACCATAATTTCTAATCTTGTAGCTAATTTCTTAGTTCTACAAAGGCAGTCTAGCCCCCAGACAAGAAGAAGGTTTGTTTTTGGAAAGGGCTGTTATCATCTTTGTTTTAAACTGTAAACTGAGTTCCTTCCAAAGTTAGTTCAGCTTACACCAAGAAAGGAACAAGGACAGCTTAAAAGTTAGAACTAAGATGGGGTCGGCTATGTTGGCTCTGTTTCACTGTCTCAGTCATAATTTTGCAAAGGTGGTTTCAAGAGTACAGCTTGGGCAAAGGGCCTGTGGCAGGAGGGAGCCTGGCCTGTTAAAGGAACTCACAGAAGGCCAGGGGAGTTGTGTGGGATGAGCTGCTGCAGACCTTGTGGGGCCTTGCAGTTCTTGCTAAGGGTTCGGACCTTTCTCCTGAAAGCAGTGAGAGCCTCTGATGGGTCTGAAGTAGGGGAGTAACATGATCAGACTTGGGTTTTGAAGAGGTAACTCTGGCTGCGAAGTGAAAAGTAGATTGAAGGGGTTTCTCCCAGGCTGCTTGCCAATCTTATGCATTCTTTTTTCACTGATCCTTCTGTTTTTCTCCAAAGGTGTCCAGGCCACAGTCTCAAGAGCTGCTTTTAGCAGCTTGGGTAAGTTCAGGTCCTCTCTGCAGTGGGACCTGTTCCAGAACTCTCCTGGGGGCTTCTATCTGTTAACTGTTAATGCTTCATAGCACCTCTATAAGGGAGGTGTTACTAGTTCCGTTTTCTAAATGAGGAGAGTGGCTCAGAGAACCTGAGTGGTTCTACTGAGATCATGCATTTATCTATTAATTGCTAGAGCTGGGACGTGTGCTCCAGTATACAGATCACTTACTTTATACACACACTTATTACAAACTTGTACCCAAAGGATATGCACACACTCCAGATCTGCATCTTGGGCACTTACTGAAGCTCCAAGGCTCCTAACACATTTTTCTAGATTCATTCAATAGGTAACAAACAGGCCGGGTGCAGTGGCTCTTGCCTGTAATCCCAGAACTTGGGGAGGCCAAAGTGGGTAGATCACGAGGTTAAGAGATTGAGACCATCCTGGCCAACATGGTGAAACCCCATCTCTACTAAAAATACAAAAGTTAGCTGGGTGTGGTGGTGCACGCCTGTAGTCCCAGCTACTTGGCAGGCTGAGGCAGGAGAATGGCTTGAACCTGGGAGGCAGAGGTTGCAGTGAGCCAAGATCGCACCACTGCACCCCAGTCTAGCAACAAAGAAAGACTCCATCTCAAAAAAAAAAAAAAAAAAAAATTGGTGACAAATATTTCTTGAGTGCTACTATGTGCCAAGAACCATGTTTAGTTCTGGGGTGAACACAACATACAAGAAACCCTACTTCTCTGCTTCTTCTTTGCTCTTCTGACTGCCTGGGGTCCCAGGGTGTGCTGAAGGTCTGGACTTGAGTTCTGAAGAGGCAACTGTATCTATGGAAATGCCTGGGGTGCCTGGACCTAGGGCTGTACACATGCACACATACCTATGCTGTGTCCCAGTAGTACATATGTGCACACAGACACAGGCATGCGCAGATAAGCACTTGAGAATGTAGGTCATCCAGACATGTTTGCCCACACACACAAGGTCACATACATGCATTCATATTTGCATGTACAGATGCACAGAAAGCTGCAATTGTCTGCATGCATATTTGTGTGTGCAGACGTACACACACTTATTGGAAACCTGTACCCAAAGGATATGAACATACCCCGGATCTGTATCTTGGGCACTTCCTGCAGCTCCAAGGCTCCTCTCTGACACCTTTTCCTAGATTCATTCAATAGGCGACGAATATTCATTGAGTAATACTATGTGCCAAGAACCATGCTTAGTACTGCGGTGAATACAACGACCAAACAAGAAACCCTACTTCTCTGCTTCTTTGCTTTTCTGACCACAAAGGCCAAGGACAAGTGGCATTTTTATGGCCACCTGTCCCTGGCCTTTGTGGTCAGAAAAGCAGAGAAAAAAATGCATTTTTATGGCCATTTTATGGCCACCATTTTATGGCTACTGAATTGTCTAAAATCCAGGTGAAAAGCAAATCTATGCAACAGCTACTGGTATCTGGATCCAAGGAGGTTCTTACACTAACCTGGCTTTTTTTTTTTTTTTTTTTTTTTGAAGTGAGGTCTGCTCTGTCACCCAGGCTGGAGTGCAGTGGCACAATCTTGGCTCACTGTAACCTCCACCTCCTGGGTTCAAGCAATTCTTCTGCCTCAGCCTCCCCAGTAGCTGGAACTACAGGCATGCACCACCATGCCCGACTAATTTTTGTATTTTCTAATAGAGATGGGGTTTCTCCGTGTGGCTAGGCTGGTCTTGAACTCCTGACCTCAGGTGATCCGCCTGCCTTGGCCTCCCAAAATTCTGGGATTAAAAGTGTGAGCCACCCCACCCAGCTAACTGGGCATTTGACCTGAACTAGTTCAGCCCAGTACTGGTGAGCTCAGAGATGGAGAGTCACAGCACTCCTAAGAGGTTTGCCCTCTGTGACTATCCCCTAAGGTCTCTAAGGATGGTTGAGTAGGTTGGGTACTGTACAAGAGTGCCCTTTTGAGGAGGTACCAAGCCTAGTGCCAGAGGAAAGACTACCTTTTTCAAATCAGTCCACCTTTTTCAGGGCAGATAAAGAGGAAGCTTCATTTTCAAGGAGACCAGCCCAGAGAGGGGGTCCACTTCTGATTGGTCAGTCTAGAGGAGGCAGCTTATGTTAATTTGCATAGAAGTACAGTAGTACTAGCAGTTGCCCTGTAACTGTTTTCTTTTCAGGACTCCTGAAAGTCTGGCTGCCTCTGCTTCTCTCGGCCACCTTGACCCTGACTTTTCAGTGACTGACAGCAGAAAGCCCTGTGCTCCGTGGCTGCCGTCTCACTTCCTGCTGGGCAGGGGGCACGATGTAGGCCAGTGCTCCAGCCACAGAAAAGAAAGTTCATGCTTTGGTCAGCCTGCCTTCTTTTCTCCCCTTTAATCCTGGCTGTTGAGAAACAGCCTGTGTCTTTAAATGCTGCTTGTTCTCAAAATGGGACTTGTGATGGTGTACCTGAGGCCCCCATCTCCTTAAAGAGTGTGGCAAAATAATGAGTTTTAAATCTCGGTCTTTGAAGTCATCCATTCATTCAACAAGTATTTACTGAACTCTACCATGTAGGCACGATGTATGGTGCTAAGGATCCCATGGTGGGAAAACATAGCCCCCCACCCTGTCCTCATAGAGTTCACAGTCTGCTCAGTGAGACCGGGTTCTGCTGTGTGACCTTACACAACGTCTCTTAGCTTCATCCATTTATTCATTCGTATTTGCTGAGCATGTACTATGTGCCAGGCACTATGTGCTAGATGCCAGGGATATAGCAGTGAACAAGCCAGACACAATCCCTGCCCCCCTGGAATTTCCTGTCTGGTAGGAGAGAGAACTTGAACAAGTAATTCTAAGTAGGTCAGACATTTCAGAAATGAGAGCATAGGCCAGGCGCGGTGGCTCGCACCTGTAATCCCGGCACTTTGGGAGGCCCAGGCCGTGGTGGTGATTGCTTGAGCCCAGGAGTTTGAGATCAGCCTGGACAACATGGCAAGACCCCACCCCTACAAAAAAGAATTTAAAAATTAGCTGGGCATGATATCACGTGCCTGTAGTCCCACTACTCAGGAGGCTGAGGAGGGAGAATCTCTTGACCCTGGGAGGTTGAGGCTGCAGTGAGCTGAGATTATGCCAATGTACCCTAGCTTGAGTGACAGAGCAAGACTCTGTCATAAAAAAAAAAAAAAAAAAGGAAAAATAAATGATTGTATACCAGGGCCTGCTGGTTCTGTATCATGGAGACAATAGTGATGTCCTCAGAGGGTTAGTTCAGTTTTCCAGAAACATTTATCTGAGAATGTTATATGTGCCAGGCACTGTTCTAGGTGCCGGGAAGCACTGACGAATAAGACAGACAATTAAATATTGATGAGTAAGTCCCTGCTTCCAGGAGTCTCCCAGTCCTTAGGGGTAATAAGGAGTAAGCAAGTCAAGGTCAGGTACCTGGAATGTCCTCAGGACTTCCTCCAATCATTGGACATCTCCCTCCCAATCCAGAAGATTCCCTGGAAAACCAACTCCCAGGGACACAACAAGAGTAGAAAAGAGAACAATGATCCCCATTAGTAGGGAATGCTTTGTGGGGTGTGGGGGGTCCTCCAGGATGCGGCGGCTGGTTCCAGCAGACCCAGATACCCCACGAGTCTCTGGACTTCTGTGCCAAGTGGATAGAAGAAAGCCAGTTTCAATGGGAACTCTCTGCTCTGCTACCAGCTGCTTCCCTGGACTCCAGCTGTGGCTTTTCAGGAGAGGCCAAGGCCCTCCTTGGTACATTATCAGAACTTTCTGATCCCAGGGAAATCCACACGTGTGTATCAGCAAATGGGGGCTGCTAGGGCAGTGTGTCTTAAGTCAAGGGGCCTGTTATCACACAGACATGCACAGAAAACCTTGACATAAGAGCTTTGTGGGGGAAGACTATGGGCTGATCCCAGCCCCTGTCCACTGTCAGGCCATGGTCAGTTGGTGGCTGATGGTGTACGCATCCATCTGTGCTTGCACTCCAATACAACAGAACATAAAGGAAAAATCTGGGCCAAGATCAATAAAGACAAGGACCAAAGACAAGAGCTGGGATAAAAAGAAAGCACATCAGAATTACTCCTTCAGTCCCTCGGTTCTTTTTCTTTGCCTTTCTTGTTTTCTATCAATTATCCAGCTCAATATATTCAACAGATATTTTGGGCATAAGTTCAATGCCAGGCAATTTTATACGTACCATGGAAACAGCAAATAATCAAACGAGAGCCCTTGCTGGTAGAGAGCTTACATTTAAAAGGCAGATACATTTAAACAGCAACTATGTGCAACGTGATAGATGGTGACAAGTCCTGAGGGGGATGAAAAAGCAAGGACGAGGGATAGAGCAATGTGGGTGTTATTTGACATAAAATGGCCAGAGAAAGTCCCTCTGCTGAGTAGAGGCTAAAAGAAGTAAAGGAGTGAATCAGGGGCATATCTGAAGAGCATTGCAGGCAGTCGGAATAGCAGGTGCAAAGGTCCTGAGGTAGGATCTTGTGTCTTTCCTGCAAGGCTCACTGCCTACACTTGGACAGCCATAAGTTTGAGGAATTGCTCACTGCAGAGGGTCTGGGAGTGCTTTTTATGAATTTGTCCATGTGTTTACTCAAGAAGTACTTACTAGGTACTGATTAGGACTGCAGAGACAGGATCTTGGTCCACAGATCTTTTATTTATTTATATATTTATTCATTTATTTATTTTTAATTTTTTTTGACAGAGTCTCACTCTGTTGCCCAGTCTGGAGTGCAGTGGTGTGATCTCAGCTCACTGTAACCTCCACCTCCTGGGTTCAAGTGATTCTTCTGCCTCAGCCTCCTGAGTAGCTGGGACTATAGGCGTGCACCACCATGCCCTGGTAATTTTTGTATTTTTAGTAGAGATGGTGTTTCACCATGTTGCCCAGGCTGGCCTTGAACTCCTGACCTCAAGTGATCCGCCCACCTTGGCCTCCCAAAGTGCTGGGACTACAGGCATGAGCCATCACACCTGGCCTCTGTCCGCAAAGATCTTAACAGCCTTCAGAGGTAGACAGATAAGTTGGCAGGTGAGTGTAATTGGAATCAGCCCTGTGAGGCCTAGGAGCAGAGAAGAGGAGTACTGGTGGAGTTAGGAAAGGCTTCCTGGAAGAGGTGATAATGTAGGACGAGGCTGGGTGAAGAGTGATATAGGCTGAGGGAATAGAGTATGCAAAGGCTTGAAGATGAGGAGGAGGCCAGATAACCACAAATTATAGCAAGATGCTGCCTCTACAAAACAATTTAAAAATTAGCCAGATGTGGTGGCCAACAACCGTAGTCCCAGCTACTCAGGAGGCTGAGGTGGGAGGATTATTTGAGCCCAGGAGATCAAGGCTGCAGTGAGCCTATGATCACGTGACTACACTGTAGCCTGGGCAACAGAGCAAGACCCTTGCTCAAAAAAAAATTACCTTCATAAGGAATGGTGGCCCGAATCTGGATTGGTGAGGTGGAGATGGAGAAGAAAGGATTATTGGAAATGGGGGCAGAGGGAGAAAGGAAGGAGCTTAGAAAGGAAGAGGCCAAGTTTCCAGCTTGGATGACTGGGAGGGGAGTGGCACCTTTGACTAAAATAGATTATACAATGAGGAGGAGGAGATTTAGGGGACTTGATGAGCTCAGTGTTGCACTTGCTGAGTTTGAGGTGTCTCAAGCATCTCAGCGGCAGTGAGAGGTCCGGCAATCAATAGGTAGATGGAACTAAAGTTCAAGGGAGTAGCAAAAGCTGGGGATACAGATTCAGAACTCAGCAGCCTGGAGATGGTATGTGAAACCATGAGATAACTTGATACCTCCCAGGGAGAGTTTATGAAGTGACAAGAAAAATGGGACCTAACCAGCATTCTTAGGGACAGGATCTTGTAGCAACAGAACAGAAATCTCCAAGTAGAAATAGGAGAATCAAGAAAATACTATCATGCGGAGTCAAGGAAATGCAAGGTACCCGGAAAAAGCAGTAGGCAAATCCAATCACAAAGGAGCAGAAACAAACTACCCAGTGGATTTGTCTATAAAGTTGTAGCTGCATGGTTCAGATTGCAATGGAGAGGCCAGAAGAAGGGTGGAGGAACTGACTTTGAAAAGGAGGAAGATCGCCTTGTTAAAAGTTGAAGGGGGAAGAAGTGGAGGATGGAGACCAGTATTTATATGTTTATAGGGAAAGGAGCAAGGTCAGCTGTTGTGGCCTAAATTGTTTTTGAAGTAGGGTACAAGATATCTGCTGAGAAAGGTGGTGTGAGTGGGTGATGATAGCTGCAGAGACCATTTAAGAGGAATGGGAAGGTTAAGAGTGGCCACTGGGGAGACTGGGATGGGCACCTAGCCAGATTGAATGGATCAGTGGGCTATTTAGTGGACCCAGTTGTCATAGGTTCCACATTATAGAGACTTTTCTACATTTGCTTTGGGAGTAGAGAAGGTGGCTTGTAGCACTTTTCATTTTTCCAGGTTGAAGTTTTATAGAAGGTGTTACCAATGCCAAGACTCTCCTGTTCCCTTGTCCCCAGTTGCCTTGGCTCCTTAAGGAGTCCCAGAGTGATAGAGAAGAAACAGTGGCCATTTCTTCTGCAAAAGCTTTGGCTCTTTTATGAAGTCCATGATTTCTACCATGCCATGAAAGCCCCGTCCAAGCCTGGAGTTAGTTAAGTCCAAGATCCTCTACAGCCTCTTCTCAGTCTCATGCCTTCCAATCTCTAGGGCAGCCTACATATCAAAAGGGATTTACAGGGGCTACTCTGATGCTTCTTTTATCCAGGAACCTTTGTCTGTCCTTTGCCATTCCAAAATGCATCATCACCAAATTAGCCATTCCAAAACTCCTTAGTATTAGAAATCTGGAGTTGGGTAGAGTCTATGGAACAAGAAATGGAATTTTGTGGAAACATCCACACTCCCTTCCTTCTTTTCCTATTTATCCTGTTAGTCTAACTGGCCCCAAGCTCAGTGGCCTTCAGACAGAAGCAGAAACGTTCCAAGATGATTAGCTAGGAACACAAGGTACAGTTGAAAATCCATTGTGCAAACAAGTGCCTGTTTGATTTTCTCTTCACTTCCCTTTGGGTATTAAGCTTCCTTTCAATTCGTGTTTGGTTTCTGGTAATAAATATGGCACCAGTTTCACTGATTGATTATGAAGATTAAATGTGAGAAGTCACGGTCGCAAAGTAGTGCCCAGCATGTTCAGCATTCAGCACACAGCACTATTGTTTGTAGGAAGCATTTGCATGATGCTGAGATAGCTGGAAGGGTTTACATTGTGAGGGGAGGGCCCTTCTTTCACCATCCTTTGCGTAAATGGCTTATCTCACCTCCACTCAACAAGCCCAGTGTATGGCCTAGAACTCCCATCATACCTGTGCACCAATTGAGGAGAGACACATGGGTGGGAAATTGCAATAAAAAGACAGCCCACAGCAGGCTGCATTCCCATGGCTGGCCAGAGGAGGAGAAACGCTTTGTGTTCTCATCGGAGGTAAGTCCTGCTTTAAGCCTCAGGAGGCTTTCTCCTAATCCTGGGAAATCTTGATCCGCTGGACTTGCTGGGGTTCTTTGTTTCTGGAAATTTTTAGAACCCAGCAAGGAGTTTGGATCCTGGCCATTGTCAAGTGCTCCAGGTACCACTCTATATCCAACTCAGCCATGCTTCCAGTCACCTGCGATGTTCCAGGCCTATAGTTGCCACCCTTTCCCTTGCCCCAGATACTCCCACCAGGGAACTCGGTCTCTATTGGGATCTCATCTCTAAGAATCACCAATCCTGGGTGCTCCCCTATCCCTGCTGCCTCATAGCATACTCACGATATCCCTGCCAGAAACCGATCTCTATTTTCCACTGAAGTCTTCCAGAGGTTGTAGGAAGTTATCCAAAGATTTGGCCATTCAGGGAAAGGATTTCCCAGAACAGTAAATGCCATCCAAATGCTGGCAGGCTTTTTGCAGCTCTTTCTTTCTGCCTCGCCACTGCTCCCAACCCCCATTGATTTATTTATTCATCCCTTAACCCTCTAATGAGTACCCCTTGTGTGCCGGATTCTGTACTAGGAGCAAGGAACATGGGGCTCGGTTTGGCATGGTTCCACACTCACAGAAATCTACATGCATAGAGGACATTTCAGGGCGCTCTTAACAGCACCCAATGCATCAAACTAAGAAAGGGCAGCCATTACTTTTGTGTGCAGATATCACAGGCACCATATCCCTCTTTCTCTATCCAATCTCCAGAGAGCCTCTACCTCCACCTGAGCAGGGACCATCCTGAGACCTTTCTAGGACATTCTGCAGTGATAGCCAGCTCTGAGCTTGCCTTTGGTTTGCTTACTGTCAACTTTATCTCCCATTATCTTGCTTCATCTGTCCACAAGTCACACCTACTTTGAGACAATGCAGCTCTTCATGAAGGAAGTCAACGGATCTGTTTCTAAGAACATAGTCTTATGCCCTGATCTTATCTGGGTCTTTTGTTTCCCGTAGCTGCACAGGAAGTCTGCATACAGCAAAGTGACTTGCATGCCTCACCTTATGGAAAGGATGGTGGGTTCTGGCCTCCTGTGGCTGGCCTTGGTCTCCTGCATTCTGACCCAGGCATCTGCAGCGCAGCAAGGTAAGTATTCTGCTCACCTGGCATCTCAGATGTCAAGGAAGACTTAGCAAGTGAGGATAGAAGTGCAGAGAAGGTGGCTCAGGTAAGGAAGAGGAATTGGCAGTTCTAAAGCAAAGACTCAGAGCTAGAAATCAAGGGAAACATGGTGAGACACAATGGAAATCAAGTCACAATCATCTCTCAAAGAATCTAATCAGAAATTCCCTTGAAACGGCAGTAGGAGCCAGTTAACATAACTTCCCATGCCCATATCTTTGGGAGATCAGAGAGCCCAGATTAAAGAAGATCAAGAAATACACAACTTAGTCACCTTGTACTGGCAAGTGCCTTCTTCTTTTCCTGAAAGGGCTAGATTAAATGATCTTTTTATGAATTGGGCAATTCAGATACTTGCAGAAAGGAGTCTCAGACTTAGAGTGTAAATTTCAGCACTGTGGAGGAGGGTGGGTGAGGGAATTGAACTCATTGGAGGCCTCCAGTGGAAAAACGCAGGGTGTGCAAGAAGTAATCTAAGAACAACAAATGCAGGGATTCCTTGTCTTAAGTACATGCATGAGCAAAGTTTGAAAATCTCTTTTTCTGAAAGACCCTTCTAATGTGTATTATAAGCATGTGCAAAACTTGAAAATCTCTTTTTTTAAGAAAGCCCCTTTAACGTGTATTATAAGCACGTGATCCTGTGTGTGCACTTAGCCCCTTCTTCAGGCATCTACAGCATTCAACAAATCAGAACTAGAGAAGAGAATTCGCTTGACCCTGGTACTCTGCTTGGCATTTTACACATATTATCTCACTCAATCCTCTAACAATCATTTAAGGCCTTCTTTCCCCAAATGAGGTGTATATATTCCAAGATGATTCAGGGGATGCCTAGCAAACTCTTAACAAGTTTTTAACGGCTTTATGTTTATTTTTTATGCATATCTAAAGAATATAACTAGCACATGATATCTATGTTATCACACATATTATTCTTTAAGATGAAACTAATTCTTAGAGATAATCATTGAAAGAAACATTTTAAGTCAATAATAGGACAGGCAAACACATGTATGGCAAAGGTCATGACCCAAGGCATAGGAATGGATAAAGTTTGAGAACCACTAATTCACAGACATGGTTTTACCAATGAGTCTCAGGGGACTTAAGTCACCTGCCAAGGTCACCCAGCCAGCAAGTGTGGAATTGGATTTAAAGTCAGCCTGACCAGCCTGTGGTCTTCCTCCTTCACTTCTCTGCCTCTTCATATATCACAATTTCTAAAACTGTTTTGAAAAATGATAGATCAACAATCAGAAATGGTCTTGTTAGGTCAGTGGTTCTCAATTGGAGGTGATATCCCACAGGGGACATTTGGCAATGCCTGGAGACCACTTTGGGGCATGCTGCTGGGATCTGGTAGGTAGAGACCAAGGATACTCCTAAACATTCTATAAGGCACAGGATGGTTCCTCCAATAAAGAATGACCCAGCCAAAACGTCAATAGTGCCAAGGTTTGGAATTCTTACATTAGATTGTGCTACTGGTATGGAAAAATGTCTATGTTATGTTAAGTAAAAAATGCAAGTGGAAAAAAAGATGTTGTACAGAATTAAACTTATTTTTATTTTTAAGAAAGCAATGTATTTTAAACATGCCTAAGAAGAATCTGAAGGCTACATAACAAATTTATTGTTACTTCTGGGGATGAGATGGGCTTATGGCAACTTTCATTTTTGCTTTATTCATTTTAATGATGTTTGAGGTTCTTTTTCAGTGAGCCTGTATTACATTTATAATGAGAAAAACAAATATTAGTCAAACAAGGCTGCTGTGCATGAATGCACAGGAAAGAACTTTGTTACTCTGAGGCGGGGAGGGAGATTGGGCAGGATGTCCTCAATGTCTATAAAATACCGCAGAAGATCCTCACTGATTATTCTGCCCCCAAGTTGATGAAGTTGATGTTTAATTAATGGATTAAACATTAAACCCAACTGCACTCTGTCACTTTCCCAGGTTATGGAAACCCCAGTGAAGCCAGTTTCTATGGGCTGGACTTGGACTGCGGAGCTCCTGGCACCCCAGAGGCTCACGTCTGTTTTGACCCCTGTCAGAATTACACCCTCCTGGATGAACCCTTCCGAAGCACAAAGAACTCAGAAGAGAAACCGGGGTGCGATGAGAACATGAGTGGCTGGTACCGCTTTGTAGGGGAAGGAGGAGTGAGGATGTCGGAGACCTGTGTCCAGGTGGGCCGATGCCAGACAGCCGCTCCCATATGGTTGAACGGGACCCACCCTGCTCTTGGGGATGGCATCATCAACCACACTGCCTGTGCCCACTGGAGTGGCAACTGCTGTCTCTGGAAGACGGAGGTGCTGGTGAAGGCCTGCCCAGGCGGGTACCACGTGTACCGGTTGGAAGGCACTCCCAAGTGTAATCTGAGATACTGCACAGGTGAGCAGCAGAGCCCTGGAGGAGGCAGCTACACAGTCAACGAGATGCACCCCAGGCTCAGTAAAGTGAGTGGAGCAAGTCAATAGGAAACAGGAGAGGATGCAGAGCAGCCTTGACTCAGCTCCTGCCTAGTGAGAACACAACACAGGTGTTGTCAGACCTTCCAACATTTCAAGCCAGAAATTCTCATTTAAGGGTGAAATTTCCCAGTTTATAAATGTCTGTAGCATAAAATCCAGAACTCATGCTCATTCAGATTTTGGCTCCATTTGGGAAGTTAAATTTGCCTCCCTGAGCCTCGGTGTTCTGATCTGAAAAAAAAGGGGTAATGGCAAAAATAACAGCTAACACATAATGCTAACAATGTCCTTGTTGCTATCCTAAGTACTTCAAATGTATTAACTCATTTTATCCTCTCCCCAGTTCCATAAGATAAGTGCTACCTAATTACCACAATGAGGGGCACAGAGAGATTAAGGGGCTGTCCTAGTATCACAGAGCTGGAGCATGGTAGAGCTGGGATTTGAACTTGGCATTCTAGCTCCAGCATCCATGGGCTTAACCACCATGCTGTCCTTTCTCATTTTGATTAAATGGGCTAATACATTCATTGTCCTTAGAATAGAGTCTTGTCTGTAGTAAGTGTTCAGGTGGCAGCTTTAGGGCTCTCACTTATCCCACTGGACTGGGAGTCAGGAAATCTGAGTTTGAGGCTTAACGCTTCCACTAAGTATCACACAACCTTGGCAAGATTCTTGTGCCCCAGTGGAATGAGAAGGTTGGACTTGGGGGCCTCAAGTCCAGCCCACACTGCATCCTGATCTTCTCTCTCCATGCCCCATCACCTAGATCCCTCCACTGTGGAGGACAAGTGTGAGAAGGCCTGCCGCCCCGAGGAGGAGTGCCTTGCCCGCAACAGCACCTGGGGCTGTGTCTGCAGACAGGACCTCAATAGCTCTGGTGAGTGGCTCACTGGGCCAGTAACTACCATCCTGAGTGGGCAGGGCAGGAGGGAGGGAGCTTTAGAGAGTCAGGATAAGGTATAAAGCAGAGTCGGGGGCAAGGACCTGAGGTCAAGGGAATGTGGGCTCTCCAATCCATGTGCTGTAAAGCCAGTGGGTTTGCAAGGATAGGAGGGCAGGGTTGGAGCAAATTTCCAGGTCAGCTGCTGGGCCACAGCCTCAGGAAATGGTTCTGACATGCACAGGCTTGACCCCTGAGGCTGAAGGTACTGAAGATGATAATTCTGCAAATGTAGGAGCTATGTTTTCATAGTCACAGGGTCTTCATGTCAGGGACATGGGCAGACTTCTGGGGACAAGTCACTATTGTCTCTGAGCCTGAATGTTCTCATCTGTAAAATGAGGTTAAGGTGATAATAATACCCACCATACAGGGCTATTGTGAGAACTAAATCTGAACTGTCCAATTGGGAAGGCTCAGGAGGTGATGAATTTCTCGTCCCAGGAGACAAGCAAGCGGAGTGAGATGGCCCATGGGTAGGGATGTCATAGACAAACAGTAAGCCCTGGACAGGGGATGGATGAGCCTCCCACTGAGATTATTTCCCTCCATCACTGAACTCTAACAAGGGCCTTTGATCTTGCCCTTGGCACAAGCATGCCTTCCTCTGAGCACACTCACAAGTCCCTGTGGAAGAGAGAGTGTTCTAGGCAGCAGGACAAGAAGGAGCATGACACATTTGGAAAACGGAGCTGCAGTGTGAACGGGGCAATGCTTAGATGTGCCCAGCAGGAGCACCCTGGGAAATGAGGGGTAGGGAACAACCAGCAACCTTGATCTCCTTAAAGACTCTTTCTGCTCATTGAGTGGATAAGGCCCCAGAGAGTCAGTGTGGTTTTCTGGGCTTTGGGCCCATCGCAGAGTCAGAACTTGGGCTTTAAGGAAGCCCTCCCTGTACTTGGATGGGCTCCAAGGACAGCCTCAGCTGACTGAGTGAGCAGGTGGCCTGCCTCACGTCTTCATCAGTGGCCAGCAGAATGATGGCTGTCCAGTGGGCCCCATTGCTTACAGACACGTCCCTCTGTACATACTTCTGTCTGTATCTTTATCGTATTGAAGTATAATAAGCTGTGGGTATGTTGGTGTTTACACAAGACCAAGAAATCCTCATAGGCCAAGTCCATGCCTTATTTACTTTGTGTTGAATGCACCTAGCATTTGAGAAGGTGGTTGGTAAAGTGGCTCATGCCTGTAATCACAGCACTGTGGGAGGCTGAAGTGAGCAGGTCACCTGAGGTCAGGAGGTTGAGACCAGCCTGGCCAATATGGCAAAACCCCATCTCTATAAAAATACAAAAATTAGCCCGGTGTGGTGGCACATGCCTGTAATCCCATGCCTGTAAGCCCAGCCTCAGGAGGCTGAGGCAGGAGAATCACTTGAATCCAGGAGGCAGAGGTTGGAGTGACCTGAGATTGCACCACTGCACTCCAATCTGGGCAACATAGCAAAACTCTGTCTAAAAAAAGAAAAAGGAGAGAGAGAGAGAGAGAGAGAGAGAAGGTGGTTGATAAATATATATTGAATCAATGCATTCATAAATACAATAGAAACTGTCTTCCTATTAGTTTACTATTTGTCTACCCTATTCAAATGTTAGCTCTATAACAGCGGGAATTTTGTCAGTTTTGGTAAGTGTTGTAGCCCCAGTGCCTGGCAGATAGTAGATGCTCAAGAAGTTGTGTGTTGAATAAATGTTGAGTTAAAATATGATAGCTCTGAACTTGGTCAGATGTGCTGACTCAACAAGGTAGCATATATCTAACTTTGAGTCTAGTATGGAATGCAAGTCCATCCTGCCTCCCCAAATAACACAATCCCCAAGAAGAATTAGACCAAAAAACCTTAGCCAAGCCTGCACATAGGACACTTGGAAATCTTGAATGAGGGGCCCCCTTTGCCAGTCTCACCTACTGCCAGTCTAGGCATGAATTCCGTCTGAATCCCAGGGACCTTCTAGTTTACATAATCTTCTGGGTCATGGAGACCTTACCAAAGAGTAGGGAAAGTGGGCTTCCAGACTCATGTCCATTCCACTTGCCTTCATCTCTGCTTTGCAGATGTCCACAGTTTGCAGCCTCAGCTAGACTGTGGGGCCAGGGAGATCAAGGTGAAGGTGGACAAATGTTTGCTGGAAGGCCTGGGTTTTGGGGAGGAGGTCATTGCGTACCTGCGAGACCCAAACTGCAGCAGCATCTTGCAGACAGAGGAGAGGAACTGGGTATCTGTGACCAGCCCCGTCCAGGCTAGTGCCTGCAGGAACATTCTGGAGGTAAGTGGCTTTCACACCACTGCTGCCAGAAGGTATGTGTTGGGCTGATGGGACCTATCATAGTAGCTCTGAGATCTTGGACAAGCCACTTAGCTTCCCTGAGCCCCAGGGTTATGTAAGAGTGCACATGTTGGTTTACATAAAGAACTTAGTATAAATCTGACATGTGAGTTTCATAAACGTAAGCTATAATTATGATAATTTTAATTAGGGATGTGGGGGAGGGATGCACAGAGAAGCAAGCTTGTCAGTTCCTGACTCTTCCCAAGGGTCAATAATTCATTGGTCTAGTTTTTTGTCTGGTGTCCTCATTCCCCTTCCCACAAAGTGTCAGTAACACTGAAGGAGGAGGTCCCTTTACCTCCATGAGCTCAGAAGGTAGGGTGACTGCATGGTTAAACACATTGACTCTAGAAATCAGATCTGGATTTGAGATACACCTACATACGCTTACACATAAACATCTGTGTGGTTTTGTTTTTATGCCAAAGAGAAATCAAACCCATGCCATCTACAAAAACACCCTCTCCTTGGTCGATGATTTCATCATCAGAGACACCATCCTCAACATCAACTTCCAATGTGCCTATCCACTGGACATGAAAGTCAGCCTCCAAGCTGCCTTGAAGCCCATTGTAAGGTATGGCATTGACCCTTGCCCTTTGACCTATAACCTTAGCAATAGTCACATCACACTTACTTCAAGTGTAGACTATCATGACCACACCATATTACCAACCTCCTCCAGGAGCCTCCAGTCATTCAATCATTCATTCCACAAGTACTCATTGATTGTATATTAAAGATGTTCAGCATGAACAAGACAGACATAGATTATTCTGTGGATATTAAAGATTGTTATAACTAGGCAATGCAGCAACATGAAACAGTGCTTACTAAATGTGCTAGAAAACAAAAACACAGGACAAGTTCATTCACCTTGAGGAACAAAGGTATTAAGCAACTAATTAAATCAATAACTATTTATAAGCAAGATGAGTGCAATGTAAAAAAAACGTGGGGTGCTTTGGGAGCAGGAAATAGGGGTTCCAGATCCCTGTTGGTGGTGGATTTGATGGGGACAGAACAGCTTCCCTGAAGACATGAGATTGAAGCAGAGACCAGCTTTTGTCTGATAAACAGGCACCCCATCCCCAGCAGAAATAGCATCAGATAGCAATTTGGGCAGGGGTTTTTCTCTGTTTTGTTGAGTTTCTGTGCCTGGAATGGGGTCCTGTTGAATCAGTTCCTTAGCATCCCTAGATTTGCCAGGGGACTTTCTGGGAAGTCAAAAATCCAGAGTGCCCATCTCATTCCTTATTGCCCCCTGATATCACAAAGCAACAGGATCAGAAAGATTAGAAATTTTCTAATTCAGTGGTTTCCACATGGTTTGGTGCTGGGGCTCCGGGTTCACAAAAAATCAAAAGGAAAACCATTTCTGTTGTTAAAATTGGTGTTTCACTGAAGACTGTGGAATGGAGGGAAGCGATCTGCTGCTAAAAATTGTAAACACACAGAACTGGTTCTCAGCTCCACTCTCCAGGTGAGAAGATGGAGGTGTACACTCAGTTATTCCTTCAGTGAGAGATATATGTGTAACTTGTCCTGCAGGGAGGATCAGTGGAAATCCTGGAGACAGACTTGTCTGTCCGCTTTGGTGCCTAGAAGCTAATAAATGCTCAGTTTAAATGAATGATTGAAGAGTTCACTTAAGGATCCAAGATATGTGTCTTTGCCTTCATAAGTGTGTTAAGTAAGTAGCAGGGCTTGATTTATGTTGTTCTCTCTGAGGTTCCCACTCTTATGGCTTTCCTTTTCTCAGCTTCCTGAACGTCAGTGTGGGCGGGGATGGAGAGTTCATTGTTAGGATGGCCCTCTTCCAAGACCAGAACTACACGAATCCTTATGAAGGGGATGTGGCTGAACTGTCTGTTGAGTCCATGCTCTATGTGGGCGCCATCTTGGAGCAAGGGGACACCTCCCAGTTTAACCTGGTGTTGAGGAACTGCTATGCCACCCCCACTGAAGACAAGGCTGACCCTGTGAAGTATTTCATCATCAGAAACAGGTAATGACCAATTCTAGAATTATCATTTGGCCTTACTAATGTTTACAGGAAAATGTTCATCTCATCCATCCCTAGCAGATGTGTAAGTTGTATTACATATCATAAACACACTCTTTGACTCAGAAATATCACTCCTGAGATTTTAGCCTAAAATATTAATACCAAATAGATAGGTAGGGTGAATAAATGCCAATATTTTTCCATTTCAATATTCTTGATAACTTTGGCAACAGGCTTATTGTTCAAAACCAGGGAATCAATTTGATAGTAATGGATTATTACACTGAAGTGAACACTGGTCAATATGAAAACAATATGATAAATGTTGTGGGATTAAATATTATTGAACATGCCCGGCTGGCAAAAACAAGGGAAAAATGCATTTCTATAGATCATGATTTAAATTATAGTAATAATCCTAGCTAGTATTTGTCATTGAGCTTAGCTATGTGCCAAGAAATATATGTGGGTTATCTGATTAAATGCTCACATCAGTCTCATAAAGTGTATATTACTGTCTCCACTTTACAGATAAGAAAAGTAAGGTTCAGTAAGGATGAGTAACCTGCCCATAATCACTTAGCTAGAACATGGGTCGGGCTAGAATGTAAAATCAGTCTGTTTCACTCCAGAGACTGTGCCCCCAAATAATTTAAGCCATGTGAGTTTATGGATATATCTTGGAGGAAACAGAGGAATAGAAAAAGTCCACTTTATCATGATGGAGGGAACCCGAGGGACTCTTTAATTTTCTCCACTGCTATTTTAAGAAGTCACACCTTTGCCCCTGTCACCCTCCCAGCTGCTCAAATCAACGTGATTCCACCATCCACGTGGAGGAGAATGGGAGGTCCTCGGAAAGCCGGTTCTCAGTTCAGATGTTCATGTTTGCTGGACATTATGACCTAGTTTTCCTGCATTGTGAGATTCATCTCTGTGATTCTCTTAATGAACAGTGCCAGCCTGTGAGTTTCTCTTTGAACTGAACTCTTCAGAGCCCGGCATGGAGCCTGGTACCTGATAGACTCTCCATATATATTTATTGCAATTATGAATGAAGGGAGGGTGGGAGGGAGGGGAAAGGGAGGGAAGGGAAGGGAAAGGGGAAGGGGAAAGAGAAGGGGAAGGGAACTGAAGGAAGGAGAGAAGGGAAGGGAATGGGAAGGGGAAGAGGAAGGGGAAGAGGAAGGGGAAGGGAAGGTTAGGGAAGGGGATGAGGAAGGGGAATAAGGGAGGGAAGGGAAGGGAGTCAGAAGGGAAGAGGGAGGGAAAAAGGAATACAGGAGGGATGGAGAAGGAAAGGAGGAACAGGGAAGGAGAGAAGGAAGGGAGCAGGATGAAGAGACGGAAAGAGATGGGTAGGTGTGTGGATGGGAGGGAGGGAAGAATGAAGGATAAATAGATATACTCTAGGTCTCCTAAAGGCCCAAATCTAAGCAATGTTTGTGTCCCCAGGAGGCAGATTTGATAAAGAAATCTGTCTACTAGATTCCATTGGTATCTCTTAAATAATTATAATCATAGATGACGTTTTTAGTGCTTGCTCTTTGTCAAGCACCATGCTAAAACTTCTGCATACCTTTTCTCATGTAACTCTCAGAACAACCCTGTAAGTAGATTGTTTTACCTACCCCACTGTGAGGGTCAGAGAAGTCCTTGCCCACAGGGCCACACACAGTTAGAAAATATCAGAGCCAGGGTGTGCCCCAGCCGAGAGGTGACTCCAATGCCCCTGCTCTTGCCTGCATTTGGCACTGCCTGTGAATAGTTGGTATTTTCCGAGTGCTTACTTTGTGCCCACGTGTTGCAAGCACATCTCATTTTCATTTTCACAACCAGGTGGGTATTATTTAGTTATTGTAGAGAGGCAAAGTCATTGGCCCCAAATTATACAGCTAAAAGAAAGTCTCTACTTGATGAGATTCAAACCCAGATTTGTTTGGCATGACAGTGATAATTTTCTAGATTGAGATAACCACAGCATCGGAATTAGGGCCATAGCATGAACCAGTTCTGGACCCAGTTCTCGGTCCAGAGTTGCCCATTGCAGGAGCAGTCTAGATAGAATCCAGACATTTAAATTTTGATATAATTAAAGTTCATCATCCCTACAGTCTTGCTCAAGAAGTCAAGTCCGCAGTGAAGTACCGGCCATTGACCTATCCCGGGTTCTAGATTTGGGGCCCATCACTCGGAGGGGTAAGTGGCCAAATCCCAGTGACAAGACCTGCTGGCTGAGTGTTGACAGTTAACCACAGATGCCTGGGGTCACCAGCCCAACTTCTCAGGGCTTTTCTGCCACCTCAGTCTGACCATTACTGAAAAACCTATTCTTTGAGATGCTTTGGGTAATAATAACAATATTGTCATTTGGACCTCCTGTGTGCTTAGAGACCAGGCTAAGCTCTTGCATCCATCAATTCACTTAATCCTCCCATGCCTGTGTCCATTTTACAGGCGAGAAACTAAGACTCAGAGAGATTAAGTGACTCGCCCAAGATCCCCCTACTCATGAGTGGCTAGAGTTAGGACTGAACCCAGCTCAGTCTGATGCCAAAACATGTGGCCTTTTCCTTATTCCACCTGTTTCCAGGTCCCCATAACTCAGTTCCTTACAGGTGAAGTATAAGTCCTAAATCCCATTTAAATGCAACTTTGTTTTCTGGTGAATGACTGTGTTTTCCAAAATTCATTTATGGTATTCTGGAGTATAATATAGGGGAGGCTTTCCAATGGCTCCTCATATTTTCATCCATCCTACTCATGGATTTACAGTAGTGTTTATTTAGTGCTTTTATTTCCACCAGGATGGAGAAGTGGAAGAATGAAAGCCTTTTTTTCCCCCTAAAGAAATTAAGATGTAGTAATGTTGGTAATAATAATATTTTCCTTGTGCCTGGCACTTTGTCAAATGCCTTTATATGCATGATCACTTTGAATGCTCACAGCAGGTGAGGGAGGTAAAGCATTATCACCATTTCCATTTTCCAGAACAAACAGAGGCTATCTCATGAAGAAGGCTCTGCCCCGAGTTTTCCTACCATTTTACTGAGCTCTCAACTTGAAGCCTCAAGTGGCATCACAGGGTAACTTGGTGGAGGTTAAGAACTTTCACTTTTGAATCAGACATACTGGGGTTTTAATCCCAGCTCTGCTACTGACTGGAAAGGTCAATTTGGCAAGTCCCTTAACATCACTGAGCTCCAGTCTTCTCATCTGTCAAATGGGGATGAGAATACTTTCCTCACAAATCTGTTAGGAGGATTAAGTCTAAGATGCATGCAATGTGTCTAGAAAGGTGCCTGTGCCAGATCATAGACGCCCCCCCAATGTGGATGGCCAGTGGTTGTGATGGCCACGTCTAGGAGGATGTGAAGCAGTTACAGCCACAGTGCTGCAGTCACTGGAGCATGACTGAGGAAACCCTCCCCTTCTGTTCTTGTTCACAGGTGCACAGTCTCCTGGTGTCGCGAATGGAACCCCCGGCACTGCAGGTACATCATTTTCTCATGCCTTTCCCATAGCTTTCTCAACTCTCCTTTGTCTTTTCAATTCTGCCCCTTTTACGGCCCAGACCCTATGCTAGGGACACTGACATTAATCAGACCCAAGATTGGCCTTTGAGATGCCCACAGTCTAGCAGAGGAGACAGTCCTTTGACAAGAAATATATACTGTGTGCCAAGTCTTGTTCTGGGCACTGAAGATGTGATGGCAAACAAAAGAGCCCAGGTGCCTACCCTCATAGGGCTTATGCACCAGTGTGGAAAGTAGAAAACAAAAAGTAAACATGGTACTTTGAAAATAAAAGAAAGTGATGTGATAGAAGAGTAATAATGCCTTAAAATAGACATTCATTTCTTTTTTATCAAACTCAAGAAGGTTTTATTTCTTTTTTTTAAATTCATTTTCCTTTAAATTCTGGGATACATGTGCAGAACATGCAGGTCTTTTACATAGGTATACATGTGCCATGGTGGTTTGCTGCACCCATCAACCAGTCATCTAGGTTTTAAGTCCCACACGCATTAGGTATTTTTCCTAATGCTCTCCCTCCCCTTACCCCCCATCCCCTGGCAGGCCCTAGTATGTGATGTTCCCTTCCCTGTGTCCATGTGTTCTCATTGTACAGACGTTCATTTCTGTCACACATAAATGAAGGTTAGAGGCAAACTATCCAAGGCTAGTGGGGTAGCACCATAAAGCCGTCAAAGATCCAGGCTCTTTCCAACTCATGCCTCCACCATCTTTGAGGTGTGGCCATCATCTTCATGTTCCAAGATGGCAGCCAGAGCTCCAACATTTGTATCCAGACAGCAGGATGGAGGGAACAAGGAAGAAGCCAATGAGTGTTAAAAGACATTCCTGAAAGCTAGCACCTTATACCTCCACTTACATCTCATTGGCTGGTGCTTAGTCACATGCCACACCTTGCTGCAAAGGAAGCTAGGAAATGCAATCTTTACTCTGGGTGGGCCGTGTGCCTAACCGATGTTTGATGGCTTTATTATCAAGGTAGGAAGGAAGAAAGACTGTCAGAATGGATAAGTGGTCAGAAAAACTTTCAGAATAAGTGATGTTTAAGCCAAATGAGAAAAATGAGTCGGAGGTGCAAATGTTAGGGGAATGAGCCCTATATGCATGGGAACACCAACAATTCGTTGCACAAGTGAGACAGGCACTTGAGCAAATAAATGACAAGTAGGTAGATGGTACAGAAAGAGTACATAAAAGGCTAATTAACTGTATTGGATAAGGTCTGGAAAGAATTTCACCAGGTAGTAACATCTGAATGGGTTTTTGATTAATGACTTGGAGCTAAACAAGATGACTAATAAAAGAAATATCACACACACACACACACATACACACACACAGAGCGAGACAGACAGAGAGAGAACATTTTTACATTTTTTACATATTTATAGGGTACTAGAAATATGTTTTGGACAAAATGGAAAGCACATACTATTAAGATTTGCTTTCCCACAAAATGACCTATACTGGTGAACCCAGATATGAAAAGGTTCTTTCTATCCTCAAAGCCCAAACTTAGACGGCAGTTTTTAAATTGCCCAAGTAAGTCCAAGATGGACTCTCTATGTTCAGTGCCAGCATTCAGACAATGCTAAGAAAAGTCACGCTCATTGAGAGGAGTAGTTAGAACTCATTCTAAAAGCAGCTTAGGCCAAGTGTGGGTGGCTCATACCTGTAATCCCAGCACTTTGGGAGGCCGAGACAGGCAGATCACTTGATGTCGGGAGGTTGAGACCAGCCTGACCAACATGGAGAAACCCTATCTCTACTAAAAATACAAAATTAGTTGGGCATGGTGGCATGTGCCTGTAATCCCAGCTGCTTGGGAGACTGAAGCAGGAGAATCGCTTGAACCCAGGAGGAGGTTTCGGTGAGCTGAGATTGTGCCATTGCACTCCAGCCTGGGCAAGAAAAACGAAACTCCGTCAAAAAAAAAAAAAAGCAGCTTGAAGTCAGGAACCTCAAGTCTCATCCCTTTCTGCCAGTCCTTCTGGTTAGCCCGGTGCCTGGAACAGTGTGGTTTCCCAGTACAGTTTGCCAAATTGACTAATTTCTAGAATGAGTGGTGGATTTTGGACGCTTCTGGATAAGGAGGGAATCAGTCTGATGTTGAGGCAGCCTACCCACTACAAGAGGGCACTTGTGGTTTTCATTGTCTGCTGTCACAATCATCTTTGATGTTTTAGAATTAATTGAACATCAACCTGTTTTATAATTATAACTTTTTGTCATGAATTGTGTCTGAAATTTATATTTCTCTCCTCACTTCTAGGACATCAGCCAATTACTTTGAAATTGGGGTAATGGGGAGATTTTATAATTTGGTAGTACAGCAGGAAGGCTCACATGTTTCTCCTAGGCCCTCTGATACAAGACAGTTATCATCGGGGATCCATGTCCTTCACTGAAACTGAGTACACAGTGATGTGCCAAAGAGATACAATCCCAGCAGAACTAGATCTTAGAGTCTAACTTTTAAAACCAGCATTTATATAGTGTTTACCATGTGCCAGGTGCTGATCTCAATGCTTAATATGAACTCACTCATTTAAGCCGTACAAAAATCCAGTGAAGTCACAGGAGCTATTAATATTTCTCTTTGGTATACAGGAAAATAAAGGCAGAGAGGTTTAATAACTTTTCTGGGACTGCCCAGCTAAGTATAGAGCTGAGATGCTAAGCTAAGTAATCAGGCCTCAGAGGCAGTGCTTTTTAACCTCTGTATCTTTCTGCCCCCTCAGTATTAGTCAGCATAAGTAATGCTAGCTGCTATAACAAACAGTCCCCAATCTTCTGTGTCTTTACACAACAGCATTGTTTCTCACTAAATCACTGGGGGAGGGGATGCAGTTCTACTCCATGTAGTCATTAGGAGCTTGGGCTTCTACTACCTTCTGGTAACTTCTGGCAACTCCACTATCCCCTGCAAGTCCTATCTTGGATACTCTGCATCTGCTCCCTTAGATGGTAGATGAGAGAGCAACGGGACATATCCATGTCCTTCACCGAAACTGAGTACACAGTGATGTGCCAAAGAGATACAATCCCAGCAGAACTAGATCTTAGAGTCTAACTTTTAAAACCAACATTTATATAGTGTTTACCATGTGCCAGGTGCTTTAAGGATCAGACATATAAATGGCACAGATGACTTCCATGTACATTTTATTGGCCAGATTCAGTCACATGGCCCCACCTACTTGCAAAGGACACTGAGAAAAATTGCCTTACAGTGCGTCTAGAGGAAAATGAAAAAAAAAATTTTAGTGATTAGATAGCTTTGCCTCTACCATGTGAGTCTCAGAGACTATAATCAGGCCAGATATCAAAGATGCTTTGCCTTTCTCATCCTTGTGTTGCAAAAGACAAAGAGGCCAACTTATGTTTACTCCTGACTCCCAAAGCCCAACACTTGACAGTCATCTTTCTTGTATTTCAGGGTTCCTGGTGGCCTGGCCCATGGTCCTCCTGACTGTCCTCCTGGCTTGGCTGTTCTGAGAGCTCCACTGAGCATCTGGCCTTGAAGTTTGTGTTCTTCCTTCTGGCAATGGCTCCCTTCGCCACGTCTGCTTTCCACTCCAATTCACACAGTCTTGGTATTAACAGACTCAAGACCAGGCTAGGTTTCGGGAAAGGGAAGAACTTTCACCTTCTTTAAAACTCTCAGCTGGGCGCAGTGGCTCATGCCTGTGATTCCAGCACTTTGGGAGGCTGAGGCAGGTGGCTCACCTGAGGTCAGCAGTTCAAAACCAGCCTGGCCAAAATGGTGAAACCCTGTCTCTACTAAAAATACAAAAATTAGCCAGGCATGGTGGCAGACACCTGTAATCCCAGTTACTTGGGAGGCTGAGACAGGAGAATCGCTCGAACCCGGGAGGTGGAGGTTGCAGTGAGCTGAGATTGTGTCATTGCACTCCAGCCTGGGTGACAGGGCAAGACTCTGTCTCAAAAAAAAAAAAAAAAAAAGGTAACATGGTGGGGTTCCTGTCAGTCTGTCCTGGGCTGCCCTTCTCATTTGTTAATGGGACCTTGAAAGCAAGCTTGCTAGGTGCCCTCTGTGGCTTTAGCCTTTACTGGAAGTGTGGCGCATGTTTTTAACTCCAGGGAACAGGTGTCCTGTCACTAGGGTATGGGATGAGCATGGAGAAGAAGAACCAGCCATGATTCCTTCCTAAGCATCTCCTGTTCTGACTGCTCATGAATTGAAGAGACTGACCCTTGCATTCACTCTGCTTCCTCTGATTGTTTGTATCATGGTTTCCAAAATCCCCATGGGAACACATCAAAGGGCCACTTTTGGAGACTCTGCTCCAGGAAAACTAGTCCCCATAGCTCCCCTATCCCCACCATACCACAGACATGCTGTGACTTAGAGAACTACACAAACATCCTTGGGACCTAGATGCTGGAGGAATGACTTGATTTTGATGTAGAAACTTCATCACCCAAGGGAGTACCTCTCACTGTAAACAGTGCTGTGCTTGCTCTGAAGGATTAAGCAACAAGTCCCAGCAGAAGCAATGCACCAGTCCTGCTATGGGAATGTAACTGCAAAGCCTAGGAGATGGGTGAAGTCCCTTTCTGGAGACCTTTAATGAGTACTTCAAAGCACTCCACAAAGATGCAACAAATAGGGCATCACACATACCCAGGCATTAATACTCACGGGCATATATATAGATGCTGAAATGTGTACACTGACTTAGGCCCTTCCCACAGCTACAGACAAGGCCTCGCAAAGCTGGCCTCAGAGACACATCAGGAACCAAGGTAGACTAGCAGGTGCCGAGCCTGTGTATCTGCTTGGAGGAGACATTCCAACATGCTGCCTTGTTCAGAGATGGTGTGGTTGCGAGAAACAGAAACCCACTACAAATTCTCAGGCAAAAGGGGAGTTAATTATAAGGACGTAGGAGCACAAAGTTCAAGTGCAAGAGATACCTCCAGGCTGCACAAGCTCTGGGAGTGGGGCCCGGCAAGCCAAAAGAAGCCACAGTTTGTCTTGCCTTCTGTCCCTCTTTCTGAAGCCACATAGCCTTTTATGACGGTGTATCTTTGCGTTGCCTTTGTTTTCTTTTTCTGTCTCTGAAGCCAGCTTTTCCTGTTCACTCATCCCTTGATTAAATATGGACATTCCAGCTTCACATTACTTTCTAATTCAGGGACCAACAGAGACTGGTTAACCTGTTGCCATCCCACCTCCAAATTGCAACAGGGAATTTGACTTCGCTGCTTGGGTCAGGGTTCAATAGTCTGGGCCACGGCACTGGGACTATCTAACACACAGCCAAAGTGGCTGACCTGATGGGGCAGGTCTCACACAAATGGGGTCGTTTCTTGGACAGACATCCCAAGGGCCACTACGATAGTGGCTTCTCTAAAAGAGGAGTTCCTGAGAGGAATTGCATTCTGTTTCCCAGTGAGTTAGAGGAGTCCTACCTACTACATCCCAAGGCAGGTGGCATGGTAGAAATAGGCCTGAAAGGGAGGTCAGGTTCTAACCTTCTCCTCTCTCTGAGGCTCAGCTGCTGCCTTCTGTAGAATAAAATGGGTTGGTCTATAACAAGATTTTCAAAAATATATAGCAGTGGAACTTTACAATTTGACATGGACATCCAGAGATTAAAAGCAAATAGATTCTTGATGATGTCAGGTGGGGAACTCAGCTCTCCATTCTGTGATTCCTTCCTCTGCAGGCCCTCAAAGCAACTCCATAAAAACTCACAGAGCTGCCAGAGCCAATGTTTTGGAGCACCCTGGGACATATGAACTCTAGCATAATGTCCAGGAGAAATTACATAAGATTCCACTTAGAGCCAATCTCAGCTATCTATCTGTCTGGCTGTCTACCTATCATCTATCTATCTATCTATCTATCTATCTATCTATCTATCTATCTATCTATCTATCTATCATCTACCTCCTATCTACCTATTATCTACATACCTACCTACTCAATTATCATCTAGCTAGCTAGCTAGTTACACCTTTTTCTTTTCTACAAATGAGCATGTTGTCTGAATAACAATCTCTGAATGTCCAGTCCACTTCATTCATTCAGTCAACACAAATTTGCTTAGCAATTTGTATGTCCCAGGTCCAGGGACCTGGGTACAATAATTAATTAGATGTAATCCCTTCCCTTGGAAGGTTCACAATCCTGGCAGAACCCAAACTCACATAGAGGCACTTACAGGCAAACCACCAACACACATACCCACTTACCCCCAAACACAGGCCTGTATACCCAGAGGCGTCTATCCACACCAACACACACATTCTAACAGACACACACAGCAACCTCATGTGCCCAAAGGCACAGATGCACATGCAGAAAGCCTCAGAGACCCTCAAGCCAGCCACTTACATATTTATTGTCATGAATTAGTTTGTGACAACCAATATTTTTCAACACCCCCTATGTATAAGGCATTATTTTAAGTACATTTTGGGCATTATTATCATTCCACCCTCACATTAGACATGGAATATAGCCACTACTATTACCTTCAATTTAGTGATGAGCAAACCAATGCTTTAAAAAGATAATTACTCAAAGGCCTATAGCTTTTAAATGCTGATTTCAGGGCTTGAACCCAGGGAGCCAGACTTTAAAGCAAATGCTCTTAACTAGACACTGTATCCTGCCTCCATTTATACACAACACTTAACACACACACACACACAAACACACACACACAGTGTGGCACCCATATATACGTATGTACATGTTTATAACATATATGCACCCACTTGCAAACAGGTATGTGGACAGACACATGCATTTGCCAGGAAAGGCCCTCACACATACACAGGCATTAATACTCATGGGCATATAGATGTTGCCATGTGTGCACTGACTTATGCGTCATGATTTAGATGCAGACACTTACATGGAACTTCACATATAACTTAATACAGAAAAAAACCCATAGAGACACTCCAATACTCACACACACATACATATGGCTGCACATGCACGCATACGTATGTATACATAAACACACACACATGTACCTATAAGACATAGGATCTGGATCCAGCTTTCCAAGAACCAGGATTCCTGCCGTGTTTCTCTCCCCTCAGCTCACATCTCCCACCCCCAGTGCTGTTCAGCTGGGCTCTGGGGCAAGATAAATTCCAGCTGCAGAGGGCTCAGTGAAACAGGGCCTGGACCCAGCATCTGAAAGTTCTGGAGAATAAGGATGCTGGGGATAGCAAGAAGCAACCTGAAGACTAGTCTTCCATATCGAGGAATACTGGTCTCTCAGGCCTGAGGAAGCCTTTGCAAGCAGCTGGTAGAGGATGTCGAGTGGCTTAATTAAAGAACTTCAACTCTTCTTGGGGAAACAGAATGAGGATACCGGGCAGCAAAAGCTTAGTAGTGTAAGACTGAGACAGATATTGCAGGACTCAGAGAAGGGAGACCTCGGTCCAGCCTGAGAGAAGGGAAGGACTCAATCCCAGTCCCTTCATTTCATGGATGGAAATTGAGGTCCAGCAAAGACAAATGGCATATCCATCCTTAATGACCAGGCGGGGATGAAGCGGGTAGGGAGAAAGGTAAAACTGGTCACCTGAAGGAAATTTGGCATGGGAACCCCAGAGGATAAACCTCACCCATCCTAACTCATTCCATAATCTCTCCCCACTCCGTTCCTCTCTTTCAGCCTCTTTCTCCTGTGAAGGGCCAGAAATCACCCTCATGTTTTCTATGATATTAGATTCTCCCTTCTAAAACTCTATCATATTCATCCACCTTTCTTCAACCCCATTGAATCTGATCTTTTCCAGGCTACTGTCATCTCTCACCATAACCACCATAATAGCTTCTGAAGTGGCCTTTCTCCAGGCTCACCTCTCTCAATCCATTCTCTACTCTGCAGCTAGTGAGCATTTAAAACAAAAGTCACTTTCTCCTTTAGATCACTCCAGAGGCTCTTTACCTTCTATAGGATGAGTTCTGCCTGCTTACCTGAGAGATAAGGCCTCTCCAGCCTTAGTCCTTAAACATATCCCCTTCATAACCCAGCTTCCAGTGCCACGGAATTTCTCAGGCTCCCTGAGCTGTTCTGTTGTGCCCTACACTACTTTTATGTGCTGTTTTTGCTGCCTGGAGGGCCCTTCCCCTCACTGGGGTTATTTCTCCTATGAAGGCTTCCTGGCTCCCCTGTCCAGTGTAAAGTAGGCAAATCAATCAATAGAAAATAGACCCAGAAATGACAAATAATAGAATCAGCAGACCAGAAAGGCAACATAGTTTAATAAATACATTCCATTCTTTTCAAGAAAGTAGAGAAAAGCATGAGCATGATAAGGAGAGAAAAGGAAGATATATATTTACAAAACCTACTACCCTATTTATGACCTCTTCTTTACA